>NW_004524613.1:454692-460614 GCF_000260255.1 Octodon degus
AGAGAGAGAGAGAGAGAGAGAGAGAGAGAGAGAGAGAGACAGACAGACAGACAGACAGACAGACAGACAGACACAGACAGAAACACAGACACACACAGAATGCCTCAGGAGCCAACCAGCTGGCCTGAAGGCTAAGCTACAATGGAGACACAAGGACAGGAGAGTTAGGCCCAGCTATGTGTGCCTAATACTGGAAGTGACAAACAAGTGTGTTTTCATTTCAAAGAGAGCAAGGAAACAAGAGAGAACTCAAACTCTCCTCCTGGCTTCTAGAGCCCCAAGGCCAGCCATTGCCTGACATCACCAGCCTGGTGCTGCCTGCAGGCACTTGAAAGTGGATGCAGCTGCAGCCTGGGGTGAATGGCCAAAGTCCTGCCAAGAAAGTCTTACAGGACAAATCAAATTACAAATTTTAGCTAATTGGTAAATATACTCTTGGTTTTCAGTTTGAGTTGATGTGAATAAAACATTTCTTATATATTACAAAGTTTTGAATCTATCAGGTTAACTTACTCTTTACTTTGTTGTTTTAAAATGAAATCACTGAAGCCATGCTGGGATTACAGGCATGAGGATTATGGGCGTGGTGGTACACACCTTTAATCCCAGCACTGGGAGGCTGAGACAGAAGGATCATTGTGAATGTTATGACATTTGAATTTTAGATGGGATACACAGTGAGCTCAATCCAAGCATGAACTGCATAGCAAGACCCTGTCTCAAAAAGACACACAAAATAAAAAGTATAATAAAACACTGACTCAAGGTTACTCAGAGGTCTGCTGGAAATGGCTGCACTCAAGTTTGTTGTAGAACATTATAGCAAGTAAGAGAGACAATAAATGTAAGAGATATGCTTTTGATAAGAGAGGATTCTGTATAACTCTTGTCCTGCTAAAGAGATAAAAAGAAAGCTAATGACAAGACTGAAAAGCTTATGTGCATTGAGGAAAAGTTTGTGGAAATAGTTTACTGAAGAAAAAAAATATACGGTCACTTTTTCATTTGGTAGAACTTAATTTGTTCCTTCTAAACACTCCAATGAGAGATGTGGTCGAATCCACATGAGATTTCCGGTCAAATAATAGCCTTTAGAAAACTTACATATGATGTTTTTTCTGTATCTTATTTTTTTCAGTACTAAGATGAGCATTTAAGCATGCTACAGAAAAAATAAGGCAACATGATGGTCACAGTAAAACATCAGGTGTGGCTTTTTTATTGTTTTTTTTATGTATTTTGTGCAGGGTTTCAATATGTATCTTGAGTTGAGTGATCCTCAAGTTTTTGGCTTCCCAGCCCTATGATTACAGGTGTGCGTCACCATGCCCAGACTCAGTCAAACGCTCAGTGTGCCCAAGGGTCAAGGTACTCGGGGTCAGGGCCGGCATGGAATTTAGTGCCAGGGATCAAACCCTGGTACTTGAGCTTGCCTTAGCAGGCACTTAGTAGGCTGAGTTATCATGCTGGCCCTTATGTGTGGCTTTTGAGAAGGACATTTTGGGGCGACAGCCTGCCTTGAAGGCAGGTCTGATAAGGCATGGGGAGCTGGGGATTGAACCATGGTTCCCTGTGCTGACCAGGTTTGCCCCAGCAGGCACTTAAACAACTGAGCTAACCTGCAAGGCCCTTGTGTGATTTTGCTCTCAAGTTTTCTTTGTAAAATTATGTAACTTCCTTTTTTTCAATAATTTTATTGAGAAAGAAATAAAAATGAGACAGTTTCAAACCAAATTAGGAGAGTTTGAATAATTTACACATGGCATATATTCTTCCTAGTATTTAATTGCTGTACAAGATGTGGACATGATATCCTATATACAAACACCATTAAAACAAATCCCTCTATTCATTAAGAGAAAGTAAGTATTTATGTATCCTAACACTCAAAATACACAGACACAAAATGGACATTCATCTGTATCTCCTCTTTTCGTTAAGTTCCATTATTTGAATATTATAGGTGTATAAACTCAGCAAAATATTCTAATAGAGTTCAGTAGCCCATAATAGTATTGGGTTTTCCACTTTGCTGGCAATGTCAGAAATTGTTGACCTGAGTCTCCTACAGCTCAACATAACAGCATGGCGTTACTTCTTATATTTCGTTTATACATTTTTGTGTTGGATGGTTAGGAACAAGGTAAAGCAGGACATATGCAACATGAGTTGTAGCTTTTGGATCTGATAAGGTCAGTGAAATCCCCTCAAGATTTATCCTGAGATCCTATACTTCAGATTGTAGGACCTTTGTCAGTGTCAGCCATGTGGATGAGTCACGAACATTGCTTGGCCAATATGCTTTCCTTGAAAGCCTGAGAGAGTGTTTTTTCCTAAGAATTTCCATCAGCTTTTTGAAAATAGCAGTTAGTGTGTAGAATTTTCAGCTTGACTAGCTCTGTATGCTGATACCAGGGATCTAAGCAACTACGTCAAGGACAGCAAAGTGTAATTCAGTCAGATTTCTGACTTATGTGTAAGCATATATGCTCTTTATTCCTATTTTTAAAATATATTTTAATTTTTGTCATATTCTGTAGGGACTTCAAGCTACAACTCTTGTTGCGCAGGTCCTGCTTTACCTTAGTCTTAACCATCCCATGGAAAAGTATGAAGACGAAATATAGGCAGTAAAGTCATGCTGTTATGTTGAGCTGTGGGGGACTGAGGTCAATAATTTCTGTCATAGCCAGTTAAACAGAAGACCCAATGCTATTATGGGCTACTGGACTCTTTTAGAATATTTTGCTGAGTTTACACACCTATTATATTCAGTAACGGAACTTAGAAAAAATGGAGTATACAGATGAATGTTCATTTTGTATCTGTGCATTCAAAGTGGTTAGGATAGATATATAGTTGCATTCTCTTAGTGAATAGAATGATTTGTTCTAATGGTGTTTGTAAATAGGATCTCAAGTCCGAATCTTGTACAGCAATTAACCACTAAGAAGAATATATGCAGTGTGTTATTTGTAGAATCTGTACTTCCGATTTGATTTGAAACTGTCTCATCACTATGTGTTTATCAATAAAATTTTGAAAAAAAGTTTTTGTACAGCAAATGACTGGACTACTAACATAGTGAAGAGACAACCCACAGATTCAGAAAAAGTTTTTGCCTACTGTTCCTCAGACAAAACGTTAATATCTATAAAATATAAAAACTGAACAAAATCAGACCATCCAAATGTAAATGCCCAATCAAAAAATGAGTATCTAAAATGAATAGACACTTCTCAGATGAAGCAATTGAAATGGAAAATAAATATATGAAAAATTATCGACATCACTGGTCATTCGAGAGATGCAAATTAAACAACATCAAGATTCCATCTCACCCCAGGAACAATGACTGTCACCAAGAAATCAACCAATAACAAATGCTGGAGAGGCTGTGGGGGACAAGGAACCCTTCTCTACTTTGGTGGGGGTGGAGACTTGCACAACCATGAGGAAATCATTGTGGCTATAGTAGGGGAATGCACACCCCAGATGGCGGGGGCTCCTTGGCAGTGCAAGCCACCTGTATACTTCAGTCTCTGTCCTTCAGTTGCCCAAGTAAGCCAGTTTACTTCAGTTTCCAGTATTTTTGTTTCCCAGAAATGTCTGGTCACTATGATGCGCCTCTCTGCTTCTGAACTTCAGCTCTGCAACAACATAAAAAACTCCTTCCCTGAGCCTTCAGGACCAACATCTTTTTTTTTCTTTTTTTGTGAAACCACGTATTGAACTCAGGACCTTGCACTTGCCCGGGAAGCGGTTATTCTACTGAGCTATCTCCCAGGCCTCTAAAGCTGATTCTTGCTGCCAAACCTCAGTGCATCTTAGGTTTTGGTCACAGATTTGCTTTTACATGAGATTCCTGAAAGAACTAAAATTAGAGTTCTCATTTGACCCAGTTCTCATTTGATTCCTCCTCCTGGTGTCTTCCTCAAAGAATTAAAACATTACACAGTGCTATATGAACACCCATGTTTATAGTGGAACATGTTTTAATAGCTAAATCTTGGACACAGTCCAAAAACCCACAAACTGGTATATATATATATCCATTCCGTAAAGAAGGATAAGCTTGAGACATTTCTGGATAAGCAAATCCACTCTGAGACCATACGCTTAAGGTATATGAACTGAACACACATGCTGAAGTACCACACTGTGAGAAACCAAAAGGATAAATACAGGCCAAAATGTATAGCAGAGGATGGGAAAATGAAAGAGAGTATTCAGATGGAAAGGGCTCCAAAGGAGGGGGAAAGGAAAAGTAAGGGAGGCACAAGAAAAAAAGAATAGTTGGAAAAATTGAAAATAAAGGTTTTGTATATAATAAGGGAAAGAGGGGTTGAAGGGAGTCCTAGCCTAGGCCGAGTGAGTGTGCGGGAGTGCTTTCAGCTACCTGTGCTCGCAGGGCCTACCGGTCCTGGCCCAGGTGCAGTGTGGGTGAGATCCTTTTTCACCCCCTTGGTATGCCCCCCACCACTCCGTAGTACCCCACCACCTTGCCTGCCGAGTAGGAATTTCTGCCGTTTTCCAGGAACCGCCAGATCCAGTCCTAGCCTGGGCACAATGACAGTGTGGGACAACTTCCAGCTACTCTGCCTGGGCGGTACCTACGTTTCCAAGTCCAGGTTTAGCGTGGGTGAGACCCTCTTTTACCCCCTTGGGATGTCCCCATGACTCCATAGTACACCATCCAAACCACCCACTGAGTGGGAAATTCTGTCACATTCTGGGAACCCTCAGAACCAGTCCTAACCCAGGCCCAGTGAAAGTGTGGTAGATCTGCCTCTCCCCCCTACTCCACACTGTACCCCCAGGCTCAGCTCAGGCCTGGCATACAGCCTGGGGTGAAACTCTGCAGCTGCAATCCCAGCAGAAAGTGTAGGTGACAGAACCACCCAGCTACTCCAAGAGTACAACATCTTGCCAGGGGGGCACAACAGATTCACCCCCAAGGGCAACAGCAGGAAGAAGCTGAGCACAGCATTCAGACCCAAACAGGCACAACTGGATAAATCCATATTTGTAGATTTATACCTGAACTTCAGTAGGTGCTAAGGTGAAAATTGCACCAAAGATCTGCAAAAAATGTCAGAAGACAATGCTACAAAAATGACAATGAGAAGGAGCAGAATTCAATTTCAGAACCCAAGCCCACAGAACAAATTGGGAATTACACAGCTGAAATCAATGAATCAATGGCTTCTGAAATAAATAAACAGCTGCAGAAAGGTATAGAGGAACTCAGATTGGAAACAAAAAAAATCCCTGAATTAATAACATCTGCAGTAAAGAATTAAATGCAGAAACATATGGAGGAAACCCAATGCCCACCCAGAACAAGTGCAAAGCACGCTATCTCAGCTCAAATGTATAAATTAATTGTGTTGATAGTAAATATGCAACAACAGAAAGTTATAGAAGAACTCAGAGCAGAAATTTCTGAAACAAAAAAAGAATTCTCTGCAATCATAGCCTCTGAAGTAAAGAATCAACTACAGAAACATAGGTAGGAAACCCAATCTGAAAAAAAAAAACCAACACTGCAGTAAAAGAATTTATAACTTCATCTAAAGAAGACATTGATAAAAATAAGAGATTAGAAAAATGACGGATTCCTTCAATGAGCAATACAGGAAATAAATAGATCGCATGAAGCAGAGTCAAAGAGATATAGAGGAATTTAATATCTCAATCACAAGCTTGCAAAAGCGTGTAAGTAAAAGTGAAGACAGAGTTTCAGATCTTGTAGATGCTGGTGCAACTAGTGAAAATGTAAGACAGGGTCTCTTAAAAACAACGAGGATGCAGGAAAAAATAATCCATCACCTGCCAGATGATGCAAAGATGAACAATGTGAGACTAATAGGCATCAATGAGAAAGAAGGAGTCAATACAAATGACATTAAAATATATGGG
>NW_004524613.1:461275-466960 GCF_000260255.1 Octodon degus
TTCACCAATTAAGAGAAATAGACTGGCACAGTGGATTAGGAAACAAAATCCAACAATATGCTGTATACAAGAAACACATTTAACTCATAAAGGCATTCATAGTCTGAAAGTCAAAGGATGGAACACAATACTACATGCCCCAACACCTCATAGAAAAGCAGGGGTAGAAATCTTTTTCGCAGACAGTCTCAACTTCAAGCCAAGAATGATCAAGCAACATGAAGAAGGCCACTATATACTGGTTAGGGGAAAAATTCAAGAGGAAGAGGTACCATTCATAATCATGTATGCACCAAACACAGGAGCACACAAATATATAAAGCAAACCTAATGGACATGAAAAATCTAGTATCCAATACCACAACCTTAACAGGAGACCTTAACACCCCTCATGCCAAAAACATAGGTCAACCAGAAAAAAAAATAGCAAAGAAATTACAGAACTGAACCTGATGGACTTGGTGGATATATACAGAGTATTCCACTCAAATGGACTTGGTGGATATATACAGAGTATTCCACACAAACACAGCTGAATACACATTGTTCTCAGCTGCACATGGGTCATTTTCTAAAATAGACCACATTCTGGTCCATACGTCATTCTTAAGTATATTTAAGAAAACAAATATTATCCCATGAATATTATCTGACCACAGTGCAATAAAACTGTAAATAAATGAGAAAAGAAACCAGAAAAAAAAAACACTAAATACATGGAAATTATATGACACCCTACTCACCCTACTCAGCAAACAATGTGTCACAAATGAAATTAAACAAGAATTTCAACAATATCTACAAATTAAAGTATTCTTAAAAAAGAGATCATAGAGGATTTCAGAAAATGGAAAGATATCAATGCTCCTGGATAGGAAGAACGAACATTGTGAAGATGGCCATACTCCCAAAATTGCTGTACAGATTTAATGCAATCCCTATCAGACTACCACCAACATACCTCACAGACCTAGAAAAATCACTCCTAAAATTTATTTAGAACCAGAAAAGACCTAGAATAGGAAAGGCAATTCTGGGCAATAAAGACAAGGCAGGAGGCATTACAATTCCTGACTTGAAAGTATACTACAAGGCTACTGTGATAAAATCAGCATGGAATTGGCAACAAAATAGACTTGAGGATCAATGGAATAGATTAGAAGATGCTGAAGCCCCTGTGAACATATTCAGCCACCTTATATTTGACAAACGGGCTATACATACTCACTGGAAGAAAGATAGCCTCTTTAACAAATGGTGCTGGAGGGGCCAGGGAGATGGCTCAGTGGAAGTAGCATTTCTTTAGCAAGCGCATGGGCCTGAGTCCAATCCCCTGTTCTGGAAAAAAAAAGACAGAAAGAAAGAAAAAAGAAAAGAAAAGGCTATCAGGGCCGGGGAGATTGTGCAGTAGAATAAGCACTCTCCTGGCAAGAGCAAGGGTCTTAGTTCAATCCCCAGTTCTGCCAAAAAAAAAAATGGTGCTGGAAAAACTAGCTCTCTACATGCCAGAAACTAAGACTTGACCCAGGTCTATCACCATGCACTAAGCTAAAGTCAAAATGGATTAAAGATCTAAACACTAAAGCAGAGACACTAACTCTCCTGGAAGAGAAAGTAAGAGGAACTCTTGAAAACATAGGGGTAGGCAAAGACGTCATGAACAAAAATCAAATCGCACAGGAAACAGTTGAAAGGAATAACAACCAGGACCTGCTCTTATGGAGAAGTTTCACGTCTAAAGAAATTACCAACAACATGAAAAGACAACCCACAAATTTGGAAGAAAATCAATACAAATAAGTACTCAAAGTTCTGCTCTCTAGAATTTATAAACAACAAAAAATACTAGGGCCCCAAAATTTAAAGAGCCAGTCCATAAATGGACATCTGAGATGAACACACACTTCTCAGAGGATGAAATTAAAGAAGCAAATAAATATATGAAAAAATGCTCCACATCACTAAACATCCATGAAATGCAAATTAAAACAACATTGAGATATCATCTCACCCCAGAAAGAATGGCTATCATAAAGAAATCACCCAACAACAAATGTTGGAGAGGCCGTGGGGAAAAGGGAACCCTTCTTCACTGCTGGTGGGAATGTACACTGGTGCAACCATTATAGAAATCAGTGTGTAAACTCCTTAGAAATATTGGACTGGAAATCCCACTTAAGCCAGCCATTCCTCTACTGGGAAATTTCCCAGAGAATCTGAAATATCATATCATAGGGATATATGTATGCCTATGTTTCCAGCAGCACAATTTGTGATGGCCAAATCTTGGAAACAACCAAGATGCCCATCACCTGAGGAATGGATGAAAAAGATGTAGCACTTTTATATAATGGAATATTATTCAGCTATGAAGAATGGTAAACTCGAAGTGTTTATATTTAAGTGGATGCCACTTGAAGATATACTCATACTGAAATAAACCAGACACACATCTGTAAATATAGTATAGTTTCCTAGCATGAAAACTGAAAAGAAGAAATACAAACAGAAAGGTATAATATAAATAAAAGGAAAGCCGGAACTCAAACACTAACTAATTAAGAGAGGGAAAGGAGAAGAGCTAGGAAACATTACAGTGACAAGCCATACAGTTATATGTAGGAGATGGGTAAAGCAATGATCCTGAGAATCTCCAGAAAATTTTTAAATCTAGCAGTTAATTGGAAATAATCTCACCCTGACTAACTATATATACTGATACCTGTGAAATAAACAACTGCACTGACGATGGTATTGGTAATGGTTGTTTCACGCTTGCAGCACCTGTCATACTGGTCTTCTGAATACGGGCTGCTTGTCATGACATGTTACTGCTGTGCTGTCTCTTGGGTAGATGATTGTTCAAAAATAAGGGAGTGGTGAATGAAGGCAAGAGACAGGAAAAGGAATGTTGTGGGACTGTGCTGCTTCAAGGTTGTATATGGTTAGATTTTTGGACCTATGTGTAAACATGAGCACTATATAATTTGTTATGCCTATTTTTAAAATATATTCTAATTTGTAAATGTTTTTTATCATATTCTGTAAAGACTTCAAGTTGGGCATATCATTACTTGATGAAAAATACCTGTTCCATGTTATGCCTAAGATGTTTGATATTCAGACAGATAGTGAGGTTAAACTTAACAGCTTAGGTTGTATCGTAATAAAAATAAGCTTGTCTTCAGAAGGGTTAACATCCTAAGTGTGCAGACCAAAATTAGAGAAAAAGCAGGGCCGCAAGGAAAGCCAGCATTTTGGCCCTAGCCTTCCAAAGTCAATGAAGACTCAAGACATATGAGAACTTGTACTGTAACGTCATCTAACTTTTTAGTGTCCCAAATTTTCTGATCAAGGAGATTATGAGGTCAAAGAGGAAAGTGATCAATGATGCAGAGTGTGCCTAAGGAGAGTCACATGGAGATAAAACATTCTCTCAGATTTTCACAGAGAGCACATTGATCAAGCAAAGACTGCGACTCATCTATATGGCTGACACTGACAAAAGTTCTACAATCTGAGGAACAGGGTCTCAGGATAAATTCTGAGGGGATTTGACTGACCTTATCAGATCGAAAAGCTACAACTCTTGTTACATAGGTCTTGCTTTATCTTGGTTTTAACCATCCAGCAGAAAAGTATAAAAACGAAGTGTAAGAAGTATAGCCATGCTGCTATGATGAGCTGCAGGGGACTCAGGTCAAATGTTTCTCACACTGCCAGTCAAGTGGAAGACCCAATATTATTATGGACTACTGGACTCTTTTAGAATATTTTGCTTACTTTACACACCTATAATATTCAAATAATGTAACTTAATAAAAAAGGGGGATACAGATGAATGTCCATTTTTTATCAGTGTATTCAAAATGGTTACAATAGAAATATAATTGCATTTTCTTAAAGAATAGAGGGATTCGTTCTAATAGTGTTTGTAAATAGGATATCATGTCCGAAACTTGTGCAGCAATTAACTCCTAGGAAGAATGTATGCAATGTGTTAATTACAGAAACTGTCTTACCAATTTGGTTTGAAACTGTCTCATTGCTATCTGTTTCTCAATAAAATTATTTAAAAAAAGAAGGGTTGAAGGGAGTTAAGAGGAATGAGGAAAAAATAAAAAGCAAAGTGTATCATGTACAGGTACAAGTTCCCTATGATGAATGTTATCCTTCTTTAAAATGTACCAATAAGAAGGTTTTTAAGGGCATTATATAGGTCAAAAACAACAGGAAACAATCACTAGTGAAAACTGCTGTTAAGTTCAACAAGGTAGGGATTTTAAATTTGTACAACAAGATAAACTAAAACTCCAAGCACAAACATACTAGGAGTATGTGAGAGAATAACAAAGGTATCTTGTATCCTAGGAGAAAGAATAGTTATGATTTACTAATCTAAGATAAGGAAACAGGAGTGGGGTGAAAGTATTTATTGAAAAATAAACACAGGTGGTAATACCAGCAACTCCACTAACAGCACGTGTGAGGGCAGTTGGCAAGCATGGATGGTAAGCATGCAAATGGTTAGCTGGAGCAATTTAATGTTAATGAATGAAGTACTTTGAGAGGCTTGCAAAGAGGGAAGCAACCCACGAAGTGATGATGAAGTCTCAAGGAATGAGGGACAGTGGCACGTCACTCCCGTTTCTACACCTGAGAGGGCAGGAAGGAGTGAGCACAATCCTTATCCCAAGAGAGTCAGGAACCTGATATAAAAGATCTCAATAGGATATGTAGGACAAGGTAAAAAATACAGTGAATATTTGTTTATTTATTTGATTTTTATGTATTTAGCACAGCTTCTACAGGGTCTCACTGTACAAATCACACATGTAGTGATTCTCCTGTTTTCCAGCCTCCCAAGTGCTGGGATTACAGGAGCAGGCCACCACGCCCAGTCTAAATTGCTATCTCAGCATGACCTGGGGGCTGGACCGGCACAAATGCCCACATGCCAGGGATGGAATCCCATGGCCCCTGCATCTGCCCAAGCAGGCATTTTAATCTGCTGTGCTATCTGGCTGCCTCAGTATTTTTGTTTTATGTTTTTTGCCAGAACCTGGAATTCAACTCAGGCTCTTGTGCTTGCAAGGCTAGCGCTTATTCTACTGAGCCATCTCCCCAGCCCCAGGGCTAAATAATATGGTGAATACTTGAATTTTAGAAACACACACTTTCATTTCAACACACTTCTCGTTGTTCTTCCCTCTTTCTTTCTTCTTTCTTTCTTTCCTTCTTTCTTTTTTAACAAATTCAAACAAAGCAAGGAAATTTAATGAAATCTTGTCTCAAATAAAAATAGCTAAAGATACAGCTAGCTCAGGGTGAATGCTTGGAATCACAAAAATAAACAAAAGAAGCAAAAATCCTGAGAACATAGTTCAAAAAGAAGGCATAGCCAATCCCCACCACAAGCCAATTAGATGACATTTGAGATGAGCTGGGATGTCCACATGTGCACATCTTACATGCTTGATAGCCACGAATTGTCCACAACCACTGCCACCTTGGTTGGGCCTGGTGCCTCCTCCCACCTAGTACTCTGGAGGCTGTGAAAGACATTTGCTAGATCCAGTGTATAAAGTCAATGAGGGCACACAGGAATGTTTTAATTTTGTGGTGGAAATTTTAGAAGTCCTCTAATAATACGATAGCATATTAGGACAAGTCTATGTTAGAATG
>NW_004524613.1:467294-472186 GCF_000260255.1 Octodon degus
ACAGACACAGACACAGACACAGACACAGACACAGACACAGACACAGACACAGACACAGACACAGACAGAACGCCTCAGGAGCCAGCCAGATGGCCTAAAGGCTAAGTTACAATGGAGACACAAGGCCAGGAAACTTAGGCCCAGCTGTGTGTGCCTATCCTGGAACTGAATAACAGGCTGTGTCTTCATTTCAAAGTGAGCAAAGAAAAAAGAGAGAACCCAAACTCTCCTCCTGGCTTCTGCAGCCCCAAGGCCAGTCCTTGCTTGACATCCCCAGCCTGGTGCTGCCCGCAGGCACTTGAAAGTGGGTGCAGCTGCAACCTGGGGCGAATGGCCAAAGTCCTGCCAAGAAAGTCTTACAGGACAAATCAAATTACATATTTTAACTAATTGGTAAATATACTCTTGATTTTCAGCTTGAGTTGATGTGCATAAAACATTTCTTACACATTACAAAGTTTTGAATCTATCAGGTTAACTTACTCTTTACTTTGTTGTTTTAAAATGAAAACACTGAAGCCATGCTGGGATTACAGACATGAGGATTATGGGCGTGGTGGTACACACCTATAATCCCAGCACTGGGAGGCTGAGACAGAAGGATCATTGTGAATGTGATGACATTTGAATTTTAGATGGGCTACACAGTGAGTTCAAGCCAAGCCTGAACTGCATAGCGAGACCCTGTCTCAAAAAGACACACAAAATAAAAAGTATAATAAAAACTCTGACTCAAGGTTACTCAGAGGTCTGCTGGAAATGGATACACTCACGTTTGTTGTAGAACATTATAGCAAGTAAGAGAGGCTATAAATGTAAGACGTATGCTTTTGATAAGAGAGGATTCTGTATAACTCATGTCCTGCTAAAGAGATAAAAGGAAAGCTAATGACAAGACTGAAAAGCTTATGAGCATTGAGGAAAAGCTTGGGGATATAGTTTACTGAAGAAAAAAAATATATGTGGTCACTTGTTCATTTGGTGGAACTTAGTTTGTTCCTTCTAAACACTCCCATGAGAGATGTGGTCTAATCCACATGAGATTACCAGTCAAGTAATAGCCTTTAGAAAACTTACATATGATGATTGTGCTGTATCTTATTTTATTCAGTACTAAGATGAGCATTTAAGTATGCTACAGAAAAAATAAGTCATCATGATGGTCACACTGAAACATCAGGTGTGGCTTTTTTAAAGTATTGGGTTTTTTTAATGTATTTTGTGCAGGGTTTCACTCTGCATGTTGGGCTCCAAGTAATCGTCCAGTTTTTGGCTTCCCAGTCCTAGGATTACAGGCATGCGTCCCCATGCCCAGACTCAGTCAAATGCTCAATTTGCCCAGGGGTCAGGGTACTCAGCGGCATGGCCGGCATGGCATTTAGTGCCAGGGATCAAACCCACGTCCTTGAGCTTCCCTTAGCAGGCACTTAGTCAGCTGAGTTATTATTCTGGCCCTTATGTTCAGGTTTCAAGGATTGTTTGGATAATTGGGGTGACAGGCTGCCTTAAGGGCAGGCCTGATAACACATGGGGAAGTGAGGATTGAACCGTGGTTCCCTGTGCTGAACCAGGTTTGCCCCAGCAGGAGCTGAAACAACTGAGCTAACCTGCAATGCCCCATGTGTGGTTGTGATCTCAAGTTTTCTTTGTAAAATTATGTAACTTCTTTTTATCCATAATTTTACTGAGAAACAAATAGCAATGAGATAGTTTCAAATCAAATTGGTAGGACAGTTTCAATAATTAACACATTGCATTGATTCTTCCTAGTGGTTAATTGCTGTACAAGATGCGGACATGATATCCTATTTACAAACACAAATAGAACACATTCCTCTATTCATTAAGAGAATATAAATATATATCTATCCTAACCACTTTAAATACACAGATACAAAATGAACATTCATCTGAATCCTCTTTTTTCTTAAATTCCTTTATTTGAATATTTTTAGTGTGTTAACTCAGCAAAATATTCTATAAGAGTCCTGTAACCCATAATAGTATTGAGACTTCCAGTTGACTGGCAATGTCATAAATTGTTGACCTGAGACCCCTACAGCTCAACATAAAACCATGGCTTTACTTCTTATATTTCGTTTGTATACTTTTCAGCTAGATGGTTAAGACCAAGGTAGAGCAGGACCTGTGCAACAAGAGTTATAGCTTTTGGGTCTGATAAAGTCAGTGAAATCCCCTCAGGAATTATCCTCAGATACTGTACCTCAGATTGGAGAATCTTTGTCAGTGTCAGCCATGTGGATGAATCACGGTCATTGCTTGGCCAATGTGCTCTCTGTGAAAGCCTGAGAGAATGTTTTCTCTCCATGTGACCCTCCTTAGGCACTCTACGTCATCGATCACTTTCCTCTCTGGCCCTATGATCTCCTTGATCAGAAAATATGGGACACTAAAAAGTTACATGATGTTAGAGTACAAGTTTTCATATATCCTGAGTCTTAATTGACCTTGGAAGGCTAGAGCTAAAATGTTGGCTTTCTTTGCAGTCCTCCTTTTTCTCTAATTTTGGTCTGCAAACGTAGGTTATTAACCATCCAGGAAACAAGCTTATTGTTATTCCCATAGAATCTAGGCTGTTAGGCTTAACCTCATTATCTGTCTGAACATCAAACATCTTTGGCATAACACGGAACAGGTACTTTTCATCACTATTGACATATTGAACTTTAAGTCCCTACAGAATATAATGAAAAAAACATTTAAAGATTAGAATATATTTTAAAAAATAGGCATAAAGAATTATATACTTCTTATGTTTACTCATAAGACCAAAAATCTCACCATATACAACCTTAAAGCAAGACAGTCCCAAAATATTCCTTTTCCTGTCTCTTGCCTTCATTCATCATCCCTTCTTTTTGAACAGTCATCTACCTGAGAGATAGCACAGCAGCAACTGTTATGTCATGACAAAAAGCCCGAATTCAGAAGACCAGAATGACAGGCACTCCAAGCATGAACCTGCTATTACAGATTACCACCTTCAGTGCAGTTGCTTATTTCACAGGTATCAATATATATATAGTTAGCCAGGGTGAGAATCTTTCCAATTAACTGCTAGATTCAAAATTTTTCTGGAGATTCTCAGGATCATTGCCTTGCTCATCTTCTACAAATAACTGTATTTTTTGACATTGTATGTTGCCTAGCTCATCTCCTTTCCCACTCTGCATTAGTTAGCCCATCGAGATCCTGCTTTCATTTACTTGTGTTACACCTTTCTACTTATATTTCTTCTTTTGAGTTCTTATACAAGGGAAACTATATGATATTCACACACATACGTGTCTGTTTTATTTCAGTTCTGAGGATATCTTTAACTGGCATCCACTTCAATATAAAGGCTTCGAGTTTATCATTCTTAGTAGCTGAATAACACTCCATTGTGTAAAAATGCCACATATTTTTTCAGCCATTCCTCAGGTGATGGGCATCTTGGTTGCTTCCAAGATTTGGCTATCACAAATTGTGCTGCTATAAACATAGACACACATATATCCCTATGATGTGATGCTTTCAGATCCTCTGGGAAAATTCCCAGTAGAGGAACAGCTGGTTTACAGGGGATTTACAGTCCGACTTTTCTAAGGAGTCTCCACACTGATTTCCATAATGGTTGCTTGAGTCTACATTCCGACCAGCAGTGGTGAAGTGTTACTTTTTCCCCAGAGCCTGTAATACATTTGTTGTTGGGTGATTTCTTTATGATAGCCATTCTTTCTGGGGTGAGATGATATCTCAGTGTTGTTTTAATTTGCATTTTCAGGGTGGCTAGTGATGTGGAGCATTTTTTCATATATTTATTCTCTTCTTTAATTTCATCCTCTGAGAAGCGTGTGTTCATATCGGATGCCCATTTCTGGATTGGGTCTTTAAATTTTGAGAGGCTAGTGTTTTTTACTTCTTCATAAATTCTAGAGAGTAGACCTTTGTCTCAGTACTTATTTGTCATGATTTTTTCCAAATTTGTGTGTTGCCTTTTCACTTTGTTGGTAGTTTCTTTTGACGTGAAAATCTTCTCAGTAAGAGCAGGTCCCCGTTGTTAATTCTTTCAACTGTTTCCCGTGCAATTTGATTTCTTTTCATGAAGTATTTCCCTACCCATATGCCTTCAAGAGTTCCTCCTACTTTCTCTTCCAGGAGATTGAGTGTCACTGCTTTAATGTTTAGACCTTTAGTCCATTTTGACTTTAGTTTATTGCATGGTGATAGACCGGGGTAAAGTTTTAGTTTTATGCTAGTAGAGAGCCAGTTTTTCCAGCACCATTTGTTAAAGAGGCTGTCTTACTTCCAGTGAGTATGCATGGTCCCTTTGTCAAAGATAAGGTGGCTGAGTGTGTTCGAAGGGGCTACAGCGTCTTCTAATCTATTCTATTGATCCTTGGGTCTATTTCGTTTCCAGCACCAGGCCGATTTTATCACAGTAACCTTGTAGTATAATTTCAAACCAGGAGTTGTAATGCCTCCTGCCTTGTCTTTATTGCCCAAGATTTCCTTTGCTACTCTAGGTCTTCTCTGGTTCCAGATAAATTTTAGGAATGATTTCTCTGCCTCTGTGAGGTATGTTGGTGGTAGTCTGATAAGGATTGCATTAAATCCATACAGCAATTTTGGGAGTATGGCCTTCTTCACAATGTTGGTTCTTCCTATCCAGGAGTATGGAATATCTTTCCATTTTCTGAAATACTCTGCAATCTCTTTTTTGAGAATACTGTACTTTCCCTTGAAAAGATCTTTGATTTCCTTAGTTCAATTAACACCAAGGTATTTCATTTTCCTCGATGTTATTGTAAAAGGCATTGTTTCTATAATTTCCCTCTCAGTGTGTTTGTTGTCTGTGTAGTGGAGTGCTATTGACTTTTGGGTATTGA
>NW_004524613.1:472701-475336 GCF_000260255.1 Octodon degus
TTGCATCCCTGGGATGAATCCTACCTGGTCATGGTGTATGATCTTCTTGATGATTTGCTGTATTCTATTTGCTAGGAATTTATTGAGGATTTTGGCATCTATGTTCATGAGGGAGAGAGGCCTGTAGTTCTCTTTTTTAGTTGCATCTTTCCCTTGTTTTGGTATCAGTATAGTACTTGCCTCCAGAAATGGATTTTAGGAGCATTGTTTCCTTTTCAATTTCATGGAAGATTTTGAGGAGTATAGGGACTACATCTTCTGTAAATTTCTTGTAGAATTCAGCCGTGAATGCATCTGGACCTGGAATTTTCTTTGTCGTACGTTTTTAATTACATCTTGCATTTCATTTGCTGTTATTGGGTTTTTGAGAGTGGTTATATCTTGTCGATTCTTTTGTGGTCATTTGTACTTTTTAGGAATCTGTCCATTTCTTCTGTGAGTTCTATTCTGTGAGCGTAATTTTCTCAAAGTAGCTATTTATCGTCTTCTGAGTTTCCACTGTTTCTGTGGTATTAGTACACTTTTCATTCCTTATTGCTTGTATTTGAATTTTTTCTTTCCTCTTTTTGATGAGGTTAGCTAGGGGCTTATTGATTATATTTAATTTTTCAAAGAACAAGCTTTTTGCTTTGTTAATTCTTTGAATTGTTTCCTCCATCCTAATTGAATTAAATTCTGGTCTAATCTTTATGATTTCTTCCTACCTTTGGTCTCTGGGTTTAGTTTACTCTTCCTTTTCCAGTTGTTGAAGGTGCAGCACAGCACTAGGGTGTTTATTTTCTTCTGTTTGGTTTTCCTAATGTGTGATTTCAGAGGTCTGAATTTCCCTCTCAGAACTGCTTTCATCATATCCCATAAATTATGATAAGCTGTGCTTCAATTTTCATTGAATTGTAGATATTGTTGAATTTCTTGTTTTCTTTCATCTGTCAGCCATTGGTTGCTGAGTAGGGTGTCATTTAATTTCTATGTAGTTAGGGATTATCTTCTGTTTGCTTTTCTCATTTATTTCCAGTTTCATTGCACTGTGGTCAGACAATGTGCATGGGATAATTTCTGTTTTCTTACATATACTTAAGCATGACCTATGGACCAGTATGTGGTTTATTTTAGAAAATGACCCATGTGCAACTGAAAAAAATGTGTATTCAGCTGTGTTTGGTTGGAACAATGTATAAGTCCATTTGTTTCAAACTCTGGTTCAGTTCTGTTCTTTCTTTGCTAATGTTTTCTCTGGTTAACCTATCTTTTTTGGATGCAGGGGATCTAAGATCTCCTGTTAAAATTGTGGTATTGGATACTAGATTTTTCACGTCCATTAAGATTTCCTTTAAATATTTGGGTGTTCCCATGTTTGATACATACATATTTATGAGTGTTACCTCTTGCTTTTTCAATTTTTCCCCTCACCAGTATATAGTGGCCTTCTTTATTTCGCTTGATCATTCGTGGTTTGATGTTGAAACTGTCTGAGAATAGGATTTCTATCCTTGCTATTTTCTTAGGTCCCAGGACATGTAGTATTTTGTTCCATTTGACTTTCAGCCTATGAACGTTTTTATGAGTTAAATGTGTTTCTTGTATACAGCATATTGTTCGATTTTGTTTCCTAATCTTCTGTGCCAGTCTATTTCAAATAATTGGTAAATTGAGTCCATTTACATTGATGGTTAGAATTGAGATGTATTGACTTATGATTCACATGTTATTTACCTGTTGTCGTTTACTCCTTTTTCTCTTGTGTTTAATAGATTGCCCTATTTAGTTGGTTGCTTGTCATCTAATTCCTGTGGTTCTGATCATTTTGGTCCCTCTCTATAACATCTTTCAGTGACCTGTATAGGGTTGGCTTTCTAATCATGTAATTCTTTAGCTGTTCTTTATCATGAAAGTATTTCACTGCTATACCAAACTTGAAAAACAATTTTGCAGGGTATAATAGTCTAGGGTAGAATTAGTCTTCATAGAGGACCTGAAGTACTCTGCTCCATGCTCTACTTGCCTGCATGGTTTGTGAAGAGAAGTCGGCCGTAATTCTGATGGGTTATCTTTTGATTGAGTTCTGTTTCTTTCCTCTAGTGACTATCAGTAGATTATTCTTGTGCTGAATTTCTTGGATCTTGACTATTATAGGTCTCACTGTGTTTTTCATTGGCTTGAGGTTCCTTGGCTTTCTGTATGCTTCAGCTACCTGAATGTCAGATTGTTTCCTCATATTTGGGAAGTTTTCTGCTATTACTTCTGCCCATATTGTTTTAATATCATTTGTGTTGACTCCTTATTTCTCATTGATGCCTATTTGTCTCACATTATTCATCTTTGCATCATCTTGCAGGTGATGGATAATTCTTTCCTGCATCCTCTTTGTTTTTAAGAGATTCTTCTTTACCTTTTCACTAGCTACACCAGCATCTTCAAGATCTGAAACTCTGTCTGCACATTCACTTAAATGGTTTTACAAGCTTCTGTTTGAGAGTTTAATTTCCTCTATATCTCTGACTCTGCTTCATTCAATCTATTTCTTTACTGAATTGCTCATTCAGGGAATCCGACATTTTTCTAATCTCCTCTATTTTTTTTCAAAGTATTATTGATAAACAGATAGCAATGAGACAGTTTCAAATCAAATCGGAAG
>NW_004524613.1:490667-493625 GCF_000260255.1 Octodon degus
AAAAAATAAAAAAAAAAATAAATAAACTGCTCAAAGAGGCTTTAGCCCCTGCCGCAGGCCTCAAAATCTCAGTTGTAAGCTGGCATTTCAACCTGTTTGTTAGTGAAAACTGACATGTCACCTCACAGTCATAATTCAGATGGTGGGACTCTGAAAAGGCCACTTGTCTACCTAAGACTCTGGACTTAGTGCCAAAAGGGCAGCCTCCCCACTTGCATGCACTTGCTACCAGCATCCTCTTGATCAAGAAGGCACACAGGCCGGCTTTGGGACAGAACCTGACTGCCCAGGGGCCTGGTGTCGTTCCTGAGCTCCTCAACAGTCAAGGACTCCATTGGATCTTGAGCAGCAGCATCATCCAGTACCAAGACTGCTTGTAAGAAATTCTTACCTTAACTTCCAGCCAGTTCCAGCTTGAAATCCAACCACCTGTGTGCCCACAATACTTAGAAAACCAGAGCATGACTACCTTGCCTTGACCGCCGAGTTCTTTTCCAGCCAACCCGATAGATGGAGCTTCTAACAGACATGAGTATACCCTGCTCACAGACAGAAGTAACTCTGATAAAAGTGGACAACATAAGGCTGGCTATGTGGTCTTCACCATTGAAGAAGTGCTTCTGGCAAGAACCCTTCCTCAAACTTGCTCCACTCAATGAGCCAAGCTCTGGGCACTTACACTCCTACCTAGAGTCCAAATCATGGGACTCATACTGTCCTCCAACAGGTTAACCCAACTTTGAGGAGGACTGTTAGCTCTGTGTGCTCCTCACTGCCTTTGCAGCTTTATGACTGACCCCAACTGTCCCTTAGTTCAACACTACACATGTGCCAGCCCATTTACTCCAAGTCTGCCCAGTCCAAGAAACAGGAGATTTAAAAAATGTTCAAAATTCTATTCATGCCCTGCAAAGACAGATTCACTCTTTAGCCATAATTGTCTTTCAAAACAGAATGTCCTTGTATCTCTTAACCACTCAACAAGAGGGCATTTTCCTCTTCTTGGAAGTAAAATGCTGCAATTTTGCACACAAGTCTGGCATAATCAGAGAAAGCTCCCAACAGAAAACTCCCAAAAAATATCTTGAGCATGGGCCCAAGGAATATAAGCTGCATCCTTCTGATGGGGTTTTTTGAGTTCTTCCCCAGTGGACTGGGGCCTTAACAGGGCCCCTGATGACACTCATGTTAATTCTACTCCTAGGCCCTGGCCCGTCCATCTTTTGAACAGATTTCTTTTTCTTGTATTCCTTTTTGAAAATATTTAGTACAGGGCCTACATGGACTCACTACACAGATAGGACTCGTAGTGATGCTCCTGTTTTCAATCTCCCAAGTGCAGGAATTACATTCACATGCAATCACCCCATCGTTGTCTCAGCTGGCCATAGGGGTGGCTCACGCACTGCATGTGTTGCTAATAATCCAACCCAGGTCCCCACACTCTGTGTAAGCTGGCTCTTTAGTCTGCTGAGCTATCTGGCTGGCCCTCTGATCTCTTTCTCAGTGTGTAGAGACTAGACTTGGCCAATCGCTGTTACACCCTGGCCCAACTTATGACCTCCTCCCTTCAGCAGAAGATGAAGCTTCTTTATAACCACAAAAGGGGGCAATGTGATGGAAATTTAAAAAATCAACTAATTATATAATACCATATTAGGACAAAATATGATTCTCTAGCCTACCACGTAGTTCAACAGTTAAACTCAGTCAGCCAGGACTATATGAGAGCTGCAAACTGTTGTAGCTCAAAAATCGAATGACAACGAGGCAAGTCCAAAAATTAAAGAAGTACTTTATTTTAGCTGGTACCCAGCGGCAACACCCGGCACAAAATTCCTAAGTGCACCCCAAGTATTGACAAGGATCAGTATTTAAGCTTCAAAACTGCAAAAATAGTGAAGGAGTGGAGAGCAAGAAGTGGCAGGGCCATTAGTTCATTGGTGGTCCCATTGGGTGGGGTGCTGAAGTCAGCAATCATAGGGTACAGTGGGTCATTAGTTCATTGGGTGGTCCTGTTAGGTGGGGGTGCTGAGTTGGCAGTCACACAGAGTTCATTAAGATAAGAAAGTTTGGGGCACAGATGTCATAAGACTTGGGTCACAGGGGTGAGGAGCTGGGAGGGGTAGGCACATACAGAACAGAAACACGGCAAGGTTAGAAGGGCAACAAAATGGAGTCAATTTTGACACGGTATAACATTCCCCACTGGATTTAAGGGGGTGAGTGAAATCATTGACTTACTAGTTTGTTCTGTAGTTTACAGCAGCTGACATGGTTTACTAAAGCAGCACATACAGAACAGGATGGCAGCTCTTTGGTCAGGTTATTAAATTAGTTTGACATGGCTCACCATTGTAACATTAATTAACAATAGAGTCTGAGTTAGTGGGCTTTTAGAACTCTACAACAGGCAATATCTCCCATGCCCCCACTGGTTTTTATGCCATCTCTCAAACTGTGGTCACCTTGTCTTTTAATTTTGTCTCCTTGAGGGCATAGCCCTGTCTGACTGTCTATATTTTGTTTAATTTAGCTACTTGTAACATTATCTCTCTGAAGGTGTAACCCGTACTGCCATGAGGGAGAATGGGCGATGACTGCTCTGGCATCTTCATGCTGGAATGGGCTGCAGTTGTTGACTGGCAGTCAGAGATATTTTCCAGAGGTTTTACCTAAAGGTCCTCAATAGACACTAGGCAATTTTATCTTTGGTAGGCAGAATGGCTTTAAATATGGAGGAGGCAAAGCCAAACAAACAAACAAATAATAATATTAACAGGATACAGTAATCATTTAACAGACTTGGAATGTAATAACCTTTTGAAGTTTGTAATTATAAAAACATTAGTCAAAACATTATGTAGGTTTATTAACAGAGATCTCTTTATCTTCCCTGGCCATTGAGTATTGTCTCAAATTGGCCTACGCTTGTGTTTTTACCCACTTTGCCTTTTT
>NW_004524613.1:493880-495825 GCF_000260255.1 Octodon degus
TGGGTCTTGGTATGTTTTAAGAAAGAACAAATTTTCTGAGCGATTAAAACATATATATGATCAAAGCATGAACATTTGAGCCAACAGGTACATTTATAAATCTTTTGAGACCCAGTAATCATAACTCCTTAACTCTTAGACCCCTTTATTCATGGAGTTTGATAGTGTGTTATAAATATTTCTAACTATATTTTTAATTATTTTTAAATTTTGAGAACATATGGAAAACCAGATTAATACCTTATTTTTACTGTGAATGTTTTTAAGTATTTTTATAGGCTCAGGATGTATCTATATATATGAACAATATATCTCAATTATAGCTGGAATGAAGATCAGGGTTGGAGAAAGACAAAGAGACCTGTGCCAATATCCAGCAATGGGATGGGTTTTTTCCTGTAGCTGTGATTACTCAGGGCTCCTCCATGGAGATGACAGTCTGGCCAGAGGGAGGAAGCAGGACCAGTGCCCTTTAGTCCTCCTGGACCATTGGGGAAGCTGAGTCTGATCCCTGGGGCCTTCACCTCAGAGTGCAGTCTCACTTTTAGTGGCTGCTTTGGCAGTTAGGGCATAGCTTGTGGGTCTCTTAAGATAGTCCCTCTTATGCTGATCTGGTTTTGTAACAGACAAGCCTTATTGTCAGTGAGAGCTTCTTGGAGCCCAGAGAATCAGACTTAGGATCTCTTTTGAGGCCACAACAAAGGCAGTCATTTTGGTCCCTTTGGTTTTTTTTTTTCTTCCCGGTTCCCTCCCAGCTCTAATTATAGGACATTGTTTTTTAGTGTCTCATAAAATATCAAGTGAGTTATCTGGAGTAAAATCTATCTTCTGTAGTTTTTCTTTAATCTTTTGAACTTGACTAAGTAACAATAAAAGCAATCTGTTCCTTCACTGAATTAGCATCTCAAAAATATATTTTACCCAAACATTTTAAGAAATCAGAGAGGCATTTATCTCTTTTTTTTGTTGAACAGCTGAAATTTAATAACTGAAAGTTTGGTCTTAGTTTTTTAGACCTTCAAGAATACAAACTAGAAAATATTTTTTATAATCTCCTGCCTGGCTATTAGGCCAGCAGGGGTCTGACTGCTTGGAATCCAGTGGGAGCAGGTAATTCCCTGTTACAGCTAAACCATGATGGATTGGTTGTTTAAAATTAACATCCCATAAGTATTTTATCAACTATACAAGATTTAACCTTGAAATTTTACAGGTGAAACTTATTATCATTTAGCATCATCTCTACATACTGGTAGAAACCTAATACAGCTGGCAATCATCTTATTTTCAGTTAACAGGTAAAGCAGATGTAAGCTTTTAGTGGTCAGAAACCAGTTTTCAACAAAGAACCTTTGGATTTGGCATCTCAGCCACAGACTTCAGTGGGGATTTACCAAAGATTGGCTGGGGAAACCTGTTCTCTGTTTTAAGAAGTGGCAGCTGTTTAAGAACATTTACTGTTAGCTGGCAGAGTAACCACCGTTTATCCAAATTTTATAAGGAATATCTTAAAAGCCTGAACAGGATTATTTAAGCACTTTACAATAAAAGCCTTAAGTTTTAACTTATCTCTTATCCCATTAAAAAACTTAGAAGAAAAGGTCGAAGTTTTCTCTTATACTTAAATGTTTTGGTCCCAAAAGTGTGCTGCTTTTGGAGATAGCTCCTTCTGGTGTCACCCAGAAGTCAGTTCTCTCCACTGTGTCTCAGGTTTAGCTTCCCAAAAGACTTGCCCAGAACACTAAGCCGGGACATGGCTTTTATTTGTGTCCTCCTGGACAGGCATAGTTCTCTTTGTCTCATCTGACCCAGAGATGGGGCATGTGTCCTTTCTAGAATGGCTTTTCTGTCTTCGGCATCAACAAACGCTCATTTTTTAAGGGCTTTACTTAGCTGGAACAGTCAGAGTTCTTAATTTTTACATGCCTTTTAAAAAAGGAAAGTG
>NW_004524613.1:495980-504922 GCF_000260255.1 Octodon degus
CATTTAACTGGCAAAAGGAGTCCCATTTTTTATATAGGCATGTAGGTTTTCTAAGTTTAAGCTGGCTAAAGTTTTAATTTACAGAAGTTTACATAAAATCCAATAGGAATCTTATTAATTTTACCCTCTAGTGCTATTGTTTAAAATTGAACGAGGAATGCCAGTACATTCAATGACTAGTTTAGGTGTAGCACATATAAATAAAAAAATGTCCCATTAAAGAAATATCATAACCTTATACAATTTTATGTTTTAGCTTAATTTTATCAACATATTTTGACCAATATTTTAGCAATTGTATAATGAATTTATTTGAGCACCGGTTGGCAGGTGGAACAAGCAGGTTCTGAGGGTGATGATCAGGAGTCATAGCCACTTCTTATCAGTTGGAACTGCCAGTGTGACCAGGTGGAATTAGCCAGTTTTCCAGGAATGGTGTGCAGAACAGCAAACCTTGAGTTATTTCAGGGGGTCAGCAACGGACGATGGAGGATGTCTGCTTCAAGTCCTTTGGGGAGCTAGTAGGGGGAGTGGAAGAATCCAGCAATGGGTGCCTTGGTTTCAGCGTGGACTAGGAGGCACAGATGGGTGAACACCAAGCCTGGGGCGGGTGTTCAGGCTTGTCCAAAATGACCTGTTGTAGAGACTGGGCCAAAGAGAGGTCAAGAGATTTCCCGGAGGGCCAGAGGCCTCCAATGAGATCGATCATTTTAATCCACAAAGAGTACAAGAAGGAGAAGGAGAAGGAGAACAAAAACAAAACGAAAATGACAATGGACAGGGAAACGGACAAACATAAACGGACATTTATGACGTGGACAGGGAAAGACAGACAAACATAAATGGACCAACAAATCTTGTATGGAAAACAGACACCCTACAGTCAGTGCAAATGACACCAAATCTGCAGGGGTATTAAGTAGGGGTAGGGGTATCAGCAGGAATAAACTCCACACAAGAGGCACAAAAGGAAAACAAATCTGAAAGACTAGTCTATACAAACAAGTTAAAATCAAGTGGGAGTATCAAAAGTATCGATGCAATTAGTGTAGCCCCCTACAGTTAGAATCTGTAGGGGTAGGGGTCTCAAGCAAGCCAATAGGGGTATCAAGAAAGGTCGATGCAATTAGCGTAGGCCCCTACAGCCAGAATCTGTAGGGGTGGGGGAAGGGAAAAAAACCCAGTACAAGTACAAGTGAAACAGAGCTCTACTGCGAAAGGGACACGTAGGACTGTTTGCCTCACTTCAAGGGAGATCTCCAAGATAAGCAAGGGGAAAGGGTTGATGCAATTAGCAGGGATAGAATCCAGGGATAGGGAAGTGTTAGTATTAAAGGGACCACGCTTAAAGAGACATAACTTTTGCACATGACCAAAGTCCAACTCTGACTTGGAGGGCGTCCCACTCCAACCAGAAATCCTATAAGTTTGAGTACTCATCTGGAAACCAAGAAAGATGTGGCTGAAAGGAAACCAAATCGTAATAAAAAGAAAGCAAAAAGGCAAAGTTAAAGGAGAGGTTGACGCGGCGGCCGTAGTTCTTTAAAATCTGTAAACCCAAATCAAAAACAAGCCAGAGTGACAAAATTTAGGTTGAAATTTACTTACCTTGTCAAAAAAAGAGGCCTTTAGAGATCCCGGAAGAGCCCCCAAATGCTGTAGCTCAAAGATTGAGTGACAACAAGGCAAGTCCAAAAATTAAAAAGCGCTTTATTTTAGCTGGCACCCAGTGGCAACACCCGGCACAAAGTGCATAAGTGCACCCCGAGCATTGACAACGATCAGTATTTAAGTTTGAAAACCACAAAAATAAGGAAAGGGTGGAGAAGAAGAAATGGCAGGGTCATTAGTTCATTGGGTGGGGTGCTGAAGTCAGCAATCATGGGATACAGCGGGTCATTAGTTCATTGGGTGGTCCTGCTGGGTGGGGGTGCTGAGTTGGCAGTCACACAGAGTTCATTAAGATAAGAAAGTTTGGGGGTACAAATGTCATAAGACTTGGGTCACAGGGGTGAGGAGCTGGGAGAGGTAGGTGCATACAGAACAGAAACACAGCGAGGTTAGAAAGGCAACAAAATTGAGTCAATTTTGAAAGGGTATAACACAAACTGGACATAGCCTGACCCAGCTCAGTTCAATTGAATTTAGCTACACAGCCTGTGCATTCTAGGGACAAGAGGCGACCAACACTATTACTCTCTTACTTAAGGACTTTCTGCCCAGCAATGAGAGCTGGCCCACACTACCAAATAGAAATTCACCACATGTTCAAGCTTCTGTACTTCTTGCTTACAAAACTTATATAACCAATTGGAAAGCCAGCTTGGGGCTGATGTTTTAGGAATGATCCCTGCCAGCCTGCTGGTATAATGAAGTTAGTTGCCTTTCAACTCCTTGATGTACACAGTCTTCTATATGGTCTCGTAACAGGTTCCACAGAATTTTGACAGACATAGCAGCAAACAATCACCTAAAGAGGGGTACACAAAAATTATGATAAGGGCTTAAATAAAAAGGATATTATAGTAAAAGGCATAATGCTACGGAACCCCTTCAAAATCCTCAAATACCACCCTATCTTTGGACATACTTATCCCATCATTCTTAGCAATGAGTCTTTTTCTTGAGACAGAGTCTCATTATTTAGTGTGGGCTGGCCTTGATCTCACTATGTAACCCTAGCTGGACTTGAACTCTTGGTAATCCTCCTGCCTCAGCCTTAGGAGTGCAGAGATTACATGTTTATTTCAATATGCCTGGTTTAGCAGGCTGTTTTTACTGTAAAGTTTCTTTAAAACAAACATTCAGCAGGCACATACTGTAATCCCAGCTCCAGAGGCTGAGGCAGGAGGACAATGAATTTCAGCCAGCAATTTAGTGAGACTCTCTCGAAATATTACAAAATACAGTTCAGGCTATAACTCAGGGTGAGAGCCTTGGGTTCAATTCCTGTGATTGGGAGATTTCTAAAAGAGGGAAAGTAGGCAAAACCCAGTGTTTCTTCCTGTTCTAATTCTCAAACATGTGTGGGCTCAACATATCTCCTGCACAGTCTAGGAAATGAATGCGGCTGAATACTTGGGACAATACTCTGTGCATTGTCAAAATTTTGGTGTTTATTTGGGGACTTCCGTGACCCTACAGAATTCATATTAACCTCACCAGACAACAAAACAAAATGAAAACATAAAATCAACCACAAAACTCAGCCTCCCCCTCCCGCTTCAGCAATAGTGTTGTCTGGGCCTCCAGAAGCTACAGAGAGTTGCAGTTGAAGTGAAGGTCCCTGAAGCTAATACCCAGGATGCACTCAGAACAGAGCTGGGGGCCTCTGCAGCCCAAACCCTGGCAAGCTGACTGAGTGTGTGTGTGTGTGTGTGTGTGTGTGTGTGTGTGTGTGTGATTGTGTGTGTATGGAAACAGAGCATTGTCTTCCTCAGAACACACAACTTGGGGCCTTGGCTTCTGCTCTAGAAGGAGGGGCCCATCACACAGGCCGTAAACCACCTACAGGATCCTGTGTGTTCTGGGCAAACCGAGGCCACTCCCCAATGTGACTGAGCCTGCCCAAGTTAAGGTCAGATCCATGACATTGTCTGCCCTTCCCTCCTCACATGTTTGATTTTTTTTTTCAAGAGAGTGCAGGTGGATCTCACATTGTAGCTTCACTTTCTGGCCTCAAACCGTCAGCAATCCTCCTGCTTCAATCTTGTAATGCTGGGATTACAGACATGTCCCACTAATCCCAGTGAGTCATTTTCACACCCTGCTAACACCTTGGCCCTCTCAGGGCTCAGCTCTAATCTAATCCATTTACACCTTGATTAAGGGCGGGGAGGGTGGTGAGGTACAAGGACCTCTCATTGAATCATCTTAGCCCAAGCCTCGCCCAGAATCGGGGTGGGGTCTGGCTCTTAAAATACTGGAGCCTTCCTGGGCTGGGGTCCACTCAGCCCTGGGCTTGAAGTAGACATCTCACAGTGCATTTTCAGCTGCTGTTTTCCAAACCTCAACCGGTCCAGGGACGTGGTTGGAGAGAACAATTCTAGGTAAGCCAAGTGGGTGAGTAGCAGGCGAAAGTACCTTCACTGTAGTGGGAAGTGTATGGCTCAGTTTCCTTTTGGAAGGAGGGAGAAGGGAGTGTGCATCTCAGGCCCCAGCTGGGGGTCACCAGCTCTCTGCTCCCTGACTTGATTCTCCCTCCGTCTAGTCCATCCCCCTCTCTGTTCCACCCCACCCTACTTTCTCACTGCAGGTGGTCAGGAGGCAGATAGGTAAACTCCCTGCAACCCTACCTTTGTAGTTCTCTCTGTGGACCTGTCCCTTCAGCCCAGAGCTTAGCCTGGCCTCGTAGGAGCTCAGCCCAGCATCTGGGACGCTTCCTTCCTCTCCTCCAACTCTCCAGGTCTGTGTTAATCTCAGTTCTTACATATTCTGCCCTTGGAGAATTTTGTGTCCATGCCAACTCCAGGGGTCCTGACACCTTCTCTATGCGATCCAAGTGTGTTCAGCTTATGGAGGGAATTTGAAAAGTAGAATTAATAGGCTGATTTTCCCAATTGTGGTAGAGACAGTGTATGCTCATGGAAATCACCCCTTGAATTATGGGCGTTTTTCTGGAGGAACATTATGACTCTCTGTACTGGGAATCCTTCCACACCTCTAAATCGTTTTAAAATATTTTAACAGGGTCTTGCTAAATTGCTAAATTGTTGGTGGAACTCAGGGTTGCAATCCTGCCTCAGCCTACTAATACTGCTGGGATTACCGATGGAGACACTGTGTTCAGCTGGTATTTTCTCCTTTTTAAAAAATTTTACTTATTCATTCATTTGATGCTTGGTATTCGGTGGAGCCAGCGAGCAGTCAGAAGCAGAAGCAGCATGTCCCATGCTCTCACTAAGCTGGGAGAGTTGCAATGGGCCTATAGAATGCATGTTCTAACTGGGGAAGTTCTCTGTTTTTGATGGGTTTACGGGAAGGTCACTGGAGTGGTAAACTGAGGAGACTCTGTAGTGACCAACACTAATTTATTCTGTGACTTGCAGGCTGTGCTGTTGAGTTCCTTACTTGTGAACTGGTAAGCACTTTGTATATTAGTAATATTATTAGTTCCTGTCTGCCATATGTTAGAAATATTCCCCAGCCTCATTTGGTAGTTTGTCTTGATTTCAAACAGTGTCATGTCAGATTTTTATTCTTTTCACCAGATGTTTAATTTTTAAATAGACAATTTTGTCTGTCCAGAGTTTTGATCTTAACATCATGCACAAATAGCCTTCTCTCTCACAATCCTTTTTTTTAAAATACCTAACAATTTTTGTAAAGTCATGTGTGAATCTTACAAGGGATCCTCATATTGTGGCTACAAGTCCTCCCCTGCCGCTGGGCACCTGGACCTTTGATTTGCTCTTATACCACATCTCCCATTGTACCAGATACGATTAGTGTTTAGGCCGTTCAGAACACTCCATAACATCTCAGGAGACATGTGTGGTGAGACCAGGGATTGTATGGAGAAGAACCTCAATCAGGATAGACTGCTGCACACTCTTCCTAACTGTCTATCTGCCTGCCAGAACATGGTCTCATGTCCTCATCAACCCTTCATTAGCTCTATATGCCCTAACTCCAATGTGTGTTCTGTATGGACTACCTACCACGCACCATAGATTACTTTAGTTGACCTTAAACATGCACATGACATTTACATTGGCTAATGAATGGGCAATTTTTTTTTTTGTCTTTTTCAGACAGGGTGTTGCTATGTAATTCAGGTTGGCCTTGAACTCACTTGGTAGCCCCAAATAGACTTGACATAGCAGCAATCCTCCTGCCTCAGCCTCCAGAGTGCTAGTGTTGCAGTGTGTACCGCAATGCCTGACTTCATTCAGATTTTTAATTGTTTGTTCGTTGATGGGACTTGAGTATTGGACTGAAGGTGGTAGGACAGGCCTGGAAGGCCTTTCTGTTATGGTAAGGGAAAGGCCATTTGCATTTCTGGCTTTGCTGGTACCTGTGTGGATTTGAGCTATGCAGACTGTGTTTTTTCATTTTGTGATGAGATGGTGGGAGGGAGGAATCAGGTCACAGATGTGCTGGGCACACTCTGCCCCTGAGCTCCACTCCCAGCCCAGATTTAGGGCTCAAGATTTTCTCCTTTCTTAGCAGAACTCCAAAGAGTTGGCCATCCGTATTTCTGTGTCTGTGTTCTTTGTGATCTGCAGAGGAGATGGAGAAGGATCTAATGCACACTTATTCTGCTGTTCCAAGAAAATGCTTCACATGGCTGCCACACACTCTGCACTGCCTAGAGCCACTGGCTTTCCATTAATACAAGCCCTCGCCCTCATCTTCTTTCTGACAGGCGGTGAACTTGCCTATTCCCCTCACTGCCCCTCTAACCAACTCTCTGCCCATCCCACAGACACCAAGGTGGTGCCCAAGGATACCATGAGACCTGGAAGATTCTACAACATGGAGATGGGATGAGCACCTCCAAGAAAGGAAAGGTAGAGACGAACTTCCTCAAGCCCTGGGATTATCCCAGCCTCCATTCTGGCCTCCAGTCTGTAAGGAAACACTGCACCAGACCCACCTTGTGGCCTGTCGTACTGTGTCCCCAATCCCTCTATTCCTTCTGGGGACCCACACCACAGGACCACCTCAACTCTTGTTCTTACATGTGGATGTCCTCTGGTCCTTCTGTCTGGACTGGGTGTCCAGTGCTGGCAACCCCAAATCCTGTAGGATGGAGGAGTGCCTCTAGCTTTGATCTCCACACAGCCACCCAGCACTCGACTGCCCGAGACCCCAGTGTACTTCCAGATTTCAGATCCTCATGCCCAGCCTCTCCACCCCCTCCCACGCTGGCTGGTGGCACTCCCAGCCACTATCCTCAGCTGGAGCCCCAGCCTCTAGCTAGCTTATACCTCTGGGATATAGTAGGGAACCCAATCCTAGGGTTTCCATACTGGAGGAGGCACAAAACTTCCTCCATGGATCAGGCCTCCAGGTCCAGCACATCTGTGCTGTCATTCAGCAGCTCTCAAGTGGGACCACCTGCCCAGTCTCCCATCTCAGACCCTGAGCCTGAGCCCTCCATCTCAGACCCTGAGCTTGACTTCCCCTTCTCAGAGTCAGAGACCGAGTCTCCCATCCCAGACCCTGATCCTGAGTCCCCAATCACAGATTCTGAGCCTGAGTCCCCTATCTCAGACTCTGAGCCTGAATCCTCCATCTTAGACCCTGAGACCGAGTCACTCTTCCCATACTCAGAGACCAAGTCTCCCATCCCAGACCTTGATCCTGAGTCCCCCATCTCAGACTCTGAGACTGAATGCCCCATCTCAGACCCTGAGCCCAAGTCTCCCACCTCCACTCCACCACACCCTCTGCCCCAGTTCACCATCCCAGACCTGGAGCCTCACCTTCACCTCGCTGCAGGGCCCGCCGCTGCCTCTTCCAGCCCTAGTCACTGTTGCCTTAAGTTTGCCATCTAGATGTGCTCAGTGTGATATGCTTACACTGTCCAGCCCACAGTCCCCCATATTTCTCCACCTTCATTCTTCCTTTGTGCCTATCAGCCCCCATGGACACCCTTCGCAGTCCCAGACTGGCTAGCATGCTAGTGCCCTCAGACATGCTACTCCCAACACAGAGATGTGACTTTTATGTACTTATACTTTGAAGTTATATAAGTGATGGGCTATAGAAACTGTTTCTTTGCTCTCGACTGGTCAATAAAGGATTAAAGTTAATAAATGTTTACAGTTGATTGGTTTTGCCTCCGTCAGAATGGGTCTCCTGGTGGGGCACCTGGATAGCCACAGTCTACCAGCCCCTGCTCTGCTGCAGCCCAGCCACCCTGCAAGGTCCTGAGTCCTACAGGTGACACCCACCCTAGCACATGGACCTGGAAAACCCAGACCTCGCACTGTGGGTGCTGCCTCTAGGACTATGGAGCCTCTTTAGTTCAGTGGGTATAAAGGGTCCACCAACTCCTGTCCCTAACACTTGCGCCCTTCATAGACCATGGTCTTTCATCTTCCTTTCACCTGCTGTCTTGTAACTCACAGGATATGCACATCTTCTTGCAAAACTATGTACTGACTATTTCTTTCACATCTGGAGTTGGATCCCAATGCCTTTACCCTGGACATTTTAGATTTTTAATGCTGAGACAGGGTCCTGCTAAGTACACAGCTTGAACTTGAATTTATAATCCAATTAAATAAATCATATACACTACAAATTCTGTTTCTTCTTAGTTTTCCTGTTAATATACTTTAAAGCTGGGCTTGCCTGGATGTGTTATACTGTATTTCATTTATGTTTATAAATTTAGTAAGAAAACCTTTTTCTACTGTTTCCTACTGTTTTTATTACCTGTGGTATCATGTTTCTCTTCCCTACTCATGTCTATATTAAAAGAAGATAAGCTTAACATGTGGGATCAAGCTTACCAAGCTTACAGTAGTGATCTTGTGCAGAGGCCCAGGTGCGTAAGACTTGGTCCCACACATGGGCCTCTTTGGAGGTGTTGGAGCCTTTAAGAGATGGGGCCTGTGGGAGAAAGTGAGGTCATTGGGGGCTGGCCCTCTGGGACCCCATCCTCCTCTTCCTTTTACTTCCTGACCATGGCTCCCCTGCCATGATGTGCCATCATTAGCCCAAAGCAAAGGAAATGACCCATCATAGACTGCAAATGCTCAAAACTGAGTCAAAATAACCCTTTCCTCTTAATAAGTTGATTTAGATCAGGTATTTGTTAATAACAAGAAGCTGACGGGCTGGAGAGATGGCTCAGTGGTCTAAGGCACCTACTCAGAACAAGCTTAGCAAAGCATCAGGGACCGTGGTTCAATCCCCCAGCACCACATGCCAGCCAGCCCCGCCCCCTGGTGGGCTGAGCTGGCCACACACACACACCACTCTCTCTC
>NW_004524613.1:505022-507296 GCF_000260255.1 Octodon degus
AAATAAAAAAAAAATTAAAAAAAAAAAAAAAGAAGCTGAGCAGCATGCTACGGATTTGTCTTTTGTTTGTTTGTTTGTTTTGGGAAGTACTTTTAATTAGTTGATTGTGTTTTTTGTATCCCCTCCTCATAACTTCTTTATTTATTATGAGTTTATTGTTCAATTAGTAACTTCTGAAGGATGACATAGGGGAATTCACTTTACTCTAAATTCCCATTATCAAATTTTAATTCTATGAAATTCCCTCTAAACAGAACATTTGAAATGAATCCTGCTATTATGATAAATGCTCTTTTTATCTTTTATCTTTAAAAAAGTCGCTATTAAAGAGGAAATCAAGTAAATTTTCTAATTGTCTTTGGTCAAACAAACCATAATCATCTTGGTAGTTTAAAGTGTCTCATAGATTTCTACCTAAAATATTATCAATACTATTTTAATTATTATTCATTCGTAATGAGTACAAGCCGAAATGAAAACCTGTTTATATGACGGAGATAGAACACTAACATGCAAACCATTCACTTTCAGTATCCATACACTAATAACATGTATATTAAACTAAAACCACAGTTTAATGAAGAAATGCTTCGAGCTAAACTTAAATCTGTCCTGTAGTTTCTTCAACTGACTGCAAGACAGATCATTAAAAATACATTTTGAAGGGAATACACAAATCGCCAAGTTTCTTGATGCCGTTTTGAAATTTGAAATATCTGATCACTTAGAAGTTTAAATTAACTTTGTAGAAACTCTGTGGATATCTGCAGAAGCTAGATCTGAAGGTAGATGGGAAACCCAGATGTGGTGGGTCTCCTGGAAGCTCCCAGGCATGGTACAGAAGCCGAGGAGCTGCAGGCCACACAGGTCTTCAGCGGGCAAATCTGGGATCAGGGGAGCCGGTTAGGTGGGGAGCCGGTTAGGTGGGAGGGATGTCTTAAGTCTCACTTGAAGAGAGGGCCCCTGTGGGGAAGAGGGGCTAGCTCTCCTGCTCAAGAGGTCCTTGATTTGTGTAGCGATTCCTTCTTGGAGCATGAAGACCTCAAGCTTCAGTTCTTCATGGTTCTCTCCTAGGCTCTGAGTTTTGCATGCATCTCAGTCTACGGTGGCGTCTAAATTTGGTTCAGATTCTCTATGTGCTATTAACCCAGCCTGATGCTTCCTGTGAAGTCATGCTCTGGGATCAGGGCAGTGAAGTTTATGCAAGACACTGTTCCTAGTGTATACAGATTGTAAAAGTCTGAGGATATCTAAGTAGCAGATAGAAGCACTTATGGTCCCTAGAGGTCATGAAGGAGGGTAAAGCAGGGTCTCAGACTGTTGGGCTGCTGGGCTGTCACCTTCTACAGTGTCTGAACAGCCAGTCCTAATCACACCGATTAGCCCCTCAGTGTTGCTGAAATCCACACAGTGTGGGCTCTGTCATCTCCGGAAAGCACAGAGCTCCCAACCTCCTGCCAACTGGACAGAAACTGCAGAACTGCAGAGTGGGGCCTTCCATTTTCTTTCCAGCTTTCAGTTCTTATTGAACTTACCTTTTTACTTGAAGAATTTCAATCATAAGACATAAGGGAAAGAATGAACATCTTTCTATTCTCCCATCTAGGTAGAAGCATTATTTTCCATACTCATCTTGCCTACTTATATATTCATACACCCAGATATACTTACAAATGTGACTGCACATATGGATTATTTATCAGTCTGTCACCTATCCATCAGTCCATTGCACTATTTCAGAGTAAAGGGTGTGTGCCTCACTCTTCCTCCTAAAACTCTAAAACCTGAGGGTGTTCTTCTACATTACTATATGTCATGATCACACCTAACACAATTAATAGTATTCTACAACTTAGTTATTCAGAACATATTCAGATATTCATTTCTTTTTCAAGTGTATGTTTTATAGCATCTTAAAATGTCTAGATTATGAGGCTATTTATACAACCTAGTTTGTGAAGTGACATCCTACTTTTTTCTTCACCTTTTCCCCAGGTTGGAGCATGAGAGAAAGAAAGAGCTTATAAAAAATTCTTTAGGTATTTCAAATGGGGTGATTTTCCAAATACGATTATTGCTTACATATTCCTTAAGGTTTGCTTTTCATTTTTAACAGGGTGGCACTGATGATCAGTAGTTCTTAATTTTATATAAAACTAAGCCATCAATATTTTCTCTCTGGTCCTTTAGAAGGCCAGTTTTATCTATCTCAATTTTGTGGTCATATTCTTAGGTATTTATTTTTTCTTTTTTATTCTTTTTTTTTTTTTTTTT
>NW_004524613.1:507396-515136 GCF_000260255.1 Octodon degus
GTCTACAAGTTGTTGAGTCTCTCACTACTACATGAGGCTCATAGTGACCCACCTGTTTACAGTCTCCCAAGAGCTGCGATTACAGGCAGGAGTCTCCTTGCCCAATCTCAATTGCCATCTCAGGAAGCCCAGGGAGAGGGCCGGCAAGCAGGACCAGGGATAGAACCCACAACCCTTGTGCCTGCTTGCAGGCACTTTAACCTGCTGAGCTATTTGGCCAGCCCTCTTATGTATATGTTTGAAAATTTATTGTGTTACCTCTCATGTTTAGATCTGATAACATTTCATTAATTTTTCCCACAATTTTATTGAGAAATAAATAGCAATCAGACAGGTTCAAATCAAATTGTTAGGACAGTTCCAATAATTAAAGCATTGCATGATGCTTTCCTAGTGGTTATTTGTTGTACAAGATGCAGACAAGATATCCTATTTACAAACACTAGTAGAACAAATCCCTCTATTCCTTTAATTAAGAGAAAGTAGCTATATATCTATCCTAACCATTTGGAGTACACAGATACAAAATGGTCATTCATCTCTATCCCTTTTTTTGGTTTAGTTCCGTCATTTAAATATTACAGGTGTGTGAACTCAGCCAAATACTCCAAAATAGTCCAGTAGTCCATAACAGTATTGGGTCTTCCACTTGACTGACAATGTCAGAAGTTGTTGACCTGAGTCCACTACAGCTCAACATAGCAACATGATTTTACTTCGTATACATTGTTTTTATACTTTTCTGCTGGATGATTAAGACCAAGATAAATCAAGACAAATGTACTAAGAATTGTAGCTTTTGTGTCTGATAAGGTCAGTCAAATCCCCTTAGGATTTATCCTGAGACCCTGTTCCTCAGATTGTAGATCCTTTGTCAGTGTCAGCCATGTGGATGAGTCATGGCCATTGCTTGGCCAATGTGCTCTCTGTGAAAGCTGGAGAGAATGTTTTCTCTGCATGTGACTCTCCTTAGGCACACTCTACATCATCGATCACTTTCCTCTTTGGCCCCATAATCTCCTTGATCAGAAAATTTGGGACACAGCTAAATTACATGATGTTACAATACAAGTTCTCATATGCCCTCAATCTTAATTGACAGTGGAAGGCTAGGGCCAAAATGATGGCTTTCCCTTAGGCCCTTCTTTCTCTGTAATTTTGGTTTGCAAACTTAGATTGTTAACCTTCCAGAAGAGAAGCTTATTATTATTACCATACAACCTAGGCTGTTGAGCTTAACCTCACTATCTGTCTGAATATTAAACGTCTTAGGCATAACATGGAACAAGTATTTTTTATAAGTTATTGATATGTTGAACTTGAAGTCCCTACAGAATATGACAAAAATTAAAATATATTTTAAAAATAGGAATAAAGAGCATATATGCTTACACATAAGTCAGAAATCTAACCATATACAACATTGTTGCAGGACAGTCCCACAACACTGCTTTTCCTGTCTTCTGCCTTCATTCACCACCACCTTCTTTTTCAAACAAACATCTACCTGAGAGATAGAACAGCAGCAACTGGCATGTCATGACAAGCAGCCCATATGCAGAAGACCACAATGACAGGCACTCCAAGCCCAAAACTCCTATTACAAATTACCATCTTCAGTGCAGTAGCTTAGTTCACAGGTGTCACTATATATAGTTAGTCAGGGTGAGAATCCTTAACTGCTAGACTCCAAAATCTTCTGAAGATTCACAGGATCATCGCCTTACCCGTTTTGTACATATAACCTTTGACTTACCTCTGTCGTGTATCCTACCTCTTCTCCTTGCTCTGTCTTAATTGTCTAGTCCTCAAGTTCTTGCTTTCCTTTTAATTGTACTATATCTTTCTATTTGTATTTCTTCCTTTGATTTTTATCTTAGGGAAACTATACAATATTTACACAGGTGTGTCTAGTTTATTTCATTTATGAGTGTTTGGACAGGATGTCCTGGCTGCTTCTTATGCTGTGGATGAGTGCTGAGAAGGTAACAATGTGCGAAGTATGTATTATTGAAAATGTCCTATTAAACAGCTTTGAAAGTGTCTCATTGATATTTGTTTCTCAATAAAATAAATAAAATAATTTTACTTAAGAGTATATCTTCAAGTGGCATCACTTAAATATAAAGGCTTCAAGTGTATCATTCTTTATAGCTCAGTAATACTCCAATGTATAAAAATACCACATTTTTGTCATCCATTCCTCAGGTGACAAAGATTTACTTATTTAAAAGGAGGAATTGATACACTTTCACAAGACAAACATGACAGGTATTCAAGCATGGTTTTTGAATTACACTTTCCTGCCCTTGATGTAGTTGCTTAGATCCCTAGTATCAGCATACAGAGCTAGTCAAGCTGAAAATTCTACACACTAACTGCTATTTTCAAAAAACTGATGGAAATTCCTAGGATTACCTCCATACTTTTGTCAGCATGTTCTCAGAATGAACAGAGGCCTTTCCCAGTGCTCAAAACACCGCAGATGTAGTTCCAGAGGTTCTCATGAAGGACATTATCCTCAAGTTTGGGCTGTCCCAGACTATCCACTCAGACAATGACCCAACATTATGTCCCAAATCTCTCAACAGGTTGTTTCTAGTGTTGACATCACTAGGCATCTACACATAATTTATCACCCACAGTCCTCTTGGAAACTAGGAAAGGCAAATGGGCCTTTAAGGGTCCACATCACAAAACTTATCCTGGAACTTCATGTGCCTCAGCCTCAGTCCCTACCCTTGTGTCTAACTGCACTCAGAACACTTCCTAGGGCACCCACACTCCAACATCCCTAGAACACAAACATCAAAAACAAAAAAGTAAATATTCATCCCTTTCACCAAGGTCAAGGTGAAATGACACATTCAGATCATAGACCCCCCTCCTTTCTTCCCCTCCTTTGTCCTTTAAGCTTGATGACATATATACTCATAAAGTACTGTCCTTGTAACCTTTTTTCAAGGTTTCTTCAGTCTCTGATTTGAGCCTCCGCTAATGATGAACACCTAGCTGAGACACCTGGCACTAGCCAGCATATGAGGGTGAATTGTCATCAAGACAACTCTCCATGCCCCCAAGATGAGGCCCCTGTTCAGCAAGAAGCAGTATAAAAAATACTCTTCCCTTTTCATAACAACCAAACAAATTGAATGATGGGTTCTAGCCCTAGTATGAAGTGCTGAATCACTAGGCTGTTCATCTAATATGGCTGAAGCCTTTCACACAGCAGCCGATCTTCCCAGGGACCACCTCCCCCCTCTTCTCCAACCCAGCCCAGGGTACAATGTCCTTTCACCTTCAGCTCCTCAGACATTTCTAAACAACCTCCTCAAACTCTGCCCCAAACAAAGTCTATTAATACCTCACCTTTCTTTGTCTCAGGTCAGAGGATCTATCTGCCGCATCTGGTCTCGATCCTCTCCATGTCTTTGGAGTTGATAAAGGCTTCTTTTATCTTTCCTATCTCTTTACTGTGCTGCTGAAATCCCTGTCAGCCACTGACTTGAATACTTTTTTCATTGTCAACATAACTACAAAGTGTGCCCTGAACAGTGATTTCGTTTCCTTCAATTCGGAGCATTCAATATTATCCTCTTCGTGCTCTCCAATGTTTTCCAACTTTTGTGATTTCTTTTTAGATTCATGCATTGTTTATAATTTTTTGTTTGTTTGTTTATTGACACGGACTGTAAGTATACAATTCAGTCTGCTCTTGAACTCACTTTGTAGCCCAGGCTGGTCGCAAACTCTTAGCAATCCTCCTGCCTCAGGCTCTTGAGTGCTGAGACTGCAGGTGTGCACTACCAGGTCCACCCTGGTATATTTATGTAGTCAATCCTTTGCTCTCAGGAAGAGTCTCAGTATGGAAACCAGTTAAGAATTTGGTCCACAATAAAAACATATTTAAAACCCAAAAGCTGAGACAGCATGGCACATCCAGCCCAGCCCCCACTGCAACCTGAGATTGTGAGCTGGAGAAGGTCATACCAACCCCACAGTGCCCAACTAAGACCTTGTGGGGGAGCTGGAGGAAGGCATGCTCATCTTGTTCAGGCCCCTGGACCATTCCATTTCTCCATGCTGACTCCACTTGTCTGGATTTCTCCCAGCAGCTGGGTGCAGTGATTCAGGGGAGGCCATGATGCCCTCACCTGTGCCTCTCACTTTGAACGGTACTTATATCCGAGAAGTGACCTCACCAGCAGATAACCGGAGGAGATCCTGTGAGTGTACAGCAATCCTTGCCCGGCACCAATTTCAGTTCAGACAAAGAAAAACAAAACAAAACAAAGAGAGGTCTCATGCAGGCTGACTTGGTGGATGGCAACATCCTATTAAGGGGAAGGGTACCAATCTGGGACTGAGGATGCCTGGGTGGAAGGAGACACAGATTCCGCTGACACACAGCATCGGAGGGGCTGGACGAGGTCTCCCATCCTGCCTTTCTGCAGCTTTTCCTCTCAGCTCCTCTGAGCCCTGCAGAGCCTGGGTACAGCATGAGATGCACAGGTCCTCAGTACCAAGCACCTCATCAATGGTGGGGAACTTAAGCCACAGAAGAGATAACACAGGAGTTTGGATGGGGCTCCAAGCCCAGGACTCAGTGACACACTTGCTCCCACAGGAAAGCTTAAAAACTCGCAGCACTAGCCAGAGATAGACTTGGAGCCCAGGAGCAGGAAGCAGTGAGTCCTGCTGGGGTGATGCTCCCAGACCACAGGGATCTGTGGAGCTACTCTCAGGCTGGAGACTGATGATTACCACGTGGAACCAGCCACCCCGCTCTGGCAGAGAAGAAATGTAAAGCACCTAGCCTAAGCAACATCGTTGAATCCTGGGCTTGATGAGCAGTGCCCTTGTCCCCACCCCATAAACACAGGCGCGCGAGCGTGCAAACACACACACACACACACACACACACACACACAAGCATGCAGCTCTTGCTTCCTTCACAGGACAGGTGCCTAGGTCACTACCTAGTGGCTCTATCTTGTACTGACAACTCATTCTCAGTTCCCAAGATTCAGCCTGGCCTCTTAGCCCAGTGTGTAACTCACTAGCAAAGGACAGCGATGTGCCCAGCCTGGCAGGTGTCGGGCCTGCAATGAGTGCCTAGAGCCTGTACAGCACTTGAAGGCTCCTGAGAAGCTAGGAGAAGCATACAGGGTGTGTGATTTGGCCCAGGAAGGTGCCTTTTCAGAAGACTACCATCAGTGTAATGGGCACGTGAGAAGTGCTCACCCTGCTCCAGCCTCCTCTCCTTGAAAGCTTCAGGAAGCCAGCCTCAAGCTCTGTGATCCTGGCCCTGCCCAGGGACACATTTGGGGCCCAATGTGACCATCTCTCCTGAGACTGTGATAGCTCACTCTGATGGCCTGGCCTCCTGACCTAAGGACGTTTGTAGGTGCGGGGGATGGCCTGTTGGGTGCATTTGCCTCCCCCAAAATAAGAGTACAAGGCCAGGAGCAAGCCCCGCACGTGCTGCTCCTCATTTTGCTCTCAGATGCCCACCCTGCCCCTCTGCCAATTTCCGGGCCACAAAGGGCTTTCTCCACTCTTACACTCCTTAGCAGGACTCAGGAGCCAGGCCACCAGATGCCTGGACCTCGCTGCTGTATTTTCAGAAAAGTAGTGTGTCTGAGCAAGAGCTGGTCTTGGGATTTTTCCTTATTTCAATAGGAAAAGATCATTTACTTCTCCAACTTCAGCTTTTTTAGCTGCAATGCCCCTGACCCTGTCAGTGGAGACAAATGTAACTGAAGACTAAAGGAAATATATAAGCCCTGGACAACTGTCTCTTTGCCCAAAGCAACACATTCACCAATGACTCACTACTGCTAAGGGCTGGGACAGAGTGAACCTTCGCATCACTGCCCTGGGATACATTGTGCCATGCCCAGCATGGTGATCCTGGGGTAGGGTCAGGGTTGCAGAGCCAGATCTGTCCAACACACTGGCCTCTTTTAAGGAATGTGGTGAGGACTTAGGGAGCTCCAGTGCAACAGAACTGGAAGAAGTGACCTCAAGGACACATGTTAAGCTTTCAAAACATATGCCTCTGGATGGAAACTAAGTCGCCAAGTCCTTCACTTCTCCCATCCCATGATCTAAAGAGAGTATCCCCAGGGAAGTGAAGCCAAGGAGAAGCCTCCGTTGCCCTCCAGGGAGGGATCAGAGCCACTGTCCTCTATATCCCATTCCTCTGTCCTCCCATGTGAGCTCTGCTCTCAGGCTCAGTTTGGAGGCTTGAACACAGGGGTTTGGGCAGGCCAGGCTAGGATGCTTCCACGTCCTTGTCAGGATGTCCAGACTCCAGATAAGACCTGAAGGATGGGGAAAGTGACACATTTTCCTCTGATTCACAGCACTCGTTATCTGAGCCATGTCTGCTGAGGGTAAGGACAAGTCAGAGACCATGCTGAAGAGGTGAGGCCCATCCTGGATGGACTGCACTGCAGCCTGTTTTCCAATCTCCTGTCCCAGCACAGAGAGCACTCAATGGAAGCGAGACAGGAGATTCTCACCCCAAAGGATAAGGAGTTCTGGGACACCCACACATGGAGGGCGCAGATGGATGGAGAATAATATGAGGGCCCAGCCCCTTGACTTCTGTGACTCCCTGATGGGCCTGAGGTTGTCAGTGCAGGGAGTTTGGGAGGTCACAACAGCACCAGGAAGGTGATGCCATCAGCCTTTGTCCCCATCCCTTTCCCCTCAAACACACAGAGGGGACTCAGGGACCCTGATCCTTTTCTCCTTTTGCTTCCTAACTGTGATCTGAGCAGCCCTGCCCTAAAGCACTTCCCTCCATGTCCATCTAGCCCCTGTATCAGGTGTCCAGAGATAGGACCATGCAACATGGACCATGAGCTGCACAGCTGTGAGTCAAACACAAGTTTATAAGTTTATTATCTTACGTGACTTTGAGAGACTGAGTCCAGGCACAGGGACACGTTGGCCCATGGCTGCACAGCACAGAGCCCCAGGGAGGCCGCCCAGGTCTCAGCTCCTACTGCTGGTGCTGAACTCCTTAAGCCTGGAAATTGGCTGGTGATTTCCGACTCATGATCACGGAGTGGTGACAGCTCCCATTTAAGCCTGGGGCAGGCCCAAGACTCCCAGCTACCTGTGGGGCAGACAGCACACGAGGCCGCAGCAGCCGGGAGGAGGACTGATCCGGCGTTGGGTTCTGGTGCAGCTGAGTGAGGTGCTCACAGCTGAGGTGAGTCTGCCATGTGGCCTCTGCCCAAGGCAGCAGGGAGCCTAAGCCCTGGCTTGGATGCCCAGGACCTGAGGAGGATTTCTCAACCTCCAGTGGAGGTCACCTGTCTCAGCAGGGTGCCCTCAGCCACCCGCTATTCTAAAGCTCACCACGGTTGGCCTCTACATCCACCAGAGTGTGAGCCAACAGCACAGCCTGGTGCCCAGAGCTGGGTCAGAAGGGTGTGCTGACAGCAGGAAGGTGGGGCACGGCCTCAGGTGTCCTCAGATTGCCTGAGCTTGGAAGAAGCCTGAGTGGTTCCCCACAGTCACCTATGTGTGTGGCTTTGCGAGTTGTGTGCTCCCTAGAAAGGCCCGGGAAAGAATTCCTCACAGGAATAGGTGCCCTAGCCAGGGACAAAATCCAGGTCTCTTATCAGGACTTTGTATGTATGGAGGAGGTATTGAACCTAACGCGCTTTTTTTTTTTTTCAGTAATGTGGATTGAACTCTGGACCTACACTTGCCAGGGAAGTG
>NW_004524613.1:515296-523999 GCF_000260255.1 Octodon degus
AGCATTTAATCCTACTGCCTCACCCTACCAGATTGCTGGGAGTACTACGCTGTACAGGAGAGCCCTCCTTACTCCCCACAGGAAATTCCATGGGCATGAGCTCATCAACAGTGTCACATGTGATGATTGCCACACTCCGAAGGACACACAAGGCCTGGGAATGGCAGCAGGCTGAAAGAGGAATTTGCAATGCCAAAGCCACTAGATTGATATACAGTTAGTACAGGGAATCTCTATAAAAAAGAAATCAGTTAAGTCCAAAACTCAGCCAAATAAACATACAGGTAAGTTTTTTTATATTTTTAAAAAACAGTTTAAAATAAAGTAAATGTAAAGCTAATAAACACACATAAAATGAACAAGTGATTCTAAAACAAGATCACATTTTTTAAAAAAAGTAAAAATTGAAATATAAAAACTTGAAAATATATTTCAAAATAAGCTGCATTTCATGTAGTTAGGTTTAAACTCATGCAATCGAGCAGGTCAGGCATTCTGACTCTAGAAGATTTATTGTAGGTAGAAGCAAGCAGGTGGGCTCTCTAGCAGATCGAGACAGGCCCAAACTAATGTGGACTGTGGATTTTAGAGTTTTGGGGCAGTGTGTGTGCAGGCTAAAATAGCCCAGGCGAGAGAGAGCTCATCTTGGCAGGGCTACCTGGAGTTCAGGTGGGATTGTTGCTTCAGTTTGACTCCAGTTCTGGTCCAAAAGGAAGTGAGACTTGGACTGTGGGTGAGGGTCCTTATTTATCAAATTGACCTGTAAAAATGGATGCAACCAGAGACCATACTCCCAAGTGAAATAGCCTGCATGTGCAAACATCATGTTGTCTCCCAAGAATAAGGAAGAGAAGGAGCAAATAGAATCTGAAAATGGGCTGAGATGATAGCTCAGCAGCATAACCATCTGCCTGGTGGGCACGACTCATTGTACCCCATGTTGTGCCAACCCCGCAACTCCAGCACCACTGTGCTGGCCCCAGAACCAGGCATGGTGTTGCCCACCAGTAATGCTGGTGCAGGGGAGGCTGAGACAGGAGGATCACTCTGCTCACTATGGGAAATCTTGATTGCTGAAAAGGAACAGGAGACTCTAAATGATGAACTGGGGCATCATAAGAAGCAACAATTCTCACCTTTCTCAGCCTCAACACTGCAAAAGTGAAAGCCTTTAATCTGTAGGAAAAAGCTGCAGAGAACAAAGTTCCAGAGTTTCTGAGAATTAGATACAGAGAGCATAGCGATACAGGCATGCCACTCCTACAGCCAGAAGAGAGGAAAGTTTGACTACTGGTGCAGCTGGCACCAGCTCAGGGCATAGTCTCTGGGGTACTTGTTTCAGACACTTGCAGAATGCAAGAGTTGTGGGTTTAATATGGGTCCCACCCACTTTTCACAAGGTCTGAGAGGCCAGGCAGAATACCCCTGGAGGGATCTCTATGAAGCCGTGAATATGAAGCCCAAGGTGCAGTGAAAAATGCAGAAGTTGGGACAAGCTGGGATTATGAATCATCTAAGAGAAGCTGGAAGGAGGAAGCAAAGTGATTAAGACAGAAGCCCTGGGAGATACAATGACCAGAAGTGCTATAGGAGGGGAATGACCCCAAGTCCTTCATGTTTGGATCATGCTATAGATTGTCTCAGATGCCGCATGTGGAACAATAGCACTGTTTGCCGTGCTCAATTTTGGACATGCTTTCATCCACTGCTTTGTTTCTCCATGTTTTTAATGTTCGGAAAGGCCATGTTTGTCTTGTGTCTACATTTGTATAGGGGCTCACATTTAAGGCTTTCCTTGATGTCTCAGAGGAGACTGGTGACTTGGACTTTTCAGCAATGCTGAAACTCTTGGTGCTTTGGCAACTCTTAGAGATGGACTGAAGGCCTTTTGCATAAAGCGATGTGCATGAGCTTTTGAGGGCCAGGGAAGGAGTGTTATAGCTTCTTTCAGAGTGGACCCACGAAATGTCACCCAATCTTGGGGGTGAGTGTTTAAAGTTGGCTAAACCTCCTTTGTGAAGAATTCATTGTCTGGTGCTGACACTGGGGCTGTGAGTGCTCCCTATGCCCTAGAGTGAGCACCGTGTATGCATAGGTGGGAGAGGAGGAGGCTTGCCTTCCTGTTCCACCCGTGGTGCCCTTCCTGCTTTTGGTGTCTTACATGAGCATAAACGCTGCCCTCTGCCATGCACCCTGCTGTGCAGCCCGAGGACAGAGGATGGAAGCCCACATAATCTAGGAGCAAAGTGGGTCTCTTCCTCTTTTTAAGAATTGATTAATTAATATTTATAAAACATCATAAGAATATAAGAATGCTTACATTCTTTTTATTTTTAAGAATGCTTACATTCTTAAAACTTGAAATATAAAATAAGTGATTAAGATGTATAAGAGTAAAAAGAGAGAAATCAGTCATTTGAAACAATTTCAAAAATAGAGACTCCAATCAGTTCAACAAACCACAAGAAGAAGGGCTGTTCTAGCTGGTGCTACCAGTGTGCTGAGGAGGAAGGTGCTGATTCACCCCAAAGTCTGTGTGAGCGGTGGAGCACACAGGAGAATGACTGAGTGTGTCACAAACATGTCCCGCGCATGCGTCTGCCTCAGGGTTTACAGCCTGCTGTGCACCTAGGGCATGGCATAATGCCCACAGGGCTTTGGCCCAAAGCAGCTGTCACCTCACTGATACACCCCCAGTGCACATGCGCACGCATGCTTGTACCGTGCATTCTCACGGCAGCCCCTAGAGGGCAACCTTCCTAGAGAAATGGAATCCCTGCACCACAGACATGTATCACACAAGACCACTCTATAGTTGGAGATTTTTCTTTTGTCTGTTTGTCTTTGCATGTTGGTTGGAACTGAATCAAAAGCTTCGTGCATGCTAGGCCAGCACTGTACCTCTGGGATCCATAGCCACAGCACCACTCTATATTTGGAACATGAGCTTCTCCAAATAGCCTTGTCTGACAAGTTGGAAGGACTAAGAGCATCACAGAGGTAGGACCAAGTGTGACATCAGACTAGAATGTTTTAACACTAGAAAGTCCATCTCCCGAGATGCACCAGCACTATCATCATGAACCAAGTACCTAGTGTCTTCTGGGGGTGTCATGTGCCTAGCTTTCTGGACCCTCTGTGGCCTGCATGCTACAGGGGCTCTTACTAACCTTATTGTTAAGATAGAAAACCTAGACCATTTCCACAGGGCACTTCCTAGCTATGCAAGGGCCACATCATCATGCAGGAGGTGTGGAGAGAAGAGATAGAGTTACTGGAGTTATGGTCCATGCAGATGCATCGATCTTCCTCTTGTGCTGACTAAATGGGTAGTAGATACCACTGAGGTTGGACATGCCACAATTGTCAAACCACCACCCTCTGGGGGAGGGGAACATGAAACAATTCCTGCTTTTGCTTCCTGGGCACCAGCCAACTGGGGAGGAAGGTGAGGGCCCTCAGACCCTCTGTTAGAGGGCAGCGGGGCTTCTGGGTCCTGGCTAGCTGTCTGCACCTCTTGGCATTCTCCAGAAGCCTCTCCATCTGTGTCCCTCCCTCACTGGCCTCCCAACCTTCTGGCTCCCTCACAGACCCTGTTCCATCCATAGATATCTGGGGCCATCTCTTTGTCTCCCGAGTCTATCTCTCTCTTGGTGGTCTCTGAGCATGGGTGTCATGTGCACTTCTCTCTACATGAAGACATCCTTCTCTGAGGGCTGTCTCTGTCATCGTGCCACTCTCAGGTCACTGTCCCATGCACCCAGGCCTCTCCTGCCCATGTCCAGGCAGGACTTCCTCCACAGGTCTCCTTCCACCATCTTTGACCAGTGCTGTCTGTGTCCACTCTTCTCCTTTCTATCAGCCTCTGCCTCTTTCTGACTCATCAGTCCTTGTCTCTGTGGCTCAGGTGTCTCCTCTATCCTTCCTGCTCTGTTTCTGACTCATAAGAGCTGCCACTCTTTGACCTCTGTCCCAACCCAGGTGTGCTGCCCCCGCCACAGTTGCTGGGAGCTGTGCCCTGGACACATCCTGATGAACTCTGGGTTAGGAGGAGGAATGTTCTGAAGACATTACAGCACTGGAAGAGAAGGCACCTCTGATCCGAACCCACCTCCAGACATAATCTCTGAACAGCTGCAACCGCACTTGTCATGATCTGCATCCCGGGTGCTGAAGTTGTTGTTCCTCATGATCAGCAGACCGGTGCGAGTTGACACACCGCTATCCTTCTCCAGAATAACTCTGGAGGCCTCCCACGCATTGTGATAGGAGAGAGCACAGAATCAGTTTGGTGCCATGTTGCTGAAGGCCTCTGTTGGGAGCTTTGCCCAGGCTGGCCTCTCTGTTGCAGTCTACAGGGGAAGCCTCAGCCTAGGTTCTGCTTGTGGCAATTTTCCTCAGGCTCCTCTATGAATCTCTCTCTCTCTCTCTCTCTCTCTCTCTCTCTCTCTCTCTCTCTCTGAAAATAATCAGCTACTGTGTGTTGGGCTCTGAACACCTCACTCCCTGGGTCCTGAAGCAGTGTCACAGTGACCATATTATGTACAATGGATGATAGTTTGGAGCCTCTACCATGGGGTCAGGCACTGTCCAAAGGCCTTTCCAGGGGTCGACTCATCCTTATCTCAGCCTCACAATGTCCTGCCCGCCCACAGGAGGAGATGGGACCCAACAGCACAAGAGCCTGCCATAGTCTCATGACCAATGAAGGTTTTATCCAGACTGTAGCCCAATGTGGCTTGCTAGACTCCCACAAGCTGATCTTCGCAGGCTCAGGTTCCTGTGCCCTTGTATTGTGACAGCTACTTGTGTCCTCCTGGGTATATCGGAAAGCCTACCAACGGCTGCCCATGGCATTCAAACTGAGGGTCCTCATCCCCATGTCCCATGCAGCCCATTAAACTACACATCATCTGGAAACCCACCCAGTGCACTTATTTTCCTTTGCCAGACTCTGTGGTCCTGACAGGCACAGCCAAGGCAGCCTGGTGCTGATGATCATCAATTTGCATTCAAACCCCAGTTCAGCCACTCGGAGGCTGCATGGCCTTAGAAGATTGTGTCACCTCATTGAGCCTCATGTGCATGTACACACTTGGGAACCATGAAAACGCTGACCACAGCCTTGTTCATTCTGTGCTTTGGTGATCCAGGAAGTAGATACTTAGGGCAGTGAACAGTTACTGTTCTCTGTAACTTGGCCTCTGAGCCTGCCTGGGAGACTGCAGGCAGAGGCTGCACCTGGCACAGCGGTGACAGACATTGGGGAGCCATTAATGTTCTGTGGGGTGGAGACAAATGGAGTTCAGATATATCCAGTGAAGCCTAAGCCATCAGTGAACACCAAGGCAGGACCTCAATGGTGCACCAGGTAGTGACTCCAAGGAATGGTTCCCTCCTCATGGAGATTGGGCAGTGTACATCCATGGCACTAGCATCAACTTTCACCAAGAGCTCTGTCTCTCTGTGATGAGAAGAAAGATAGTCCTCTTGGCCCAAGTGACCATAGCCAGCCATGAGGCACCCTGTGTCTTTAAACATGCTTCCCTGATCTCCAGAGCAGGTTCACACAGTCCCATGCAGAGAGCAGGCTGGTTAGAGAAGCCCTGGAGGGGATTCACCACTGCCAAACTGCTACAGTGATTGACACATTCACCTTTTGTACATTCACAATCCTCAGCAGGAGGATAGTGGTATTAGCCCTTCACCCCTAGGAATACATTGAGCACCACACCATGGACTAGGACAGCCCCACTGCCACACACTTTAGATGCAATATAAGTACATTTATGCAACAGGCCTGTGGAAGCTGAAAGTGAGACACATCTGGAGTTTTACCCAGTGTTCACACACGTGACCTCCAGCTGTGCAGTCTCTATCCCAAAGCAACACAGACTCCACCAAGGGATTTCAGTATCATGAAGACTGTACTCCTTCAGGAAAAGCCTGCATGAGTAATAATTTGATAACATCGAATATGGGCCATGAATAGAAATGCAGGAGACATTCAGTCCTAGGACCTGAACTACAGGGTCAGAGAGCTCCTGGGACTGCTTGGTCCCATAGGGATGCCCAGTGTGAAGATGCACAAAGAGCATCGGGGAGTGAGTGCCTATGTGGGAGGGCCACCCTTGCTGGTCACACAGTGATGGGAGCTCTGATGTCCAGCAGAGTGTGAGCAGAGCCTGCAGAGTAAATGGCCCAGGAGGCACAGATGAGGTTCGGGCACACAGTGACCTGGAACCTGTTTTTTAGAGGTGCACAGACATATGGACCTGAATCAGTGAGCACACAGAGTGGCTCAGGCAGCTCCAACAGGTAGGGTGGAGGAGCTCCTCACATCCCGGATACACACACTGCACACACACCGAAATGCACACACCGCATCTGCATGTATCTATCTCCCCATTGCAAGATATAGCCGCTTTCTGGGTAGCACTTCTATCTGCTGCCTGCATAAGCAGGATAGGCATACCTCCTCTGCAGTATCTTCCCTCACTGGCCAGCATCTCCTCATTTCCCAGGCCCTCCATTTTGGTAGACACTGTCCCTTCTGTGAAGTGGGACACCAGTAGACATTCTACATCATTTCCCACACCAGATTAGTGAAACACTGAAGGGGTGGATCACAAGGCTGATGGCCCCCAAAAAATGACCCAGCAAGCACCTTCAGGCACTGTCCAGGTATTCAAAAATCCTGCTCTACAGAGCAATGCAGAGGGACAGGTGAATGAGAGACTTCTGAGGCCTCACCAGTGCAACCTGGAGCTCTGGAGCTCTTGGAGACCCTGACACAGAGGGAGCACAGCATTGTGCACAGGAGACCTTAGAAATTTATCACACATGCTTACATTTGTAGCATGGACGGTTACAATGCATAATTATGCACTCAGGTAGAAATGTCACATTTCTGTCCTTGAATATATCATCTATATATCCCCAACTGGACGGACCACCCCAGAATCGCACGTTTCATTGTTCTCATCATGATGCTCACTTCAAGGAGTTGTTGGGAAGATTTATGGGAGAGTGTAGAAAATATTTGCTTAACTCTGATTACTGTGCCTAAGTGCAAGCAAGAAGAGAATGAAGGAGGGGAAGGGTAAAGGGAAGATTTCACCATATACCCATATCCAAAGCTATTCTGCTTTTGAAGCACAGAGCTTCAGAACAACCTCATGGGATTCGCCCAAGCCAGAGCTGCCAAACTTCCAGAAAGTATTCACTTCTCCCAGCTCCAATCATGAGGACATTGCCTCCTCACCTAGGCCACATTGCAGCCTGCACAAGGTTCTTCACCGGTGTGGTGTCACTTGGTGAATTCCTTGGATTGACTGCCCCAGGAAGGATGCCACCCCACTTTCTCCAATCCAAAGTTCACTAGCCAACTCCAGATCTCATGATGTGGGTCCAAATAGGGGACTGATTTTAAAAAGACAAAATGGCTAAGTCTGACATTTGGTGGAGACCTACAGGCACTGTCCTGGACCCTAGCCCATGTAAGCACTGTGTCCAGAACCCACCTGTAAAACTGTTCTTCGTTGTAGAGTTATAAGTGCTAAACTTGGCAATGAAATTGTTGCTATCCCAGCCTTCCATTTCCACGTGCAGGCAGTAGTTTGTGGTGCTGGTGAGCTGGTGCAGCACATCATTGCCCAGCCAGTGCTCTGCAGCTGGGCACCGAAACCCTATATGGTAAGTGGAGGACACGGTGGGCTCTGTGTTGAGCTGGGAGCAGTGTCCCTGGCTGAGCAATGGCCTAGCCCGACCTTTAAGGCTACATCTCCTGAACTGCAGGGCCTAAAGCTCTCTGTGAACAGCCCCAGGAGACCCACACCACCAAAAAGAAAATCATCTACACATTTCAAAGGTAAATGTTCAATAAATATGACTCAAATCACATTTCTCTCAAGCTCAGAAACTAAAAATACTGATCTGTGGTGATCTGAAAGGACGGTGGCTCCTTGTGAGGCGATGAGTACGTAGCACAAGAGAGGTTTGTGAAGTTCTGTAAGTTGCTATGGCAATTTCTGCATAGGTCACATGGGTAAGAATGTATTTCAAACTCAGTGATCCTTATACTTCGTATTTGTTTACTTAACTGCACAAGTGTAAGCACTCAGTTTAAATAAAGAAGAATTTAGTGTTTGGCATAAAAGAAAATGCAAGACATTGTCCAAGATCTTGGCATCCAATTCAAAATTTCACCAACATAAAAATTCATTAAAGTCCGAGAACACAGGGCATATATTGTCCCCAGTGTCCAGTACCAAGAAAACAAAGCTTCTGAAAAAAACACAGGTTCCGGTTCAGAACCATGGACAGAGCACACAGAGCCAGGCCTCCTACCTGTGGGATGAGGTCCCATTACCAGCTAAGCAGCTGTCCAGCTGTATTTTGTGTATTTCTCCATCCAACTCCTGATTTCTCTTTAATATTTCATGATTTATCAAAAATACTCAATAGTTTCAGAACACCTACAGCTCAATTTGATATGTGTATTTGACTGTACATCAAATGCAATAGCAAGTACAAGCAATAATATAACTGTATCTCCTTGTGGATATATATTCTGTTTCTCCTGCTGTTGAAAAGTTTATAGAGTATTTAAGTGAACTTTGCAGTATTTCTATACTGCAAAATTTATTTTAATTTCTGACATTGCCAGTTAAACAGAAGATCCAATGCTATTATGGGCTACTG
>NW_004524613.1:524319-528073 GCF_000260255.1 Octodon degus
TAAAAAATAAAAAAATTTATTTTAAGAAAACTGGAAAGCCATTGGGAAGCATATCTCAATTCAATATTTGGATGATCATTACACAAACAATTGCACATCAGAAAATTTATGCTCCTGGTCGGTGACATAAGTACCACATGTTAAAGAAATTTATTCAAGCAGTGGATATTGGGGGCTGGGGACTGTGTCCTTTGTTCTGACTCTGTTCTTTTCAAAAAATGCTTAGCAATGTATATTCTGTCCAAGATTTGCAACAAGAGCGAACATTTCATTCACAGGATGTATGTCAGAAGTTTCATGAAAAGGTTCAAATTCAGGGCCGGGGCATCTGGTAGGTGCAAGGATACTGATGAGGGTGCTTGTGGGTAGGTGGCTCAGATGGGTTGGTTATGTTTTCTGGAAAGCTGTGAGGGCAAGCACGGGTCTGTCCGCAGCAACACTAAAGCAAGGGGTTTCAGAGCCATACACAGCCCAACCCAGGACAGCAAAAAAAAAAAAAAAAAAAAAAAAAAAAAAAAAAACCAAAACCTTGGCAAAGAAAATAAGGATCAAAGAAACAGAATAGAAGATGCAGAAATAATTATAAACACAATCAGCCACCTTATCTTTGACAAAGGAACCAAACATCACTAGAAGAGAGAAAGCCTCTTTAATCAATGGTGCTAGAAAAATATAGCAAAGACTAAAACAAGACCCATATCTCTCACAATGCACTAAAGTCAAAATGGCTCAATGATCTAAATACTAAGACAGAACAGTAAATTTCATGGAAGATAGAATAGGTACAACTCCTGAAGACACTGGTATAGGCAAGACTTTATTAACAAAACCCTAAATGCATGGGAACTTTCACTAAGAATCAACAACTGGATCTTTTCCACAACCATGTGAAAATCATTGTGGCTATAGTAGGGGAATGCACCCCCCAGATGGTGGGACTCTTTGGCAATGCAAGCCACCTGTATACTTCAGTCTCTGTTTTTCAGTTGCCCAAGTACGCCAGTTTACTTCAGCTTCCAGTATTTTTGTTTAACAGAAATGTCTGGTCACTATGATGCGCATTGTGAGGACAAATCTCAAAATGATATGTGTTTCTGCTTCTAAACTTATGCTCTGCAACGCGATAAAACCTCCCTCCCTGAGCCTTCAGGATCAACGTCTTGGGAACAGTCTTGTCGGTTCCACCAGCATAAAAAAAGCTGATTCTTTTTTTTTTTGGGGGGGGGACCAGGGATTGAACTCAGGAAGTTGCACTTGCTAGGGAACCACTTATTCTACTGAACTATGTCCCCAGCCCCTAAAGCTGATTCTTGCTGCCAAACCTCAGTGCCTCTTGGGTTTTGGTCAGAGATTTGCTGTTACATGAGATTCCTCAAAAAACTAAAACTAGACTTCTCATTTGACCCAGGTATTCCTCCTCCTGGTGTCTTCCTCAAAGAACTAAAAATATTACACAGTGCTATATGAACACCCATGTTTATAGTGGCACACTTTTTAATAGCTAAATCTTGGAAACAACCCAAACACCCATCAACTGATATATACATATATATAGCCATCCCATAAAGAAGGATAAGCTTGAGACATTTCTGGGCAAGCGAATCCACTCTGAGACCATACGCTTAAGGGATATAAACTGAATGCACATGCTGAAATACCACACTGAGAAATCAAAAGGGTAAGTGCAGACCAAAATGTATAGCAGAGGATGGGAAACTGGAAGAGACTATTAGATGAAAAGGGATCCAAGGGAGGGGGAGGGGAAAAGGAAGGGAGGCACAAGAAAACAAGAATAGTTGGAAAAAATGAAAATAAAGCTTTTGTAAATTAGGAGGGACAGAGGGGTTGAAGGCAGGGAACAGTAATGGGAAAAAAGAAACAGCAAAGTGTATCATGTACAGGTACAAGTTCCCTGTGATGAATGTTAAAATTATCTGAAATGTACCAAGAAGGTTTTTAAGGGCATTATATAGGTCAAAAGCAACAGGAAACAATCACTAGTGAAAACTGCTGTTAAGTTCCACTAAGTAGGGATTTTAAATTTATACATCAAGATAAACTAAAAATCCAAACACAAACATACTAGGAGTATGTGAGAGAATAACAAAGGAATGTTGGACATCTTGTATCCTCAGAGGAAGACCACAGTTATGATTTACTAATCTAAGCTAAGGAAACAAGAGTGGAGTGAAAGTACTTATAGAAAAATAACCACAGGTGGTAACACCAGCAACTCCACTAACAGCATGGTGAGGACGGATGGCAAGCACGGATGGTAAGTGTGCAAATGGTTAACTGGAGCAATTTAATGTTAATGAATGAAGTACTTTGAGAGGCTTGGGAAGAGGGAAGCAACCCACGAAGTGATGATGAATCCCCAAGGGATGAGGGACAGTGGTGGGTCACTGCCCTTTCTACACGTGAGAGGGCAGGAAGGAGTGAGCACAATCCTTATCCCCGGAGAGTCACGGAGCTGATGGAGGGCTTATGCAGGGACCTGATATAAAAGATCTCAATATGATACATAGGGCATGGTAAAAAATATGGTGAATATTTGTTTACTTATTTCATTTTTATATATTTAGCACAACGTCTACAGGGTCTCACTACACAAATCAGACTCGTAGTTGTTCTCCTGTTTTGCAGCCTCCCAAGTGCTGGGATTATAGGTGAGCACCACCAGGCCCAGTCTAAATCGCTGTCTCAGGGTGACCCGGGGGCGGGGCTGGAACACATATCAGGGATGGATCCCCCTAGCCACTGCCTCTGCCCAAGCAGGCATTTTAATCTGCTGTGCTATCTGGCTGGCCGAGTATTTTTGTTTGTGTTTTTTGGGGGAACCTGGGATTGAACTCAGGCTCTTGTGCTTGCAAGGCTAGCGCTTATTCTACTGAGCCATCTCCCTGGCCTCAGGGCTCAATAATATGGTGAATATTTGAATTTCAGAAGCACTGTCCTTCATTTGAACACACCTATCTCATTGTTCTTGCCTCTTTCTTTCTTTCTTTCTTAACAAATTCAAATCAAGTAAGGCAATTTAATGAAATTTCGTCGCAAAGTAAAAATGGCTAGGGATACAGCTAGCTCAGGGTGAATGCTTGGTAGCACAAAAATAAACAAAAGAAGCAAAAAGCCTGAGAACATAGTTCAAGATGAAGGCATAGCCAATCCCAACCACAAGCCAATTAGATGATGTTTAAGATGAGCTGGGATGTCCAGACTTGCACATCTTACATGCTTGATAGCTGCCAGTTCCTCACAATCACAGCCAGCTTGGCTGGTCAGGTGCCTCCTGCCACCCAGCACTCTGGAAGCTGCGACAGATCTTTGTCAAATCCATGTATAAGGTGAATGAGGGCACACAGGAATGTTTTTATTTTGTGATGGAAATTTTAGAAATCGACCAATAATACAATAGCACATTAGGACAAGCCTAGGTTAGAATGGAAATTGAGAAAGGAGAGATGTGTGTGTGTGTGTGTGTGTGTGTGTGTGTGTGTGCGTGCGTGCGTGCCTATACACAAAGTAAAGTACATGAGCTCAAGGTCACCTGGCTTCAGCTGGGAACTTGGGGACAAAAAGTGGCCTAATGAGTCTGAAAACAGAAGTCACTGAAAAACTTGTTTGTGCTTAATGGGCAAATACATGAAAAAGCTGCCTAGCTATAGTGCACCAGGATACACAGGTGGGGTGATGCAAGCAAACTTAGAGAGAGAGAGAGAGAGAGAGAGAGAGAGAGAGAGAGAGAGAGAGA
>NW_004524613.1:528173-533921 GCF_000260255.1 Octodon degus
AGACAGACAGACACAGACGCAGACGCAGACGCAGACGCAGACGCAGACGCAGACGCAGACGCAGACGCAGACGCAGACGCAGACACAGACACAGACACAGACACAGACACAGACACAGACACAGACACAGACACAGACACAGACACAGACAGAACGTCTCAGGAGCCAACCAGCTGTCCTGAAGGCTAAGCTACAATGGAGACACAAGGCTAGGAGACTTAGGCCCAGCTGTGTGTGCCTATCCTGGAACTGAATAACAGGCTGTGTTTTCATTTCAAAGAGAGCAAGGAAACAAGAGAGAACCCAAACTCTCCTCCTGGCTTCTAGTGCCCCAAGGTCAGTCCTTGCTTGACATCCCCAGCCTGGTGCTGCCTGCAGGCACTTGAAAGTGGGTGTAGCTGCAACCTGGGGTGAATGGCCAAAGTCCTGTCAAGAAAGTCTTACAGGACAAATCAAATTACAAATTTTAACTAATTGGTAAATATACTCTTGGTTTTCAGTTTGAGTTGTTGTGCATAAAACATTTCTTACACATTACAAAGATTTGAATCTATCAGGTTAATTTGCTCTTTGTTGTTTTAAAATGAAAACACTGAAGCCATGCTAGGATTACAGGCATGAGGATTATGGGTGTGGTGGTATACACCTATAATCCCAGCACTGGGAGGCTGAGACAGAAGGATCATTGTGAATGTGATGACATTTGAATTTTAGATGGGCTACACAGTGAGCTCAAGCCAAGCCTGAACTGCATAGCAAGACCCTGTCTCAAAAAGACACACAAAATAAAAAGTATAATAAAAACTCTGACTCAAGGTTACTCAGAGGTCTGCTGGAAATGGCTACACTCACGTTTGTTGTAGAACATTATGGCAAGTAAGAGAGTCTATAAATGTAAGACATGCTTTTGATAAGAGAGGATTCTGTATAACTCTTGTACTGCTAAAGAGATAAAAGGAAAGCTAATGACAAGACTGAAAAGCTTATGTGCATTGAGGAAAAGCTTGTGGAAATGGTTTACTGAAGAAAAAAATATATGTGGCCACTTGTTCATTTGGTGGAACTTAGTTTGTTCCTTGTAAACACTCCCTGAGAGAAGTGGTCGAATCCACATGAGATTATCAGTCAAATAATAGCCTTTAGAAAACTTACATATGATGTTTTTGCTGTATCTTATTTTTTTCAGTACTAAGATGAGCATTTAAGTGTGCTACAGAAAAAATAAGTCATCATGATGGTCACATTGAAACATCAGGTGTGGCTTTTTAAAGTTTTTTTTATGTATTTTGTGCAGGGTTTCAATATGCAGCTTGGGTTCCCAGTGATCCTCACGTTTTTGGCATCCCAGTCCTAGGATTACAGGTGTGCATCCCAATGCCCAGACTCAGTCAAAGGCTCAGTGTGCCCAAGGGTCATGGTACTCGGGAGCAGGGCCGGCATGGCATTTAGTGCCAGGGATCATACCCTGGTCCTTGACCTTACCTTAGCAGGCAGTTAGTAGGCTGAGTTATCATACTGTCCCTTATGTGTGGCGTATAAGAAGGATATTTTGGGGAGACAGACAGCCTTAAGGGCAGGTCTGATAAGGCATGGGGAGGTGGGGATTGAACCGTGGTTCCCTGTGATGACCAGGTTTCCCTCAGGAAGTGCTTGAAAAACTGAGCTACACTGCAAGGCACCATGTGTGATTTTGATCTCGTTTTCTTTGTAAAATTATGTAACTTCTTTTTTTCCATAATTTTATTGAGAAACAAATAGAAATGAAAGAGTTTCAAACCAAATTAGTAGGACAGTTTCAGTAATTTACACATGGCATACATTCTTCCTAGTGTTTAAATGCTATACAAGATGTGGACATGATATCCTATTTACAAACACCATTAAAACAAATCCCTCTATTCATTAATAGAAGGTAAGTATTTACCTATCCTAACAACTTAAAATACACAGATACAAAACAGACATTCATCTGTATCCCCTTTTTCTGTTAAGTTCCGTTATTTGAATATTATAGGTGTGTAAACTCAGCAAAGTATTCTAAAAGAGTCCAGTAGTCCATAATAGTATTGGGTTTTCCACTTCGCTGGCAATGTCAGAAATTGTTGACCTGAGTCTCCTGCAGCTCAACATAACAGTATGGCTTTACTTCTTATATTTCGTTTATACACTTTTCTGCTGGATGCTTAAGAACAAGGCAAAGCAGGACGTATGCAACAAGAGTGGTAGCTTTTGGGTCTGATAAGGTCAGTGAAATACCCTCAAGATTTATCCTGAGATCCTGTACCTCAGACTGTAGACCCTTTGTCAGTTTCAGCCATGTGGATGAGTCACAGCCATTGCTTGGTCAGTATGCTTTCTGTGAAAGCTGAGAGAGTATATTTCTCTCCATGTGACTCTCCTTAGGCACACTCTACATCAAAAATCACTTTCTTCTTTGGCCTCATAATCTCCTTGATCAGAAAATTTGTGACACTGCCGAATTACATGACGTTACAGTACAAGTTCTTATATGTCCTGAGTTAATTGACCTTGGAATGCTAGGGCCAGATGATGGCTTTCCTTGCAGCCCTCCTTTTTCTCTAACTTTGGTCTGCAAACTTAGGTTGTTATCCATCCAGAAGACAAGCTTATTGTTATTACCATACAACCTAGGCTTTTGAGCTTAACCTCACTATCTGTCTGAATATCAAATATCTTAAGCATAACATGGAACAGGTATTTTTCAACAAGTATTGATATGTTGAACATTAAGTCCCTATAGAATATGATGAAAAAACATTTAAAATTTTGAATATATTTTTTAAAATATGCATAAGGAATTATATACTTCTTATGTTTATACATAAGTCCAAAAATCTAACCATCCACAACCTTGAAGAAGGACAGTCCCACAATATTCCTTTGCCTATCTCTTGTCTTCATTCACCACCCCTTTCTTTTTGCACAATCATCTACCCGAAAGACATAACAGCAGCAACTGTCATGTCATGACAAGCAGCCCGTATTCAGAAGGCTAGAATGACAGGTGCTCCAAACATGAAACTACTATTAGAGATTACCATCTTCTGTGCCTTTGCCTATTTCACAAGTATCAGTATATATAGTTAGTCAGGGTGAGAATCTTTCCAATTAACTGCTAGATTCAAAAATCTTATGGAGACTCTCAGGATCATTTCTTTGCTCATCTTCTACATGTAACTGTATGGTTTGACATTGTCATGTTTCCTAGCTCTTCTCCTTTCCCTCTGTTGATTAGTCAGTCCTCAACGTCCTCCTTTCCTTTTACTTGTATTATACCTTTCTATTTGTTTTTCTTCTTTTGAGTTCTTATACTTGGGAGACTATAATTAAAAGCACAACTAAAAGGAAAGTAATGAATCAGACCCGAGAAGAGGTTATAGCATTCAAACAGCTCAAAGAGGCTTTAGACCCTGCATCAGACCTCAAAAACTCAGTTGCCATTTCAACCTGTTTCTTAATGAAAACTGACATGTCACCTCAGAGTCATAATTCAGATGGTGCGACTCTGAGAAAGGCCAGTTGCCTACCTAAGACTCTGGACTTAGTGCCAAAAGAGCGGCCTCCCCACTTGCATGCACTTGGCATCAGCATCTTCTTGATCAACAAGGCCCACGTGCCGGCTTTGGGACAGAACCTGACTGCCCAGGGGCCTGGTGCTGTTCCTGAGCTCCGCAGCAGTCAGGGACTCCATTGGCTCTAGAGCAGCTGCATCAACCAGTACCAAGACTGCTTGTTGGAAATTCTCAACTTACCTTCCAGCCATGTACAGCTTGAAATCCAACCACCTGTGTGCCCACAGATCTTGGACAACCAGAGCATGACTACCTTGCCCTGACCGCCTCGCTCTTGGTCAGCCAACCTGATAGATGGAGCCTCTAACAGACCTGAGTATACCCTGCTCACAGACAGAAGTAACTCTGATAAAAGTGGACAACATAAGGCTGCTATGTGGTCTTCACCACTGAAGAAGTGCTTCTGGCAAGAACCCTTCCTCAAACCTGCTCCACTCAATGACCCGTGTGCTCCTCAGTGCCTTCGCAGCTTTATGACTGACCCCAACTGTCCCTTAGTTCAACACTACACATGTGCCAGCCCATTTACTCCAAGCCTGCCCAGTCCAAGAAATAGGAGACTTAAAAAATGTTCAAAATTCTATTCATGCCCTCCAAAAACAGATTGACTCTTTACACAAGATTGTCTTTCAAAAGAGAAGGAGCTTGGATCTCTTAACCACTCAAAAAGAGGGCATTTGCCTCTTCTTGGAAGTAGAATGCTGCAATTATGCAAACAAGTCTGGCATAATTAGAGAAAACTCCCAACAGAAAACTCGCAAAAAAAAATTTTGAGCATGGGCCCAAGGAATACAAGCTGGGTCTTCCTGATAGGGATTTTTAGAGTTCTTCCCCAGTGGACTGGGGCCCTAACAGGGCCCCTAATTATACTCATGCTAATTCTACTCCTAGGCCCTGGTTAGTTCATCTTTTGAACAGATATCTTTTCTTGTATTCTTTTAAAAATACATTTAGTATAGGACTTACAGGGTCTCACTACACAGATAGGACTTGTAGCAATGCCCCTGTTTTTAGCCTCCCAATTGCAGGAATTACATTCACATGCAATTACCACATCTCAGTCACTGTGTTAGCATGTCCTGGGGGTGGGGCCAGAACTGCATGTGTTGCTAATAATCCAACACAGGTCCCTGCATTCTGTGTAAGCAGGTGCTTTAGTCTGCTGAGATCCCTGACTGGCCCTCTGATTTCTTTCTCAGTGTGTAGAGACTATGCTTGGCCAATCGCTGTTACACCCTGCCCCAACTTATGACCTCCTCCCTTCAACAGAAGATAAGCTTCTTTATAACCACAAAAGGGGGCAATGTGATGGAAATTTTAAAAATCAACTAATAATATGATACCATATTAGGACAAAATATGATTCTCTAGCCTATCATGTATTTCAACAGTAAAACTCAGTCAGCCAGGACTGTACGAGAGCTGCAAACTAGGCATAGCCTGACCCAGCTCAGTTCGATTGAATTTAGCTACACAGCCTGTGCTTTCTAAGGACAAGAGGTGACCAACACTATTACTCACTTACTTCAAAGATTTTCTGCCCAGCAATGAGAGCTGGCCAACGCTACACAATAGAAATTCACCACACGTTCAAGCTTCTGTACTTCTTGCTTACAAAACCTATATAACCAATTCGAATCAGCATGGGGCTGATAACCAATCAACTTGGGGCTAATGTTTTAGGAGTGATCCCTACCAGCTTGCTGGTATAATGAAGTTAGTTGCCTTTCAACTCCTTGATGTACACAGTCTTCTATATGGTCTCGTAACAGGTTCCACAGAATTTTGACAGACATAGCAGCAAACAATCGATTAAAGAGGGGCAAACAAAAATTATGATAAGGGCTTAAATAAAAAATGATATTATAGTAAAGAGCATAAGGTTATGGAACCCCTTCAAAATCCTCAAATACCACCCTATCTTTGGACATACTTCTTCCATCATTCTTGGCAATGTGTCTTTTTCTTGAGACAGAGTCTTGTTAATTTAGTGTGGGCTGGCCTTGAACTCTCTCTGTAACCCTAGCTGGACTTGAACTCTTGGTAATCCTCCTGCTTCAGGCTTAGGTATGCAGGGATTGCACGTTTATGTCAATATGCTTGGTTTAGCAGGCTGTCTTTTACTGTAAAGTTTCTTTATTTTTTTTATTTTTTT
>NW_004524613.1:534196-540347 GCF_000260255.1 Octodon degus
AATGTAGTGAGACTGTCTCAAAATATTACAAAATAGGGTTCAGGATATAACTCAGGGTGAGAGCCTTGTGTTCAATTCTTGTGATTGCGAGATTTCTAAAAGAGGAAAAGTAGGCAAAATCCAGTGCTTCTTTCTGTCCTAATTCTCAGACATTTGTGGGCTCAACATATCTCCTGCACAGTCTAGGAAATGAATGCTGCTGAATGCTTGATACAATAATCTGTGCATTGTCAATATTTTGGTGTTTATTTGGGGACTTCTGTGACCCTACAGAATTCATATGAACCTCACCAGAAAACAAAGCAAAATGAAAACATAAAATCAACCACAAAACTCAGCCTCTCCCTCACCATTTTCAATAGAGTTGTCTGGGCTGCCAGTAGCTACAGAGGGTTGCTCTTGAAATGAAGGTCCCTGAAGCTAATACCCTGGGTGTCTTTGAAACAGAGTTGAGGGCCTCTGCCACCCAAGCCCTGGCAAGTTAACGGTGTATGTGTGTGTGCATGGACACAGAGCATTGTCGTCCTCAGAGCACATAAGTTGGGGCCTTGGATTCTTCTCCAGGGGATGGACATGTCACACAGGCTGCAGACCACCTAGAGGAACCTGTGTGTTCTGGTTAAAGATCGAGGACACTCCCCAATGTGTCTGAGCCTTCCCAAGTTCAAGGTCAGATCCACGACACTGCCAGCCCTCCCCTCCTCAGGTGTTTGATTTTTTTTTCAAGAGAGAGCCCATGTGGATCTCCCTATGTACCTTTGCTTTCTGGCCTCAAACTGTCAGCAATCATCCTGCTTCAGCCTTGTAATGCTGGGATTACAAGCATGTCCCACTAATCCCAGTGAGTCATTTTCACACCCTGCTAAAACATTCGCCCTCTCAGGTCTCAGCTCTAATCTAATCCATCAACACCTTGATTCAGGGCAGGGAAGGTGGTGGGGCAAAAGGACCTATCATTGGATCTCCTGAGCCCAAGCCCCACCCTGAATCGGGGTTGGGTCTGGCTCTTAAAATCATGGAGCCTTCCTGGGCTAGGGTCCACTCAGCCCTGGGCTTGAAGTAGACATCTCAGAGTGGATTTTCAGCTGCTGTTGCACAAACCTCAACTGTTCCAGGGATGTGGTTGGGGAGAACAATTCTAGGTAAGCCAAGTGGGGGAGTCATGGGGGAAAGTAACTTCAGTGTGGTGGGAAGTGTACCACTGTGGTTCCTGTTGGAAGTAGGGTGCAGGGAGTGTGCATCTCGGCCCCCAGCTTGGGGTCACCAGCTGCCTGCTCCCTGACGTGATTCTCCCTCCGTCCAGTCCCCTTCCTTCTCCATCCCATCCTACCCTACTTTCTCGCTGGAGGTGGTCAGAGGAGGATAGGTTTGCTCCCTGCATCCCTACCTTTGTAGTTCTCTCTGTGGACCTGTCCCTTCAGCCCAGAACTTAGCCTGGCCTCTTAGGAGTTCAGCCTAGCATCTGGGACACTTCCTCCCTTTCCTCCCACTACCTGGGTCTGTGCTAATCTCAGTTCTCACAGATTCTGCCCTTGGAGAATTTTGTGTCCATGCCAACTCCAGGGGTCCTGACACCTTCTCTACGTGATCCAAGTGTGTGGAACTTAAGGAGGGAATTTGAAAAGTAGAATTAATCGGCTGGTTTTCCCAATTGTGATAGAGACAGTGTATGCTCATGGAAATCACCCATTGAATTCTGAGTGTTTTTTGGAAGAACATTATGACTCTCTCTGCACTGGGAATCCTGCTACACCTCTAACCCATTTTAAAATTTTATTTTAACAGGGTCTTGCTAAATTGCTAAATTGTTGGTGGAACTCAGGGTTGCAATCCTGCCTCAGCCTACTAATACTGCTGGGATTACCGATGGAGCCACTGTGTTCAGCTGGTAACTTTCTCCTTTTTAAAAAATTTTACTTATTCATTTGATGCTTGGTGTTGGTTGGAGCAAGCAAGCAGTCAGAAGCAGAAACAGCCTGTCCCACGCTCTTACTAAGCTGGGAAAGTTGCAATGGGCCTATTGAATGCATGTTCTAATTGGGGCAGTTCTCTGTTTCTGATGGGTTACAGGAAGGTCACTGTAGTGGTAAAACAAGGAGACTCTGTAGTGACCAACACTAATTTATTCTGTGACTTGCCGGCTGTGCTATTGAGTTCCTTACTTGTGAACTGGTAAGCACTTTGTATATTAGAAATAATATTAGCTCCTGTCTGCCATATGGTAGAAATATCCCCCAGCGACATTTTGTGGTTTCTCTTGATTTCAAACACTGTCATTTTGGTTTTTATTCTTTTTACCAGATGTTTAATTTTTAAATACCCAATTTCATCTGTCTAGAATTTTGATCTTAACATCATGCACAAATAGCCATCTCTCTACAATCGTTTTTTTTTAAGTACCTAACTATTTTTGTACATTCATGTGTTAAACTCACAAGGGATCCTCATATCCTGGCTACAAGTCCTCCCCTGGCCGCTGGGCACCTGGACCTTTGATTTGTTCTTATACCACATCTCCCTTTGTACCAGATATGATTAGTGTTTAGGCCGTTCAGAACACTCCATAACATCTCAGGAGAAATGTGGGGTGAGACCAGGGATTGTGTGGAGAAGAACCTCGATCAGGATAGTCTGCTGCACACTCTTCCTAACTGTCTATCTACCTGCCAGAACATGGTCTCATGTCCTGATCAACCCCTCACTAGCTCTATATTCCCTAACTCCAGTGTGTATTCTGTATGGCCTACATACCACGCACCGTAGATTACCTTAGTTGACCTTAAACATGCTCATGACATTTACATTGGCTAATGAATGGGCAATTTTTTTGTCTTTTTGAGACAGTGTTGCTATGTACTTCAGGCTGGCTTTGAACTCACTTTGTAGCCCCAGTTGGACTTGAGATAGCAGCAATCCTCGTGCCTCAGCCTCCTGAGTGCTGGGATTACAGTGTGTACCGCCATGACTGTCTTCATTCAAATTTTTAATTGTTTGTTCGTTGACGGGACTTGAGTATTGGACTAAAGGTGGTAGGATAGGCCTGGAAGGCCTTTCTGTTATGGTAAGGGAAAGACCATTTCCATTTCTGGCTTTGCTGGTCCCTGTGTGGATGCGAGCCATGTAGACTGTTTGTTTTTTTCATTTTGTGATGAGATGGTTGGAGGGAGGAATCGGACCACGGATATGCTGGGCACACTCTGACGCTGAACTCTACTCCCAAACCCAAGTTAGGGCTCAAGTTTTTCTCCTTCCTTAGCAAAACTCCAAAGAGTTGGCCATCTGTATTTCTGTGTCTGTGTTCTTTGTGATCTGCAGAGGAGATGGAGAAGGATCTAATGTACACTTTTTCTGCTGTTCCAAGAAAATCCTTCACATGGTTCCCACACACTCTGCACTGCCTAAAGCCACTGGCTTTCCATGAGTGCATGCCCTCCCCCTCATCTTCCTTCTGAGAAGCTGTAAACTTGCCTAGTCCCCTCAATGCCCCTCTAACCAACTCTCTGCCTATCCCACAGACACCAAGGAGGTGCCTAAGGATGCCATGAGACCTGGAAGATTCTACAGCATGGAGATGGGTATGAGCACCTCCAAGAAAGGAAAGGCAGAGTCGATCTACCACGAATGCTGGGATTATCCCAGCCTCCACTCTGTAAGGTGCCATTGCACCAGGCCCACCTTGTGGCCTGTTGTAGTGGGTCCCCAATCCCTCTATTCCTTCTGGGGGCCCACACCACAGGACCACCTCAACTCTTGTTCTTACATGTGGATGCCCTCTGTTCCTTGTGTCTGTACTGGGTGTCCAGTGCTGGCTGCCCCAAAGCTTGTAGGTTGGAGGAGTTCCTCTAGCTTTGATCGCCAAACAGACAGCCAGCACTCAACTGCTGTAGACCCCAGTGTACTTCTTGATTTCAGATCCCCGTGCCCAGCTACTTCACCCCCTCCCACTCTGGCTGGTGACAGCCCCAGCCACTATCCTCAGCTAGAGCCCCAGCCTCTAGCTAGCTCATACCTCTGGGATATAGTAGGGAACCCAATCCTAGGGTTTCCATACTGGAGGAGACACAGAACCTCCTCTGTGGATCAGGCCCCCAGGTCTAGCACATGGTTGTTGCCATCCAGCAGCTCTCAACTGGGTCCATCAGCCCAGTCCCCCATCTCAGACCCTGAGCCTGAGTCCCCCATCTCAGACCCTGAGCCTGAGTCCCCCATCTCAGATTCTGAGACTGAGTCTCCCATCCCAGACCCTGATCCTGAGTCCCCTATCTCATACTCTGAGCCTGAGTCCCCCATCTCAGACTCTGGGCCTGAATCCCCCATCTCAGACCTTGAGCCTCTGTCCCCCTTCTCAGACCCTGAGCCTGAGTCTCCCACCTCCACTCCACTGAACCCTCTGCCCCAGTCCCCCATCCCAGACCTGGAGCCCCAGCCCCCCAGCTCACCTCCACCTCGCTGCAGGGCCCGCCGCTGCCTCTTCCAGCCCTAGTCACTGTTGCCTGAAGCCTGGCCTCTAGACGTGCTCAGTGTGATATGCTCACACTGTCCAGCCCACAGTCCCCCATATTTCTCCACCTTCATTCTACCCTTGTGCCTTTCAGCCCCCATGGACACTCTTCGCAGCCCCTGCCTGGTTGGCATGCCAGTGCCCTTAGACATGCTACTCCCAACACAGAGAAGTGACTTTTATGTACTTATAGTTTGAAGTTATATAAGTGATGGGCTATAGAAACTGTTTCTTTGCTCTCGATTGGTCAATAAAGATTTAAATTTAATAAATGTTTACAGTTGATTGGTTTGCCTCTGTCAGAATGGGTCTCCCAGTGGAGCACCTGGGTACCCACTGTCTACCAGCCCCTGCTCTGCTGCAGCCCAGCCACCCTGCAACGTCCTGTGTCCTACAGGTGACACCCACCCTAGCACATGGACCTGGAAAACCCAGACCTTGCACTGTGGGTGCTGCCTCTAGGACTATGGAGCCTCTTTAGTTCAGTGGGTGTAAAGGGTCCACCAACTCCTGTCCCTACCACTTGCGCCCCTTATAGACCATGGTCTTTAATCTTCCTTTCACCTGCTGTCTTGTAACTCACAGGATATGCACATCTTCTTGCAAAACTACGCACTGGCTTTTCCTTCAGTACTGGGGGTGGATGCCAGGCGTTTGCCCTGGACATTTTAGATTTTTAATGTTGAGGCAGGGTCCTGCTATGTATACAGGTTGAACTTGAATTTACAACCCAATTAAATAAATCATACACACTACAAATTCTGTTTCTTCTTAGTTTTCCTGTTAATATACTTTAAAGCTGGGCTTGCCTGGATGCGTTATAGTGTATTTCATTTATGTTTCCAAATTTATTATCAAAACCTTTCCTACTGTTTCCTACTGTTTTTATTACCTGCAGTATCATGTTTTTCTTCCCTACTCTTCTCAATATTAAAAGAGGACAAGATTACCATGTGCTAGAGTTGGGATCTTGTCCAGAGTCCCAGGTGCTTAAGACTTGGTCCCACACATGGGCCTCTTAGGAGGTGTGGGAGCCTTTAAGAGATGGGGCCTGTGGGAGAAAGTGAGGTCTTTGGAGGCTGGCCTTCTGGGACCCCATCCTCCTCTTCCTTTTGCTTCCTGGCTATGGCTTCCCTGCCATGATGTGCCATCATTCACCCAAAGGATCGGAGCTGACCTATCATAGACTAAAAATGCTCAAAACTGAGCCAAAATAACCCTTCCCTCTTTATAAGTTGAATTAGCTCATGTATTTGTTAGAAACAAGAAGCTGAACAGCATGCTACGGATTTGTCTTTTTTGTTCTTACAAAGTATTTTTAATTGGTTGATTGTGTCTTTGTATCCCCTCCTCATAACTTCTTTATTTATTGTGAATTTATAATTCAATCGGTACCTTCTGAAGGATGACATAGGGGAATTTGACTCGGCCCACGAGTCAAAACGTGGCGTAATGACCTGGAGGAGGAACGGGGATGAAAAAGACAGGGCAAGAGACAGAAGAGACAGACACAAGACAGGCTTTCTGATCAAGTCTCATTTATTGAGGAAGTAAACAGGGTCTAAATAGCCGTATAGTGGAAGTAGTTGGGTGGGACTAGTTATGGATTGGTAGTGGAGGTCCAGGACCACAGGAAGATGTCAAGGCAAG
>NW_004524613.1:540602-569483 GCF_000260255.1 Octodon degus
CTACATCAGATTAGGCCACATTATGATAGGGTCCATTTGAGGGAACCCTCTCACGATACTCTTGTTGATCTGCCATTTCCAGCTGATGATAATGTATCTGAATGGGCTTTGCAGCAAAGGCATCTAAATGTAAGCTGATGAGTGCTGTAAGTTTTTGAAAAATACAAGGTCCTATCATGAGCAACAGTAGGAGTGAGAAGAGGGGTCCCAACAGGGGCACAAGATAGGTGAACATTCCTCCCCATAGCAAGGAGAAGGAGTCATCCACAAGCTGTTGTCTCCACTTGAGTAGTTGATCCTGAAGCTCCTGGATTTTGTCTCGAACTATGCCTGATTTATTAACATAAAAACAACACCTTTCCTGTAAAGCAAGACATATTTCCCCATGCTCTGCTCTCAGAAGGTCCAAGCCTCTCCTATTTTGCAAGACCACTTCTGCTAGCAAATCTATCTGGGACTGGATATCTTGGATAGTACCAGATAATGCTCGAACATCATCAATCAGCTGGTTAGATAATTTAGTATAAGAATGTACTGCTACCCTCAAACCTGCTGAACCTGTCCCCATGGCTGCTGTGACTCCCAGCCCCACTAGTAAGGGGATGAATTGGACTGCCCTCTTTGTGCGGCCTTGGAAGCAGGCCTGGGCATTCTGCTGCCACCTGTGCCCTGCTCCCTGCTCCCCTGTTGTTGCTCCCTTTCTTTCTCCTCCCCTGCTTCTCCTCTGCTCTCTATCCCCCCTGGTGCCTCATGCCACCCTGTCCTAGATGACTGCCATTGCCGTCCTGCATCATCCCATAGTCACATTCTACTCACCATCTTTCTACTTACTGTCTGTTCCTCTTTGTTGCCTAGGCCTATAGATTACTCCCCACCTCTTCTCTATAGCCATTCTTTTCTCAACTATCTAGTTGGTGCCACTTCATCAGATTTGTGCCTCTTTTCTCCATAAAAGTCTGCTCTTCCTGGACCTACCCTCCATCAGATTCCTTCCATCCTTTCTCTACTACCATGTCTTCTGTCACCATCATCTGTTAATCATCTGGATCTTCCTTTATTCTGGCATCTTGCTACTCTTAAACTGCTCTTCCTTCCTTCCCTCTTAACATACCCTTTTTTTCCTGACTTTCTTTTCCAACCAGTAAGTGCCAAAGGTGTCTACAGAAAGTCTCCCCACTGGCTTTAGTAATCACTTTAGATTTGATTTTTTTTTCCTTTATTCCTCCTTTTGGGTTGAGCCTCACACAGGGAACATACTCCAATTCATTTGACCGGGGGCCATCACTTCCAAAGCCGGAAATGCCATTTTGGGCGGGGGCCTATTGTGTTCAGGCACCATTTTAGGCAAGGGCTCACTGGACCCAGGTGCCATCTTAGGGGTGCCACATGTCTGATCAGCCTGTAAAGATTGTAAATGTAATGTAAGCCTCTCAAACAGTAGATTTTCCAGGTCCAAAATCACATTGGAAGATTTAGAAGCAAATGTGGACAGTTCATTATTATCAGGAGGCGGTTTTGTAGCAACTGGTGCTGCAATGGGGTCAGGACAGTATTTAGAAGCCTCTTTGGCTAAGTCTTCCCAATTGACCTCTTGTAAAGTAGTAAGGTTGGGATACAAAGATTTATAATGGGTCAGGAGAGGAGCCTTGGGTGGAGGAGGCGGCAAAAGCTCAGAAGGGGGAGGCGACAGCTGCTCATTAGGGGAAGGTGGAAGCTGCTCGTTATCTTGGAGTTTAGTTAACACTTCATTTGCCTCCTCACGGTGGAGAGAGGAGACGTCTAAACCAGCCTGGGAAGGGGCCGGAGTGGGCCTATTGGAGTTACGCAGGACAGCTTCTCCGTGGGTAATCATTTCCCCGACCAAAGGGTCTCTATGTCGCTGCGTAAGAATCTTGTCAATCAAGCCCCAGTATGAAAATGCTGTGATTGAGACCTTTTCAGGACCAAAAACTCTATAATAATCTTGTAATGCATCACCTACTCATTTCTATCTTTTAGAATCTATTGTACCCTCCAACGGAAACCATGGGCAAACCTCATGAATAAACTTAAAATACTGTAATAATTCCTTCTCTTTTACCTTAATCCCTCATGTCTTGAGTGCCTTACTGAGGCTTTCCACAAAGAGTTCATGCTCGCTTAATGCTTGACCCATGCCAGAAAAGGGGAAGGGGGTGGCCGTTCACTCACCATGGCTCGAGCGGCACGGCAGGCACTAGTGCGGCGTTGGCCTCGGAATTTACTTTCACTATCTGCTTCGTACCCGGGCTCCTCGAACGGCTCCCTCATTAAATCCTCCATGCCAAGTCTCCACGTCAGGCACCACCTGACTCGGCCCGTGAGTCAAAACGTGGGGTAATGACCTGGAGGAGAAACGGGGATGAAAAAGACAGGGCAAGAGACAGAAGAGACAGAGACAAGACAGGCTTTCTGAGCAAGTCTCATATATTGAGGAAGTGGACAGGGTCTAAATAGCCGTATAGTGGAAGTAGTTGGGTGGGACTAGTTATGGATTGGTAGTGCAGGTCCAGGACCACAGGAAGATGTCGAGGCAAGTGGGGATTGGTGCTGCAGCACTTCTTGCCCAAATAAGGGGAAATATAACAGGAGCGTTCTATCGCCCCCTACAGGAATTCACTTTACTCTAAATTCCCATTATCAAATTTTAATGCTATGAAATTCGCTCTAAACAGACCACTTGAAATGAATCCTACTGTTATGATAAATGCTCTTTTTATCTTTTAAAATAATCACTATTAAGGGGGAGATCTAGTAAATTTCCTAATTGTCTTTGGTCAAACCATCCAAAATCAGCTTTGTAGTTTAAAGTGTCTCATAGGTTCCTCCCTAAAATATTATAAATACTATTCTAATTATTATTGATTCATAATGGGATACAAGCAGAAACGAAAACCTGTTTTGATGATGGAGATAGAACACTAACATGCACGCCATTCACTTTCAATATCCATAAGCTAATAACTTGTATATTAAACTAAAACCACAGTTTCATGAAGAAGTGCTTTGAGCAAAACTTAAATCTGTCCTTTAGTTTGTTTCACTGGCTGCAAGGCAGATCATTAAAAATACATTTTGAAGGGAATACACAAATCCCCAAGTTTCTTGATGCAGTTTTGAAATTTGAAATAATTGATCTGTTAAAAGGTTGAACTAACTTTGAAGAAACTCTGTAGATGTCTGCAGAAGCTGGATCTGAAGGTAGATGGGAAACCCAGATGTGGTGGGTCTCCTGGAAGCTCCCAGGCATGGTACAGAATCCAAGGAACTGCAGGCCACACAGGTCCTCAGCGGACATATCTAGGATCAGGGGAGCTGGTAAGGTGAGAGAGAGGTCTTAAGTCTCATTTGAAGAGGGGGACCCTGTGGGTAAGAGGGGCTAGCTCTCCTGCTCAGGAGGCCCTTGACCTGTGTAGCGATTCCTTCTTGGAGCATGGAGACTTCAAGCTTCAGCTCTTCATGGTTCTCTCCTAGGCTCAGACTTCTGCAAGCATCTCAGTCTAGGGTGGTGTCTAAATATGGTTCAGATTCTTTATGTTCTTTTCTCCCAGCCTGAGGCTTCCTGTGAGGTCATGCTCTGGGATCAGGGCAGTGAAGTTTATGCAAGACCCTGTTCCTAGTTTATACAGATTGTAAAAATCTGAGGATATCTAAGTAGCAGATAGAAGCACTTATGGTCCCTAGAGGTCATGAAGGAGGGTAAAGCAGGGTCTCAGATTGTTGTGCTGCTGGGCTGTCACCTTCTACGGTGCCCCAAGGGCCAGTCCTAATCACACTGATTAGCCCCTCAGTATTGTTGAAATCCACACAGTGTGAACTCTGCCATCCCAGGAAAGCACAGAGCTCCCAACCTCCTGCCAACTGGAGAGATCCTGCAGAACTGTACAGTGGGGCCTTACATTTTCTTTCCAGTTTTGAGTTCTAATTGAACTTACCTTTTTGCTTGAAGAATTTCAATCATAAGACATAAGGGAAAGAATGAACACCCTTCTATTCTCCCATATAGATAGAAGCATTACTTTTCAGTACTCATCTTGCCTACTTATATATTCATACACCCAGATATACTTACAAATGAGACTACACATATGGATCATTTATCTGTCTGTCGTCTATCTATCACTCCATTGCACAATTTCAGAGTAAAGGGTGTGTGCCTCACTCTTCCTCCTGAAACTCTAAAACCTGAGGGTGTTCTTCTACATTACTATATGTCATGATCACACCTAACAAAATTAATATTTTCCTACTTTGTAGTTATTCAGAACATATTCAAGAGTATGTTTTATAGCATCTTAAAGATGTCTAGATTATGAGATGATTTATGCATCCTAGTTTGTGAAGAGACATCCTATCTTTTTATTCACCTTTTCCCCTGGTTGGGGCATGAGAGAAAGAAACAGCTTATAAGCAATTCTTTAGGTATTCTGAATGGGGTGTTTTTCCAAACACAATTATTGCTTACATATTCCTTAAGGTTTTCTTTTCATTTTTTAACAGTATGGCATCTGCTGATCAGTAGTTCTTAATTTTATATAAAACTAAGCAATCAGTATTTTCTCTCTGGTCCTTTAGATGGCCAGTTTTATCTATCTCAATGTCATGGTCATATTCTTAGGTATATATCTTTTCTTCTTTCTTTCTTTTTTTGTATTTTAGGGGTCTACAGGGTGTTCAGGGTCTCACTACTAGATCAGACTTATAGTGACCCACCTTTTTTCCATTGAGACACAATAGTTGTACACAATAATGAAATTATCAAAAAAGAACAAAGCCAGGCATACTGGTCACACTGGTATATCCCTATACTTGCAGCTACTTGGGAGGCTGAAGCAGGTGGATTGTACGGTCGAGGCTAGCCTCGCCAACTTAGCAAGATGTTGTTTCAAAAATAAAAAGGGCTTGAGCTGTGGTTCAATGAGAGACCCTGGATTCAATCACCAGTACCAAACACATACATGCACAAACACACACACACACACACACACACACACACACACTTGCAAGTGTACACATCCACACACATACACAGATGGACAAATGCTGATGAGGATGCTGAGAAAGGAGAACTCATGCACTGGGGGCAGCAATGTATATTGGGACAGTCAACATGGAAAACTGGAGATTCCTTCAAAACCTGAAAACAGAACCACTATACACCCTGCAGCTCCACTGCTGGGTACCTACCCACAGGAAATGAAGTGATTACATCAAGGGGACAGCTGCGTGACCACGTGCATGTGCAGTGCTCTCCCCAACAGCTAAAATGCAGGATGCCCTGGACAGTCCATCAACAGATGAAGGCGTAAAGAAAACGCTGCATCCCACACAATGGAATATTATCGAGCAAGAAAAAAGAGGAAGAATCCTGTTATTTGCTGCAGCACCACAGATGGAACTGGAGATTTTCATGTTTTTTTTTATTTGAGAGAGAGAGAGAGAGAGAGAGGTGTGTGTGTGGCCAGCTCAGCCCACCAGGGGGCGGGGCCGGCTGGCATGTGGTGCTGGGGGATTGAATCGCAGTCCCTGATGCTTTACCAAGCTAGTTCCAAGTAGGTGCTTTAGACCACTGAGCCATCTCTCCAGCCCCTGGAGATTTTCATGTTGAGTGGAGTAAGCCAGACACAGAAGGATGATATCCACACGTTCTCGCTTGCTTGTGTCTTCTTTGTATTTGCTGACTTTCTGCTGGCTGGGCAGCTTTTCCTTAAAGAATCATTCCATTTGTCAGTACCACTGGACAACTGTCAGAAGAAGAAATTATCTGACCTACACAAACAAGTTCCCTAGGTTCCCATTTCTTCATTTGATTTTTATTGCTGGAGAATGGCATAGATACAAAATGAATTCTTTGCAATTTTTTGATATTATGAACCTAGTACATATTTAAACCAATTCACAATCACACATTTGTGGCATTGTTCTACATTGTTTATTTGATCAAATTTGCAAATTATGTGGTTCAAATCTTTTACCTCTCTTAGTTTGGGGTTTCTGCAAGGGGAACAATATAATTACAGGACACATTTAATAAGATTATCTTATAATCACCCAAAGAATCATATACAAGAGTGCAGGAAATCTGTCCACACACTAAAGTTCAAAGACTCCACCTGAGAGCCTGGAGTCCAGCTGGAGACCTAGAGCTCATAACAGTGCTTCTCCCAAGTCCAGCTGGAGGCCTAGAGCCCACAACAATGTCTCTTGCAGGACCCACTTCATGGAGCTGTTCTGGAAAGGCCCAAATATCAGTGGTGAAAGCTAGAAAGTCTATGCCAACAGGATGAAGGATCTGTGCTAGCAGGCTGAGGGGTTTGAACTGAATCCAAGAAGCAATGCTCAAGGTCACAATCAGGGATCCCCCAAAAGTTCCATAGCCATCTTTAGCAACATTGAGGTCCCAAGCTCCTTCAGCAATGAGGAAAGCTCAGATCCCATCAGGAAATCCAATTTAACAAGCTTCTCTGGGAGGCTGAACAGTGCTTGATTTTTCCTTCTGGAGCCAGGAAGCGATGCTTAAGGTTAGGACCAGAGTTGCCTAAAACAAACCACAGCCATTCTCAGTGACAATGAGGTCCCAAGCTACTCCAAGTAGAACAGGCAGGTTCATCTGGAAAGCCAGCATGACACGATCCTCCAACAGGACAGCCTGAGAACCAGCAGCTTCCAACAGCTCTGAATAGCTTCTCCAAACAGCGTCCCTAACAGCCTCTTCTACTAGCTCTTCCCCAGTTCTGCCTTTTATGCTGCTGGCAACAACCTGAGGGTGGCCTGCCACACCCAGCACAACAGCTGGGTGTGACAAGTTGACCACCATTTAACACTGCACTACATTAACTATCATTTTTAGTTGCCTGATTTCTCATTTATTTTCAAGATATATTGGAAACCAGGCTTTATTAAGTTATTACTTGTGTTTCTATTTTTTTGTGATTTGTTTGTTTGTTTGTTTGTTTGTTTGTTTGTTTTGGAGATAGGGTCTCACTTTGCCAGCTGTCCTTGAGCTCACATGTAGCCCAGTCTGGCCTCAAACTCATGGCAGTTCTCCTCTCTCAGCTTCCCAAGTGCTAAGATTACAGGCACGCACCACAATGTCTAGATCTGTGAGTTTTAAAAATCACAAATGTATTCAAATTTATCAATCTTTCTCTGTATCTTCTAGGCATCGTTTTGTATTAAAGTAGTAATTTAGTTATTTCCTGCAGTCTAATAATGTGTTGCATTGTGCTGAGTTACCCTCACACTGCTAGGATAAACTAAATCTGATATTTTTTATAAACTCTTCACTCTGCTCAAATTGTCATTCCTGTCACCCCACTGCATACACAAAGCCTATCAATGTGATTTGTGCTCCCTCCTGAGCCTAGAACCCCCACCCCGAGCACTCTCAGCAGGGAGTGCCCCAAGGGCCCAGGAGATGCGCTCCTTGGGAAATGCAATTCCACTAAGCTACTAAAGGAAAGGGTGGCAGCATTGATGCCAGTGTCTGGCCACACCCAAAGAACAGCTTGAAAACTCTGGCTTAAAATCACAGATCAATTTGCTCTCTGTGAAAGCCTGAGATAGCCGTGACTCATCCACATGGCTGAGGATCTACAATCTGAGGTACAGGGTCTCAGGATAAATCCTGAGGGGATTTGACTGACCTTACCAGATCCAAAAACAACAATTCTTGTTACATAGGTCTCGCTTCATCTGGATCTTAACCATCCAGCAGAAAAGATAAAAATGAAGTACAAGAAAAAAAGCCATGTTGTTGTTGAGTTGTAGGAGACTCAGGTCAACAACTTCTGACATTGCCAGTCAAGTGGAAGACCCAATTCTATTATGGACTACTGGACTGTTTTGGAATATTTTGCTGAGTTCACACACATATAATATTTAAATGATGGAACTAAACAGAAAAGGGGATATAGATGAATGACCGTTTTGCATCTGTATACTCAAAATGGTTAGGATAGATATATAGCTACATTCTCTTAATTCAAGGAATACAGGAATTTGTTCTAATAGTGTTTGTAAATAGGATATCATGTCTGCATCTTGTACAACAAATAACCACTAGGAAGGCAGTATGCAATGTGTTAATTATTGGAACTGTCCTACAAATTTGATTTGAAACTGTCTCATTGCTATTTATTTCTCATTAAAATTATGGAAAAAATAAATAAATTTTTTAATAAAATCACAGCTCAGGTTAGAGCCTAGCGAGCATCGCAGAGCCAGCAGCCACCCTCTAGAGCTATTAAGAGCCTGGCACTTTTGTCTGCTGCATGTGACAACCCAACTGAACAACAGAGAGAGGAGAGGAAAGCAGATGTCATGGCAAATATGAGTGCCAAACCACAAGTCACAAGTGGAGATGACATGTAAGGGGTGGAGTCCAAGAAGAGGCCCAGATCCATCCTGCCTACAGCCTGAGCCTCTCCCACCCACCCAGAGCTGGGAACCCTTCCCATGGGTGATAGTGAGATTCTTAATCTACTTCTCAGGTGCTCCTACACTACCCACCTTCCAATGTCCAAATTCTTGTTCTCTGTAGTTCACTTTGAATTAGCTTTCCTTATTTTAATTATTGTATTTCCGAAGGACATATTACACTCAGGATGACCACAAAGGCAAATGGCAATGCAGCATCACTTGCCATTGGTAAGTAGGGTACTAAGTGAGGCATAATGAAAACAGCATTGTGATTCAATTCTGGCAGATGACAGTTTCAGGCTCAAGCCTGGTCTTGTTTTATCAAAAGGGGAGACTGGCAGGAGTTGGAGGTACAGCTGAGCTACCTGGCCCTCTCTTAAGAAATCATGAGAAGGACACAGACTCCTTGAACCCCAACAACTGCAGAAATTTAAACGATTGGGACTTAGCAACCTCACTTCTGGCTAACAGAGAAAGCTTGAGTCCCGCCCAGTGCACAAGGCAGAGACAAGAAGTGAGATCACTGATGCCTGATCCAATTGATGGGACCCAGCACTGTGACAGAGGCAGGACCACTCTGCCCCCACCTCAGTGTCCCCACTCATTCCCCATTATCCAACTAGGGCTTGAAGTCCAGCCTGCCTTTACAAGTACAACCCATGGATGACTCACTTCTCCACTGGTGGTTTTTCTTGTGGACACAGGAGCTAGTCAGTGCAGGGAGCTGTTTTCCCAACTCCCTCCCCTGCCCTGAGATGTCCTGGTCCCCAACATGAGATGCTCACCTCTGTGATGCTGGAATGTAATCCTAAAATCCAGCGTATTGCAAACTGAATCCACAAGTTTCAATCGTATTTGGAGGTCTTTGAAGGATAAATGGTCACAAGGAATCTACTCTGAAGAACAGATTGATCCATGATTAGATTGATGGGTTCTTGAGAGAGTAGCCTGTTCTAAAGGTGGTTGTCCCTGGCACACCTATTGTGTCACCCTATGCCAGGCTATGACCCAGCCTGAGGCTCTTGATAGACCCTTGTTCCAATTCTTGGGGCTTCTTGGCTTTCAGAATTTTGAGGCAAATAAACCTCTGTTCTTTGTAAGTAACCCAGTACATGCTATTCAGTTATAGTAACAGAAAATGGACTGAGACATCCCAAAAGTGGAATGGGGACAACTCACAGAGCAGCAGGCACAGTGTGAAAGCTCCTGGGCCTGTGGCTGGTCTCCCACCCACTGACTCCCATTGTGCTACTCTGCTCTGCGTCTAAGAACCACGTCTCCCAGCTGCCCTGAGTACGTACAGTCCTGACAGATCCAGTGGGGGTGGCATAGTGGGAGATTGCAGGGTAAAGGAAAGGGCAAAGTCAAGAGCTTGCATTTTTTTCTCTGCCTCTGGCTCCAGTGAATTCCAGAGCTCCTTGCTCTCTACTTGGCTGGTCACAAATTGCAGTGTTGACTGCCTTGGTGATCAAAGGTTCTTCAAAAAAGGGGAAAGCCAGGGAGCTCAGGCTCAATTTCATACCAAGCATTTGAAGAACAAAGACATCACTAGCTACATCCCCCAGGGAACCCTGGAGTGGGGCAGGTAAGGCCTTCACTCATCCCCAGTGGTGGAGAGCACTGGGCATCCCAGCAGAGAAGGAAGAAGCAAGCTATTATTGGATTTTGCCTCTTTTTGGAGGCATGAAAGGAGTGGGACTGGCTCCAGATTGGATGTTTTCAGAAATGAAGGGCAGTTCTGTGATGTGTTCCTCCTTGTGGTACTTGGGAGCCATCCCTGGGAAGTGGCCATCACTCAGCTGAGAAGGGGCACTGGTGTGGCTGATGTGAGGATCTTGATTTCTCTAGCTGAGACAATTGTGAGGAGGATTTCTTTGCCCCAATTTATCAAGTTCTCACAGTGACCTTGGCTCAGCATGACTCCCTGAGATTGCTCATGTCTAGTTAGAAGCACATCTCAACTGTTTGCACCTGGCCAGCTTCCTGGTGGCGCAGCTGCCCTTTGCCCTCTCAAGAGGCGTAGTGTACACCACTCTGGATCACCACTTTCATATGTTCAGCCTGGGGTTGGGGGACCTGTGTGGCCAGCGGGAGCTGCTCAGGTTGCTGTGAGTCCCCACGATGCATAGTCAGAATGATGATGACACAAGGCAGGAGCCAAGCACTGCTCTGTATTAGCGAAGAGAATCCTCACCACAGCCTGACCATTGCTTTGCACTGTCATTGTCCCAGCTCTGTATCTCCTTCAACCCCACTGCCCTTGGCTGTCCTTTCCCTGTGGGATCCCAGTCTCCTGGGTTTAGGGCTTCTGTGTACAGTTGCCACAACCCCAGTGACCGTACAGTGCTAATAAAACCAATCAGAGTTGCTGACTTTCACTGACAGCCCACTGTATGCCAAGTGCTAGGCATACAGCAGCACACATGTTAGCCTCTTTGATCTTCAATGCAATTGTGTAAGGTATATGTTTCTGTCTTTGCCATTTTACAGATGAGGAAACTGAGTCACAGAGCACCTAGATGCTTCAGGACCACTCAGCCAAACCTTCTGAAATCCACTCATCCTGCAGGATAAACCGAACTGTGAGCCAGGGAAGCTCCTCACTGCCAAATCAGTGAAGCCCCTGGCCCTCTGCCTGAGCACATTTTTGAGTCCCACTACCCACAGCCACCTGCTTCCCCACCCCATCTTCTTTACTCTCCCAGAACTTCTGCAACAAGCAATAACCTGAAGGACCTTGTTCACCATCTAAGATCAGAGAGGAGGTGAAAATGATGAGGGGAAGGGGAAGGGTACGTGAGGACAGAAGAGACAGGAAGTCCACACTTTAGGTCTTTCAGACATGATGGGCTGGGAAGCTTGTGAGGGTGAGACCAGATTGGCAGTTTCTGTGGCTCCTGTGTCCAGTCTGCTGGATATGCGGCTGGAGAATCCAGTCTAGAACAGGGCAGTAGCCTTTCCAGGAGCCAGGCCTGGGCTGAAGTCTCAGTTCAGTGAGGCCAGGCAGCATGGCCCTAGGGAGCCTTCAGCTGCAGATCTCCGAGCTTGTGCAATGATACTCTGTGTCTGTGGCTTGCTTTGCACAGAACCCAGAGGTACTGTCCCATTTAAGGCTCTGGTCCTTGTAGTATCATTAGAAAAGTCACACTGCAGCAGCTGGCCAAATAGCTTAGTGGATTAAAGTGCCTGTTTAGGCAGAAGCAGCAGCCAGGTTTCAATTCCCAGCCTGCCATGCCAGCCCTACCCCCAGGGCGCTTTGAGACAGCAGTTGATACTGGGCATGGTGGTGCGTGCCTAGAATCCCAGCTCTTGGGAGACTGAACACAAGCGGATCACTATAAGCCAATCTACATATTGAGACCCTGTAGAACCTGTACTAAAATACAAATAAAGTAAAATTAAATTAAATTTTAAAAAGTCACACTGCAAAGTTGATGCCCCTCGTCCTTCTCTGTGGAGTATAGCCCTTTCACCCCCAGAGCCTCAGGCAGTTGACTTTATGAGGGGTAGAGATTGGATTTCAAAGGATGAGTGGGGGTTCCTGCTGGGCAAGATCCATGGCTAACCAGAAGGTGATGGGGGCATTACTCACACTGATCCCTCTGCTTCCTTCTACCAGATTTTGGTGGAAAGGATGCAGCTGCTTGATGCCTCAAGAAGGCTGGAACCCCAGGTCCACCTGGGCAAGCCTTGGCCCCAAAGAAGGCTGGCACACTATACAGCCCCACGTCTCTGGCCTCTGTCTCTGGTGATACATTGATGGAGGATGTTTACCTACCAACTTTCTGTAGTGAGGAGGTGTCCCAACTGCCACTTGTGGTCCAGATGTCCCAAGTGGGGCAGAGAAGGCAGCAGGTTGGCTGGTTCTCAGCAAACCTGCTGGCAAATTCTGCTATCTGCCCATAAGACCCCATTGGGTGGCAGAGCCACAGTGGCTTAGAGCTCTTATAAGACAGGATGGCTACTGGATGTGTTCAGCTGAAGGGGACAACATGACAGCTCAGGCACATGCTGCTATGGGGATCCTGATGCTGGGGTGCTTGGGGCTTCATGAAGAGCATGAGCAAGCAGGAAGTGGCTAAGCTGGGAAGCAGCCAGTCAGAGCCCTCTTGTCCATCACATGGCCCCAAGTGGCTGCAGGGCCTGCCGCTACCCTGCCACCCAATGGGGTGGAAACTGCATCTCATCCCTGCCCCACGTCTCCAGCCCTGTTCCTCTGCTGTCTGCTTCCTGGCTGCTATGGGGTGAGCAGCTGTCCTTACCCCACCAGAATTCTGCCTTGGAGAAGTGGACCAGGAACTGAATCCCCTAAAACTATGAGCCAAATGATCCACTCCTTTGAATCACAGCTGTCACGTACTGTGTCCAGCAACAGAGACATTCTCAAACAAAGAAGCCCACAAGGACTGTTGCCAGCAGATTCCCCCCAGACAGTAACTAACAGAAGGGAGCAGCAGAGCAAAGGTCAGGAGGGAAGACTCAAAACCATGGGAGCCACAGCCGGCAGCATTCTAACCTGTGTGTGATGGTGGACGTGAAAACTATAGCACTGCCTCATGGGTACAGCACTGCCATGTGTGCAGCAGAAAGAGCTAAGGAGACACACTTGCAGCAGGAGTGGAAAGATTTCTAAGTTTCACTTGAACTGGTAAAATGTTGACACTAGTCAACTGATAACATCTGCATATAGAATGTTGGATCTAGAATTAAAACTAAAAAAATCCACAGAAAAACACTACAGATGCAGTGGGGCCCTCCTGTTCTCCTAGCACACTGGGAGGCTGAGACAGAAGGACCACACAAAGGAGCCGTGGCCTAGGCAAACTAGTAATTTAGTGAGACCCTGTCTCAAAATCAAAAAACTAAAAAATAAAAGGGCTGGGTATGCTGCTCAGTGTGTGAAGCCTCTCAGTTTAAGTCCAAATACAAAAAAATAATAATAATAATATATGTAATTAAATAAATCAAATTAGAATTCTAGAAAATAATCAAGTAATCCATAGGAAAGCAGGCAAAAGAAAACATAGAAAAGAGAAAAGCAGAAAACTGAAACTAAAACAGCAAGGCTGGAGTGTAGCTCAGTTGTAGGGTTCTCATCTAGCATGTGTGAGTTCCTGAGTTCCATCCCCAGCACTGAAAGAAAAAAATCATATTTAAGCCCTAACACAAGAATACTTACAAGACTGTAAATGATCTCACATGTTCTGTGACCCCACGAATACAATAGTCTCAAAATGAGAAGGTCCCACCCACAGAAATCAAATTCATGTGCAGAGTTGAGATGAAGAAGCAGGGAGATCGAGGAGACGCTATAAAGGGGTGCTTGTGAGACATTTGCAGGGAGAAATAGTATGGCTTTCTTGGGTGATAACACAAACCTGCACTCCTGATAGAATGACACGCATCTGCTTGCATACACTGTCCATTCCAGTCCCCAGCTCCACACTGTACCCCAGTCAGGTGAGATGCCACCTCAGGGTGGGGAGCTGCGAGGGAGCAAGGACATCTCTACACTGTCTTTACAATGCCCTGTGAATCTATGATTACTGCAAATGTAAAGGAGCCACAGATGGTAAATGACATTACTCCTTTCTAGAAAGGCCAATCCACTCTTGTCATACAAAGGAGAAACAATGCACATTTTCCTGTGTAAACAGTTGGGTGTGACATCCTAAAGAAAGTATCATTGGATACCACGCTAACTCTCGTGAGAGTTATGATACAAAAAATAAGATTAGAGCCATTTCCTTAGGGGGGGAAAAGCGTGGGGCTGTAAAGGAATTCAGGCATCCATGCTGTACTCAGACACACTGATGCTGTGTGACTGTGCTACATGTTTATACACAAAATCAATTTACTTCTAGGCTTCAGTAGTTGTGAGCTGTGTCACCTCTGCGCACCCAAGGGGACATCTGAAGGACAGGCACGTCAAGGGCAACCCTCCTCAGGGAAGGTGGCACCTCAGGCTGGCAGCCACTTAGCTTGTGGAGGCCCTGCCTGTGAAAAGTCAGCAGCAGTCTTCAAACATCAATCAGAAATGCCCCAGAGTGTTTTAGCAATGTCCCCAGGGAGATGCAGCCATTTGCATGCAGCATCCCTGCCAATGCTGAAGCCTGGGCCCCTGGGGACATTGTCCTGCTGTCCTTGCCAGCCATGGCCAATTTGTCTCCTGTGCAAACACTGCAACTTGCCAATCCTCACTGCCCCCACCTCAACCCCTGCCCTTCTTGGAGTCTCCCTGGACTCTGCCTCTTTCCCCTGCTTGCTGTGGGCACCTGTCACTGATTCTCAGTACTGTGCAGCTGGCCCCACAGTTGTTGTCTCCATGTTCCCTGCTGAGGTTGCCACCTGCATACAGTGACCCTCCCCACCTGGCAGCTATTCCTGTGCCTTTCATGGATGCTGTCATGCTCTTGGCCCACCTTGCCAACCCACTCCCATGGCCAGACCCAGATCTGGGCATTGCTGACAACTGTACCCATTCCTCGGTGACCACAGAGCTCTCTACCTCCAGCAACCAGGATCTTCATCTTCCAGTTCATTCTTTCTGGTGCCTTCCATTCCATGGTCTGGTGAGTCACTTATGGCTCCATTGTATTAAACTGCCATGCTTCCCCTTCCCCTACTCCTCCCCTAGGTTTTTGCCATCCTATTTGCAGTCTCCAAAAACATCTGCAAGTCTCTTTCACCTTCTAGATCACCTGGAAAAACTGAGCCCTGCCAAATGCAGCTCTTCACAAACTCTGCGCTCCTGTGATGATGCTGCACACAGCTAGGGACAGACCTACACCATGCTGATGGCTCTCACCTGAGACTCCACAACACCGACCTGTATTGACGCATCAGTGATCTTCCAGGCCCAACAAGATGCCTGAGGTGCTCACCTTGAATGTGGAGGTTTATTTTGGCACCCAATCTGTCACATCCGTGACCCACAGCACCAGCCCTCAGCTCAGGATGGGAGCCCGAGTAGGTGCAGAGGAAACCACTCTCCTCCTGGCTAGAATGAAAGAGGCTGAGATATCTTCCAAGGGCACCCCCAGTGACCCAGCACCTCCCACAGGTGCCCCCCATAGTACTGCTGTGGGGTCCCAGACCTTCACACACAGGGGCTGAACTTCCTGCTGCATCACCCTGCCTACCTACAGGGCTACTTCATCCTCGTGCTTCCTGGTGAAGTCCACCCTCTCAGCCTTGCCCTGTCCTGGTCAGCATTTTCCCCTCCACAGGACCTTCCACACCAGTGAGAAAGCATGTCATCTCCTTCCCACACCCCACCACTCCTCCTCCAGCATCTGCTTCAGGTTTCTCTTGTACTTTGCAGAAAATACCTATGAAAGAATTTTTAAATCACTGCCTCTGCTCCAGCTTGCCCCTCCTTTTCCTCTTAATAGCCCTTTCAGTTGCACTTATTTTTTGGAGGTTTTCCTTCTTTGCATGCCCTGGTTTATGACAGCACAAATGACAACTTCTCAACCATGGAAGAAGCCTGTGTGCCCAGCAACAGATGAGTGGATAAAGCAAATGTGACATACCAGCACAATGGAATATTATTCAGTCATAAAGAAGGATAAATTCTGATCATTTATAGCTTAATTCCTGGATTGATGCTTGTAAATTGCTTATAGTGAGTTGCCTTATGGCTAGTATTTAAAATCCTTAGGAAATAGCTACTTCTCCAAGGTATTGTCCAGATGTTTTTAGATTTTGAGTTTATTGCAAAATCCTACATCTTCAATTCTTTGGGAATAAGAAGTTACTGCCTGGCTGGCCAGGGCCCTGGCTCTTTGGCACACTGACACAGAATTTTCTATGGCCCTTAGCCAATCTCAGTCTTAGAATGCCAAGAAGAACAGTTGGTTAGAACAATTACATCACTTTGGGCTAAAGTGATGGCATCAGTGATAACAGTAGCATCAAACACAGCCTAGAAAATTACAAACTGAGGTAACTATGAATGTGCAAACTTTTACCATGTGAACTAAATTTGTGCTTATGCAACAAAATCTAAAACAAACCAGAAAACTATATGCATTATATAAGTGCTTAATATTATCAGTTTTACCCTCAAAGGTGAACATTTAAAGGGTGCTAGGGGGAAACAGAGAAGCAGAGAAAAGAGGAACACATGAGGAGCAAGACTGGAGGACCAAGAGGGACCATGTAAGCTTGGGGAGCTGGTGCAGGAGGCAGGAGGGAAAGAGGTCAGGGAGAAATAAGAGAAAGGACAGAACAGAGCAACCACAAAGAGCTAGAGACTACATGCACACCCCTCTAAAAACAAGATCACACAATGAAGAAAAACAAAACAAAACAGCAACCAAAAAGAGAGGAGAGAGAGGAGAGAGAGAGAGAGAGAGAGAGAGAGAGAGAGAGAGAGAGAGAGAGAATAAATAAAAGAGTCCATTCCCAGGTTTGTCTCACTGTCACCAGTAGACGTTTTGAGACTGGAGTCCAGCTCTGTGTTGATTTATCCCAGCAACCAGCAGTAGCTGGGTGGAGGGACGGTGGATAACCTCAGCGAGCTTGCACCTTTATCCCCCCTGAAGTTCAGGCTGTGTTCTGGCCATGAGGGCTGAGAGATTACCCTTCCAGCCTACTGCACTCAGGGTAGTCTTCGGGCTTGAACTCATCTGGGAACAGCTAGATGAACTCAGCAGACATTCTGAGTTCTGAGCTCAATCGGCTCCTCTGCACAATGGCTCCCGGCGATCACTCTCTCCTCGGGGACGACCGAGCCCTCGGCCCTTGGCTCTCGTCCCCAACTAGAGCAGTACTTCACATCCACTGCTCCCCTCCACTGCTGCGAGTCTCTGTAGAGACCTCTGGTGTTGCAAGCAGCCACTGTATCTCTGCAGGTCTGAACTGCTCCTCCCAGGAAGTGAGTCCTCCGCCAGCTCTCTCCTCCTTCACTGGAACTTCCCTTTGCACTTCCCGCTGACTTCCAGGGGACCCCCTTCCCTCCTCCTTCTCTTCCTCACATTGCTGCTGGATGGCAACTCTCTGAGAGGATCTTTCTCTGCTGCTTGCCATTCTGCCGCCTTTCTGGAATTCTCCAGCCATTTGTAGAAAGTGGATGAAACTTAAGACCATAATGTTAGGTTAATTATTGCATGGGTTCTCTTATACAAGAAGCCTAAAATATAAATTTAAAAAAAACAAGAGATATAGGAAATGGGGACATAGACTTGTTGGAGATATGGAGGGGGCATGTAAGAAGCAAGTTAGGGTTCGTGTCCAGATCTCGCCCAAAGCCTCATGCTGTTGTTGGGGAAGGTTTCAGAGGTGGCTGAAGCTAGAATGTGTCATGTTGGGATCAAGGATGCATGGTTACTAAATCAGTCCACGGATTGGCTTGGCGTGGTTCTGGCTAGGGTTAAGGGTGTGAGTGCTACGCCCACCTACAGCTGGTAGCTCGAATATGATATAAGAGACACAAAGTGTCTTGTCTCCTCCCCTTGTTGCTTTGGCTCTCTTCTGCCACACCACCCTGCCTTGGAGCCAGCTCATGAGAAGACTGACATCTCCACAAACTGTGAGCTAAATAAACCTTTCCTCCTTTAACTTTGAGTGTTGGGTATTTTTGTCTCAGCAGTGAGAAAAAATAACTAAGACAGAGAAGTCAGGAAGGATGTGGAAAATGATCAAAATACAATATATATGTCCCAATTTCCCAAAATGAATGTAATTATTATGTATTACAAATATATACCAATTAAATACAAAAAGGCTTTTTAAAGCTAATTTTAGATTTAAAGAAGTATTGTAAACATAACATAGAGAATGTGCACCTTCCCACCCCTAGGTCGCTCATGGAAACACCTCTGATGGCTCTTTCTCTTTTGAACTCCACCCAGTAGTCTTATAATTCCACCCACATGTCCTCACTGAGGTCACCGATGGTGCTGGCCATCTCCCACCATCTCCCACCATCCCAGCCCCAGTGCCCACCATCTGTAAGTTCCTACTTCTCAGAACACTGCCAGTCTCGTCTCTCTCTGTCATCCTACCTTTGGAATACCCACAACCTCAGCTTTTGACCTTCTCCCTCACCTTCCTGCACTGCTCCAAAGGGACTCACTCAGTTGCTGCCAACACCTCAAAAAGATGTATGCAGAGCACATTCATGTTGACCCCCAGCCCACCCCCTGCCCTGGCCTAGAGGCTCACATCCTGTGGTGCACGCAGCCCTCCACTTAGCGGGAGAAGACATCTCAAGATCAACGTGCCCCAGATGGAGCTCGAGGTTTTCGTGCTTACCCGTGAACCATTTGTCTCCACAGACAGAGCTCTGAACTTTATTTTTTATTTGTTTTTGGGTTTTTTGAGACAGGGTCTTGCTAATGCAGTTCGGGACAGCCCTGTGCTCACTTTTGTAGATCCCAGACTAGTCTGAAACTTGCAGCAATCCTCCTCTCTCAACCTCCCAAGTGTTGGGATTACAAGCAAGCACCACCACACCCATTTCCTGCCTGGCACAACACCAGGGGTCCAGGCCAGCAGGGCATGCGGGAGCAGTGCTAGAACTCAGGGCCTTGTGCTCACCAGGTAGGTGTGTATACTTCTGTGTTATCTCCTCAGCCCCTCTGAACTTTGAAGAACTCAGTCAAATGCCTTTGGTCACCTTGCTCTGCTCTCTGGATTTCCTATGCCAGTCTACACCAGCCAGTTTTCTTTCTACCATCAGAAAGCACTCCAACACCAGCCACTTCTTTCCTCCTTCTTGGCTCCTGCCAAGCAAGGCCTTTGTCCTGGATGCTTTCCAGTCCTCTGATGAGTCTTCCTGTGTCTGTACATGAACCTCCACCTTGGCCTGCTCTCCATGCAGCAAGCCGAGGGGAACACCATCACTTCTCTGCTCAGGACCTCCAGTCACTCCTGTATTTCAAGGTGTTAAAGACCCATATGGTCTTCTGGGAGCTGGACTTTTGCTACCTTCGCTGGCATCATTTGCCACCCTACCTCAACCCTGCTGTGGCCACACTGGTCTCCCTCCTCTTCCTGGGGTTAGGTACAGAAGTTCTTCCCTCTCCTTCCACACCATCACTACCTTTGGGCTTCTGTGGAAACTCAAAAGTGAGAGTTTCCCGGAGCCTCTTCTATCTACTCCCTCGTAGGACTCAGTGCCAGATGCTTCTCATTTATTTGCTGCCTCTATGTCATCTATTTCATTAAGATTAGAGGCTAGCCTTTTTGTACTAATGTACCTCCAGCACCTATAACCACACATGGCACACAGCAGATGCTGGATAAATATCTTGAACAGATTATTTCATATGTGATAATTATCTCATAAGGCCCAACAGAATAAACAAATGAGTACAATTTATAAGAGGGCATTTAAAACCTTCTAAAATCCAAACTTTTAAAACTATGAATATCTAGATATGAACACTTTTATGGAAAAATAAAACAGCGTTAAGATCAGAAAAGAGTCAACAAGTATACCATGTTCATGAATAGAGCAAGTGAACAGAGTGGTATCAATTTTCTCCAATTTCCTCTGTACATTTTAATCATCAGCAATCTAGCTAGATTTCTTTGGAAGAGTTAGGCAAATTCATTTCAAAGTTCCCATGGAGAAAAGGATCTGTAAGTTACTGTCAAGTTTGAAAGAGCAGAGCAAAAATGTTTAGTGTGTTGGTGAGATCTTGACCCACAATAAAATGGAACAAGCAGGACAATGGAAGGACAGACCTGAGCACAGACTCCAGAACTCAGGGCCAGCCTCACCTGCTCCAGGCCAGGCACACACAAATGGGTCCTCAAAGGCACAGAGAAAAGGCTCCTGAAGACAGTGCCATAAATATGAAAATGTGAAGAGACTGCTTACCCGAGGTCGTATTTGAAGATGCACCTTTGGGTAGAATAAGGATGCTTCTACATCTGTAGGTGAGAGCACCTGAGCAAGTGGAGGAAGGAGGATGCCCGGATGTGTGTGCATCTTTCACAGAAAAGCAAGAAGAATAAAACAAAACTAAGGAAAATAATATAGGGACTTACAACAGGGTTATATGTACATATACATTTTTAAAATAAATAAAAAAATAACTTACACATCATATATGAAGTTTAAGATATATAAAATATATTATATATAACATATATATACATATATAATATATATGTATATATAAAACTGTTGCTTATTTTTATTACTCTTTTGAGACAGCATCTAGCTATGTTGCCCAGGCTGGACTCAAGTGATCCTGGCTCAGCCTCCCCAACAGTTGGTGTGACAGATGCACACTACTGGATCAGGTTCATAATACAACTTTTAAACTTCAGAGACAGAGAATACTGGTGCTTGTCTAAATGAACCATCTGCATCTGAAATTTCTGAATCAGAGTCTGAGGCAGGATCTGGAATCCAAAGAATGCTCATTTTTCAAGACTTCTTGGGTGACCTGACAATGTGTTTAGGGACCACACATTGAGACCTCTGCATAGACTGTGTCAAGTGACAAGACTGATGATGGGCTAACATCCAGACTGTGATCCCCAAAGCAGCTAAAGGACACATGCAGTTTGCAGAAAGGGAAGCACTGGTGGCTAATAGGGCCACAGTGCCCTCTTGGTGGCCACTTTGCAGTTGTCCATAATGGGACAGAGAGGGCTCCTGGCAAGCACTCCATGTGAGCGGAGCTCACATACCACTCATAGAGGGAGAGGTAAGACACATGCAGGCCATCCTTGGCTTGGCAAGGCCAAGGACTACCTTCCTGTGACTGGGACACATGTTCTGGAGCCTGCAGCTTTGAGTTTTCCTTGGGGTTTTGAAGGAGTATTTGTATCAATGAATTGGAGACCATGACATTCTTTGTAGCTACAAAGGAAAATTACAAACCCTAAGTGTTCAGATAAGAACTGGACCTGTTAGGGTCACTGCATTAAGGAACAAAGAACAGACAAAGCAACTGTCAAAGCTCATTCCCAAGATGTGATTTTGCCATCACTGCTGAGATCCACACTTCCCTGAGCCAAGTGTCACCTGCAGGCTGGCTGTCGCATGCCTCAGTGGCAGGCTCCTCACCTTGGCGTGGACAGGGCCCAGGAAAAAAGAAAGCAGTTTGGAGGTAGTCTACTTGGCAAGGGACCAAAAGGACCAGGATGGACTCATGCTAGAGAGGGTTGTCTTTATTATTGTGGGGTTGGTGATAGAATCTGGGCTTTGTATCTACTAGGCAAAACATTCTAACACTTAAGCGCTCCCCCAACTCAGGTAGAAATTTTAAGGGGAGATCTCAGATCAGATGAAAATCGTCAATGAATCAAACTGATGGCCGACCATTCTTGACCCTGTCACCTCCAAGGCCCACCTACAACACCACTGATTGAGGAGCAAGCCCTCAGTCATCGAGTCTCTGAGGAAAATTTCCCATTGAAACCACAATAGGCCCAAAGTATGTATCTCATAAATATATCAAGTAGACTCAAGAGCTTTATCTTCAAGGAAGACAGACACATCTGAGCAGCAATAGTGACACAGAGAGAAGTAACAGTGTGTAGAATTAGGGGTAGCAGTGGGATGGGTAGGAACTGAGAGGCCTTAGTGACCAGGTGTTGGAGGCAAAGAGAAGCTATAGCTCCAACCAGTGCTTGGAAGGGGTGAGCCCACAGACCCACTCTGGAACCAAGAAGGGAGAGGGTTGGAGGAGAGCGAGTTCTGAGAAAAACTGGCCAGCATGGACATGGCTTCCTTGTATGTCCCCTCAGACTGCTACAGCAGGAACAGACCCAGGCCATGGGTCCCAGGCTTTTGGATGTTGGCAAGTCTGTTGCCAGTGGTAGCTTGAGAAGAGCTCTTTAAAAGTAAAAACTGCCTTCATTATTGTTTTTGTTGGTTTCTTTTGTATCCACCACGTATTTCTCCCCTCTATTCTCTAAAAGAAAACTGGAAGATTTCTCTCAAGATCATCATGAGCATCATTAATCTGTTGGCTCTGCTTCTGCCACCCAGGGAGACTTCCTCTTCAAGCTCTTCTTTCGTCCACTTCAGTTTCCCTGTGTTATCCTTCTCTTGCCAGTGGTCCTAATGCTTCTCTCTGTCCTTCTCCTGCATCTGGGTCCTGGTTTATGGTTCTTGCCTTGCCTTCTTGTGGTTCTGGAGCATAACCTCCACTACATTATAAAGGAAGAATGCTCAGATACAAAACTTTCAGACCTTGGGAGTCTGAAAATGTCTCTGTGTAGAACTGTTAGAACTGATTGGTTACCTGGCTAAGTTTAGAATTCTACATAAAAATTAACCCCTTCTTCAAGACCTTACTTCATTGCTTCCACTGTTATAAGGAAATCTGGGGCTCACAGGAGGTCCCAGATAGGAGGAGAGGCTCTTTGAATTGTGCCACGGTCTCTGTAATTGCCATGACAACATTTTGGAACTGGGCTGGTGCACTATGAGAAGAACATACACAGAGCTTATGCATCCCATCCTCCTGGGCCAGCCACAGTCACCTAATCTGTAGACTGGAGTGAGCTCTGGTGAAGAGGGCTTGGTAGCTCTGAGTCAGAGAGTGTGGCCCAGGAAAGTTCTGGCATCAGGAAAGCTTTCCAGGAGCTCTGACTTAGATATTGTGCAGCTGACTGCTGATGTCTGCCAACCCCATGTGACAGCACTGAAATTGAGCCTAGTTGAGAGTGGCAGAACTCTGCAGGTACATGAAGTAAGAGAAATAGGTGTTTCCTATGTATCTCAAGTGTGTTTTTGTTATGCAGCATTATTGTGCAGTTGATGACTGATACACTTTCCCAATGCCTGTCTTTTGAAGAGTAAGCAGAGTTCAAACGGGGAAGGAAATAAAAAGTTAGAATAAATGAAGAAACCAGCTACTCTATCCTCTCCCCACACTTTCAACACACATTATGAGGATATAGGCCAAAAGGACCAGCTTGAGAGAAGAGGTGAGCTGTGTTTATCTTTGCCTCCTGTGTTGGATGGAACCACAACTCTGTGATTAAGATGTGGGAGGGGTGGAAGCAAAGGAAGCTGAGCAAGGGGAGGAGAAAGATGGGTAGATTTATTGGTAGCTAAGAGAGACTCAGGTGTGAGTGGGCTTCCTGTGGACCTACAGTGAAGTCAGGGTACAGTGAGTGTGTGGGACAGCTTCCTGCTACCCTGCGATGGATGGACCTTTGTGGTCAAAGCCCAGGTACAGTATTGGTGAGACTCTCTTCCACCCCCGTGGAACCCCCCACAGCACTCCGCACTCCCCTTCCCCCTGCACTCCTAGTGAGAACTTCTAATGTGTTCTGCAGACACCCAGATCCAGCCCTAGTCCAGGACAGGTGAGTGTGTGGGAGAGCTTCAGGCTACCCTGCGCCAGCGGGACCTGTGCAGTCCAAGCCCAGTGTGGGTGAGACCCTTTTCCACCCCGTTGGGACCCCACACACAATGCCGCACGCCCACTGCACACCCCGATCGCCGAGGGAGAACTTCTGCTGCATTCTCGGGGCCCCCAGATCCAGCCCTAGTCTAGGCCCCGGTGAGTATGTGGAAGAGCTTCCAGCTACCCTGCACCCATGGGACCTCTCTGGTGCAAGCCCAGGGGCAGCGTGGGTGAGACCCTCTTCCACCCCCTTGGGACACCCTCCACCACTCTGCATTCCCCCACTCACACTCCCGCCCAGTGAGTGAGAAAATCTGTTGCGTTCTCGGGACCCCCACATCCAGTCCTAGCCCAAGCACGGTGAGTGTATGGGAGAGCTTCCTCTCCCCTCTACTCCATATTATCCCTTTCAGACTCAGCTCAGACTTGGCATACAGGCCTGGGGTGAAACTCTGCGGCTTCAGTCCCTGCAGGGAGAGTAGGGGACAGAAACACCCAGCTAGTCCAGGAGCAGAACATCTTGCCAGAGGGGCAAAACAGGTTCCCTCCCAAGCACAGCAGCAGGAAGGAGCTGAGCACAGCAGTCAGACCCAAGCCAGGCACAGCTGGATAAATTAAAACTTTGTAGATCACCACCTGAATTTCAGCAGGAGCTAAGGTCATAACTGAACCTTAGCTTTGCAACAAAGGTCAGAAGACAGTGCTACACAAAATGACAATGAGAAAGAGCAAAATACAATCTCAAACAACAAGCCCACACATAGGAAGTGCAGAAGACACTAACACAGAACAAACTGGGAATCACACAGCTGAAATCAATGAATCAATAGCTTCTGAAATAAAGAAAAGGCTGCAGAAAGGTACAGAGAACCTCAGATTGGATATGAAAAAAGAAATCCTTGAATTAATAGCATTTTCAGTAAAGAATCAAATGAAGAAATATATGGAAGAAACCCAATGCCCAATCAGAACAAGTACAGAGGACACTAGCACAGCTGAAATGTATGAATTAATAATGTTGAAAGTAAATAAGCAACAGCAGAAAGTTGAAAAGGAACTCACGGTGGAATTATATTCTGAAATAAAAAAGGAATTCTCTGAACTCACAGAATCTGAAGTAAAGGACCAAACACAGAAACATAGGGAGGAAATTCAAACTGAAAAAAAAAAAAACTCCACAGTAAAAGAATTAAGAAGTGCTTCTAAAGAAGACATTGATTAAAAAAAAAGAGCAGATTAGAAAAATACTGGATTCTTTGAATGAGAAATACAGGAAAGAAATAGATCACATGAATCAGAGTCAAAGAGATATAGAGGAACATAAAATCTTAATCACAAGGTTGCAAAACCGTCTAAGTGAAAGTGAAGACAGAGATTCAGATCTTGAAGATGCTGGTGCAGCTAGTGAAAAGGTAATAAAGGATCTCTTTAAAACAATGAGGATGCAGGAAAGAATAAACCATCACCTGCAAGATGATGCAAAGATGAACAATGTCAGAATAATAGGCATCAATGGGAAAGAAGGAGTCAGTACAAATGACATTAAAAAAATATGGGCAGAAGTAATGGCAGAAAACTTCCCAAATATGAGGAAATAATCTGACATTCAGATAACTGAAGCATACAGAATGCCAAGGAACCTCAACCTAATGAAAAACACACCAAGACAAATAATATTCAAGATCCCAGAAATTCAGGACAAGAACAATCTACTGAAAGCTGCTAGAGAAAAGAAGCAGATCACATTCAAAGGAAAATGGTTTGGAATTATGGCTGACTTTCTTCACAAACCATGAAGGCAAGAAGAACATGGAGCAGAGAACTTCAAGTCCTCTATGAAGACAAATTCCAGCCCAGATTACTATACCCTGCAATATTCTCTTTCAAGGTTGATGGAGAAGTGAAATACTCCCATGACAAAGAACAACTACAGAATTTCACGATGAAAAAGCCAAACCTACACAGGCTCCTGAAAGATGTTCTACAGAGGGACCAAAATGATCAGAAATCAATGAATGAGATCAGAAGCAACCAACTAAAAAGGACAAGCAATTAAACACAGGAGAAAAAGGAGTGAACGACAACAGGTAAATAAAATTTCAACAGTAAGTCAATACATCTCAATTCTAACCATCAATGTAGATGGACTCAATACACCAATTAAGAGAAATAGATTGGCACAATGGATTAGGAAACAAAATCCAACAATATACTATATACAAGAAACACATTGAACTCATAAAGACATTCACAGGCTGAAAGTGAAAGGATGGAACACAATACTACATGCTCCAGCCCCTCAGAAAAAAGCAGGAATAGCAATCCTATTATCAGACAGTCTCAACTTCAAACCAACAATGATCAAGCGAAATAAAGAAAGCCACTACATACTGGTTAGGGGAGAAATTCAAGAGGAAGAGGTAACACTCATAAATATGTATGCAACAAACATGGGAGCACCCAACTATATAAAGCAAATCTTAATGGACATGAAAAATATAATATCCAACACCACAATTTTTACAAGAGAACTTAACACACCCTTATCTCCAAAAGATAGGTCAACCATACACAAACTTAGCAAAGACATAACAGAACTGAACCAGAGTTTGAAACAAATGGACTTGGTGGACATATACAGAGTGTTCCACCCAAACACAGCTGAATACACATTTTTCTCAATGGCACATGGGTCATTTGCTAAAATAGACCACACACTGGTCCATAGGTCATGTTTAAGTATACACAAGAAAACAGAAATTATCCCATGCATATTATCTGACCACAGTGCAATGAAACTGGAAATAAATGACAAATAAACCAGAAAAAATCCGTAAATACAAGTAAATAAAATGACACCCAAATCAGCAACCAATGGGTCACAGATGAAATTAAACAAGAAATTCAACAATATCTACAGTTCAATGAAAATTCAAGCACAACTTATCGGATTTCATGGGATATGATGAAAGAAGTTCTCAGAGGGAAATTCATCAGCTGTGAACACACATTAGGAAAACAGAATGGGAACAAATAAATATCCTAAAGCTGAACCATCAATAACTAGAAAAGGAAGAGCAAACCAAACCCAGAACCCAAAGACGGGAGGAAATCATAAAGATTAGAGCAGAAATTAATTCAATTGAGACAAAGAAAAGAATTCAAAAAATGAGAAAAGTAAAAAGCTGGTTCTTTGAAAGATTAAATAAAATTGATAAGCCCCTAGTTAACCTCATCAAAAAGAGGAAGGAAATAAATTAAATACAAACAATAAGGAATGAAAAGGGTGTAATTTCCACAGACTCAGTGGAAATTCAGAAGATTATCAATAGCTACTTTGACAATCTTTACTCTCACGGAATAGAAGACACAGAAGAAATGGACAGACTCCTACAAATTTTACAAATTACCACAAATGAATCGACAAGATATAACCTCTCTCAATAGCCCAATGACAGCCAAAGAAATACGAGATGTAATTAAAAACTTCCTGGCAAAGAAAAGTCTAGGTCCAGATGGATTCACAGCTGAATTCTACAAGACATTTACAGAAGATGTAGTCCCTATACTCCGCAAACTCTTCCATGAAATTGAAAAGGAAGCAATCCTCACAAAAGCATTCCTGGAGGCAAGTATTATACTTATACCAACACCAGGGAAAGATGCAACTTAGAAAGAGAACTACAGGCCTATCTCCCTCATGAACATAGATGCCAATATCCTCAATAAACTACTAGCAAATAGAATACAGCAAATCATCAAGAAGATCATACACCTTGACCAGGTAGCATTCATCCCAGGGATGCAAGGATGGTTCAATATTCGAAAATCTATCAATGTAATGCACTATATCAATACAGCGAAAACTAAAAACCACATGATCATCTCCATTGATGCAGAAAAGGCTTTTGACAAAGTCCAACACGCACTTATGTTCAAAGTCCTACAGAAAATTGGAATATATGGTCTCTACTTCAATCTGGTAAAAGCCATTTATGAATACCCAACAGCTAACATAATCCTAAATTTGGAAAAACTGAAAACTTTTACTCATAGATCTGGTACAAGACGAGAATGTCCTCTATCAACACTCCTATTCAGTATAGTTCCAGAATCACTAACTACAACCATTAGACAAAAGAGAGAAATAAAAGGAATAAGAATAGGCAAAGAAGAAGTTAAATTTATTTGCAGATGACATGATGCTTTACTTGGAGGACCCAAAAGACTCCACTAAGAAGCTACTAGAATTAATACAGAAATTCAGAAGCACAGCAGGTCATAAAATCAATAAGCAAAAGTCAATATCATTCCGCTACACAGACAAGAAACACAGAGAGAGGGAAATTATAGAAAGAATACCTTTTACAATTGCACTGAGTAAAATGAAATACCTTGGAATTAATCTAACTAAAGAAGTCAAAGATCTTTTCAAGGAAAATTACAGTACTCTGAAAAAAAGAGATCATAGAGGATTTCAGAAAATGAAACGATATTCCATGCTTTGGCACAGGAAAAACCAACATTGTGAAGATGGCCATACTCCCAAAATTGTGGCACAGATTTAATGCAATCCCTATCAGACTACCACTGACATAGCTCACAGACCTAGGGACATCATCCCTAAAATAGATTTGGAACCAGAGAAGACCTAGAATAGCAAAGGCAATTCTGGGCAATAAAGACACGGCAGGAGGTATTGCAATTCCTGATTTCAAATTACACTACAAGGCTACTGTGATAAAATCAGGATGGTACTAGCATCAAAATAGACCTGAAGATCAATGGAATAGATTAGAAGATGCTGAAGCCCCTGCGAGCACACTCAGCCACCTTATCTTTGACAAAGGCGCCAAACATACTCACTGGAAGGAAGACAGCCTCTTTAACAAATGGTGCCAAAAAAACTGGCTCTGTACCTGCTGAAAACTCAAACTTGACCCAGGTCTACCACCATGCACTAAACTAAAGTCAAAATGGATTAAAGATCTAAACATTAAAGCAGACCCAGACCTAGCCTAGGTCCGGTGAGTGTGCGGAGAGCTTCCTGCTACCCTGCACCGGCAGGACCAGTCCCAGCCCAGGCGCAGAGTGGGCCAGACCCTCTCCCAGC
>NW_004524613.1:593997-594722 GCF_000260255.1 Octodon degus
ATCACTCAGTATTATATTTCATGAACATAAATCTGCAAACAGGCAATTATGTTTGTATGACACATATATGGAGTTAATTGGTGCCATGAAGTAGCTCTCTGAACTCTATTAAAAATTTCCATAGTTGTATTGCTAAGTTTTTTTTGCTTAATTTTTCATTTTTGAAGAGAATAAAAAATAGTAAAATACATTAAAGCAATAAAGAATAAAATGATAGGAGCTCAACAACTTTTATGATACTTATCATTTTCTTCAAATTATTTGCCGAAATTACCAGCTACAAACATGCAAAATTGGTCAGAAATTAAAAAGAGGAGAGAAGAAAACTGTAAGCATTAAATACTCCTTTCAAGAGTCATATGAAGAGAAAACATTCTCTCATGCTGTCATAGAGAGCACATTGGCCAAGCAATGGCCAGGACTCATCCACAGGACAATACTGACAAAGGTTCTACAACCTGAGGTACAGCATCTCAGGATAAATCCTGACGGGATTTCACTGACCTTATCAGACCCAAAAGCAACAACTCTTGTTGCACAGGTCCTGCTTTACCTTGGTCTTAACCATCCAGCAGAAAAGTATAAAAACGAAATATAAGAAGTAAAGCCATGGTCTTATTTTGAGCTGTAGGGGACTCAGGTCAACAATTTCTGACATTGCCAGTCAAGTGGAAGACCCAATACTATTATGGGCTACTGTACTCTTTTTCAATATTTTGCTGAGT
>NW_004524613.1:596212-600932 GCF_000260255.1 Octodon degus
AAATTAAAAAATATGATATTGCTTTAGAATCATTTATTAATTTTATGTTTTTTTCAGCTTTTAATTTAATTTATTTTAAGCTAGTTAAAAAAAAACCTTACACATTCTTTTTTTGGCTGAGATTTTAGATTATCTGAATTTTATACCTACATGCAAATCTAGTGGCTTTGGCTTTGCAAATCCCTCTTTCAGCCTGCTGCCATCCCTGGCCTTGTGTGTCCTTTGGAGAGCAGCAATCATCACACCTCACACTGTCATTGAGCTCGTCCCCATGGCATTTCTTGAGAGGAATAAGGATCACTCTCACTTCTGTGCTGCAATTTTACCCAATCAAAAGTCCTTACAAAAGCCAGCTGTGGTACTGAACAGTACAGTAATCCCAGAACCTGGGAGGCTGAGGCAGGAGGATTAAAAGCTCCAGCCCGGTCTGGAACTTAGTGAGACCTACTCTCAAGTCAAAAAAATTTTTTAAAAGGCTGAGGACACAGCTCAATGCAAAAGCCCTGGGTTCAACCCTTTTTCCATAAGGGCAAAGTCCTGATAAGAGGCCTTGACTTTGTCCCTGGCTGTGGTGCCCTTTCCTGTTTGGGATTCTTTCCTGGGCCTTTGTAGAGTGCAGACAACATGAGAAGTCACACACATAGTGACTGTGGGGAACCATTCAGGCTAAAAATCTAAGTTTGGAGAAGTAAAGGACCTTTGCTTATTGAAATAGGTAAAAATCTCGAGACCAGCTCTTGCTCAGACACAGGCCTCGTCTGAACAACAGCAGCTGAGGTGCAGGCATCTGGTGCTCTGGCTCCTGAGCCCTTTTAAGGTGTGTCAGAGTAGAGAAGACACTATGTGACCCCAAGCCCGGCAGAGGGGCGAGGTGGGCATCTGAGAGCCAAATGAGGCGCAGTGCATGTGGGGCTTGCTCCTGGCTTTGTACTCTTGTTTTGGGGGAGGCAAGTGCACCCAACAGGCCACTCTCTGCACCTGCAAATGTTCTTAGGTCAGGAGGCCAGGCCAGACCTTTGTGTGCCATCATAGTCTCAGGAGAGATGGTCTCATTGGGCCCCGAATGCATCCCTGGGAAGGGCCAGAGCTTGAGCCTGATTTCCTGAAGCTCTCAAGGAGAGGAGGCTGGAGCAGGGCGAGCACTTCCCACATGCCCATTACACTGATGGTAGACTTCTGAAAATGCACCTTCCTGGACCAAAGCACACACCCTGTATGCTTCTTTCCTAGGAGCCTTCAAGTGATGTACAGGCTCTAGGTACTCATCGCTGGCTCACAAAGGGAGCACTGAAGGCCCAACAGCTGCCAGGCTGGGCACATTGCTGTCCTTTGCTAGTGAGTTACACAGCTGGGCTAAGAGGCCAGGCTGAATCTTGTGCAATGAATAACCACTGAGAAAACAATATGCAATGTAGTAATTACTGAAACTGCTAGTAATCAGTTTTGAAACTCTCATTGCTATTTGTTTCTCAAAAAAATTATTTTTAAAAAATCTGAACAGATGTGACAATAAAAATACATAATAGAACAACCATTGTTAATTAGCTATTCCTGTTTTGAAAATCTCTAACATATGTGTTGTTTTATGAAAAAAAAAAAAAAAAAAAAGCCAGGGTAAATCTTGAGAACTGAGAAACAGAGTTGTCAGTAGATGATAGAGGCACTAGAGGGCGCCCTAGGCACCTCTCCTGTGAAGAAAGCAGGCGCTGTGTGTGTGTGTGTGTGTGTGTGTGTGTGTGTGTGTGTGTGTGTTTGCGTGCATTTGTGAGTTTATGGAGTGGGTACAAGAGCACTGCTCATGAAGACCAGGATTTAAAGATGTTACTTATGCTCCATCCTTTACATATTTGCTCTCCCAGAGCTGGGGGTGGGGGTTGGGGGAGTAGGGCTGGTCCCGCGTGGTAGTCATTGTTCTCCAGCCTGAGAGGAGCTCCATGGCTTCCTGTGGCCTGGGAGCATCACGCCAGCAGGACTCACTCCTTCCAGCCCCAGGGCTCTCAGTCAATCTTTGGCTAGTGTTGAGAGCTAGAGTGTGTCACTGAGTCCTGGCCTTAAAGCCCTGTCTCACATGCTCTGTTATCTCTTCTGTGGCTTCAGTTCATTCACCACCCATGAGGTGTTTGGTGCTGATGACCTGTGGAGCTCATGCTGTGCCCAGGCTCTGCAGGGCTCAGACAGGCTGGAAGAAAAAGCTGGAGAAGGGCCACATGGGTGACACTGTCTCTGTCCCTTTGGATCCTGTGTGCCAACAGGTTGATCACTGTGTCTCCTTCAACCCAGGTGTCCTCAGTCCCAGATTGGTCAACTTCCCCTTAGGGTTAGGATGTTTCCATCCAGCAAGTCAGCCTGCAGTGGACACTTCTTTGTTTTGTTTTTCTGCACCTGAACCAAAATTGGTGCTAGGCCAGGGTGGCCATAAACTCACAGGAGCTCCACTGGTTACCTGCTGGTGGGGTCCTGTTTTGGCTGTGGACCACTTTCACATGAGAGGCACAGGTGAGGGCACCATGGTCTCCTTGAATGACTGTGCCCAGCTACTGGATGAAATCCACACCAAAGAAGTCACCATGGAGAGTTGGAATGCACAGGGGCCTGAACAAGACGAGCATGCTTTCCTCCTCCTCCCCCAGGAGCTCTGTGGCAGGTACTGTGTGGTCAGTGTGGCCTTCTCCAGCTCACAACCCTTCTCAGCTTGCAGTGGGGGCTGGGTAAGGGCATTCTGAACTTTTGGGATTTAAATGTGTTTTTATTATGGACCAAATTCTTACTTGGTTTCCATAGTGAGACTCTACCTCAGAACAATGGACTGACTAAATAAATAAACCAGGCTGGGCCTGGTGGTGCACACCTGCAATCTCAGCACTCAAGAGCCTGAGGCAGGAGGATTGCTAAGAGTTGGGACCAGCCTGGACAACAAAGTGAGTTCATGGGCAGACTGAATTATATCGTGAGAGTCTGTGTCAAAAAACAAAACAAAACAAGAATTGTAAACAATGCATGAATCAAAAAGAAAAGACAAAAAGTTACAAAACATTTGGAGAGCATGATGAGCATAATATAGAATGCTCTAATTGAAGGAATGCAAAGCACTGCTCAGGGGACAGTTTGTAGTTTTGTTGACAAAGAAGAAAATTTTCAAGTCAATGACTGATAGGGATTTCAGCAGCACAATAGATAGGAGAGATAAAAGAAGCCTTTGTTAACTCCAAGGACATGGAGAGGATCCAGGCCAGACGGGGGCAGATAGATCCTCAGGCCTGAGGCAAAGAAAACTGAGGCTTTAATGTACTTTGTTAGGGGCAGAGTTTGAGGAGGTTGTTTAGAAATGTCTGAAGAGCTGAAGGTGAAAGGACATTGCACCCTGGGTGGGGTTGGAGAAGAAGGGGGAGGTGGTCTCTGGGAAGATTGGCTGCTGTGTGAAGGGCTTCAGCCATATTAGATGAGCACCCTAGTAATTCAGCAATTCAAACTTGGGCCAGAACATATCATTCCCTTTGGTTGTTATGAAAGAGGCAACACATTTGTTAGAGTGTTTCTTGCTGAATGGGGGCATTGTCTTCAGGGCAAGGAGAGTTGACTGGATGACTGTTGGAGGCCATTAACTGGTATCCATTCTATTCCCCTGCTGAGTTAAGTTTATGGTCCTTCTCACCCCGCCTATTTCCCATAAGTCTCCTGCTATGCCCCGGAGGTGGGACTTCCTGTCATAGCCCGGTTGCCTAGTTATCGCGCCTTTTTACCGACTGACGTCATTTCCCTATGCCTCCTCTATATATACCCAGCAACTCCCCTAAATAAACGGGACTTGATCAGAATCTTGTCTTGTCCTCATTTCTCGCATCTCCTGTCCTTTGTCCCCTCTTCAATTCCCTGCTACTCCCCCAGGTGACCTTCGTTGACTGACCCGCTGGTTCGGGACAAGTGGTGCCCAGCGAGTGGGGCATCTGGTACAAAGGATACAGCGACGGAACCGTCGGAGAGAGTGCGCACAAGAGAAAGCCAGTAAAAGAGAGCCGGCAAGAGAGTAAAAGAGGCCTGCGCCGCAGTTGCCTGCTGCGACGTCTGAACCTCTGTAAGCGGACGGCACCCCTTTCCACTTTCCCTTGACAATGGACAGGCATTAAATGAATGAGATATTTGTAGAAAGTTTGAGCAGAGCATTAAAGGCGCGAGGAGTAAAGGTTAAAATTAAGGATTATTATGAGACTTTTGGACCTAAAAATGTCCCAGTGACACAGGGAAGTAAAACTCCAGAGTTCGTGTTCTCTAAAACCTAGGGGTGGATTTTAGGAACAAACAGAGGTTGAGAGTAGAATATTTTATTGGGAGAAAAAAGCTTATGTCTCAGAGAAGACAGAAGGGGGACCCGAGTGGGTTACCCAAAAAGCTGTCTTTTTCACTTTATTTTTATAGAGCAAAACCAGGTGGGGTTAAGGTAGAGAGGAAGAGGCAGCAAAGCTATCCCTGGCTGCCCAAGGCAATGGCTTTGGGGCAGGAGGAGGGGCTGTGCCATTTGCAGGAGAGGAAGAGGTCTCACTTAGGTGGATGTGGGGTGGGACAAAACTATGGTCAACCAATGGGATTGCAAGCAGCATTGCTCAGGTAAAGTTGATTATGCCCAGGGCCAAATGGGGGCTGGGCTGGTGACTCACTTAGGTCTTTTTAGGTGATTGATACCTATTTAGAATATCAATCCCAGGTGCTACTCTTTTAGCATTTG
>NW_004524613.1:607017-617059 GCF_000260255.1 Octodon degus
GGTGCTGGGGGATTGAACCGCGGTCCCTGATGCTTTTGCTAAGCTTGTTCTAAGTAGGTGCTTTAGACCACTGAGCCATCTCTCCAGCCCCAATTCCTAATAAGTTTGATTACTTATTTTACTGTCCCAAATTAAACATGGCATTAAAATAGGCTTTTGATATTTTACAAACAAATATAAAGGCTTAAAATAATGTGTAAAAAGCCATGGGGTTTAAACAGTCACTTGATTTGACATTCATTTAAATAATAAAAGGCCTAATCATGGCCTCCAAAGGCCACTGTAGGATCAAAATTCTGTTAAAGCAGAAGAGAGTCAATCTTGACATCTTCACTTGTCAATGTATACTATTAAATGTTTACACTTTTACAGCAACAGAAAGACAAACCAGGTAAGAGAAAAAAGGCTAAAAAAGGTCCTTTGGAGAGCTCTCCATACTGAACAATGAAAAGGGACTCAGTCCACAACTAACCTGGGGCAAAGAGTATGCTTGTGTTTTTCCAGAGAATGCTAACTGACCTATTTGGGTACCAGACTGTACTGTCAGCTGTACCATGGAGCCAAATCTAAAGAAGTTAACAGTGACCAGGCTACATCCACCCTGGAGCCTATTCAAGAAACTGACTAAATGGAAATCTAAGGTCTAAATAGGTGACAAAAAGCATAAAAATACAAAATATGCATATTAATTATAGATGAAAGATTTCCTTCCAAGTTTTTCTAATAAGAGATCTCTAATAATTGACAAATAACAAAATCTGACTAGTCTACTTATAAAATTTCTAAAGCTTATAATATAGTTACTATAATTTAACCTCGCCAAATATTTGAGTGCACTCTTGATTTTTTTTTTAAGGGGTTTATGTGTCTGTGTGTTTGTGTGCCTTTCAATGAACAGCTGTTCCTTTTTTTCCTTCTTTGATGATCTATCATTAATATTTTTATCAATAGGACTCTGTCTTTTCAATAGTCTGATGACTTTCGTTAAACAACAATTGGATGCCATTAAAATGCAACCCATACAGGTTCATTATCATAGGCTTGAGATGGCTGAAAGGGAAAACTGCGCTGGAATACAAACAGCTTATGATGATGAAGGTCCAAAGACCTCTTAGTTCTCCCACCCTTGGTGAGATGGTCAGGCTAATGAGGGGCATACACGAGACACCACTTGCTGCCTAAGACAGGAATGGAACCTTCTGCTGTCCTGGTCTCCTATGACGGGTAAGGTTTGAGTCCGGTCCATGTAGAGGACACCTCGACCTAAGACAGGCACTGCCCCCTCAAGGGAATCAGCCATGTACAAAAGCCGTATTTTATATACATATATAAAAGTAAAGGGGGATCTGTTGGAGGCCATTAACTGGTATCCATTCTATTCCCCTGCTGAATTAAGTTTATGGTCCTTCTTACCCCGCCTATTTCCCATAAGTCTCCTGCTATGCCCCGGAGGTGGGACTTCCTGTCATAGCCCGGTTGCCTAGTTACTTGTGCCTTTTTACTCGCTGATGTCATTTCCCTATGCCTCCTCTATATATACCCAGCACTTCCCCTAAATAAACAAGACTTGATCAGAATCCTGTCTTGTCCTCATTTCTTGCATCTCCTGTCCTTTGTCCCCTCTTCAATTCCCTGTTCCTCCCCCTGGTGACCTTCGTTGACTGACCCGCTGGTTCGGGACAGATGACAATTTACACTCACATGGAAGCTAGTGCCAGGTGTCTCAGCTAGAACAAGAAGTTCATCATTAGTGAAGGCTCACATTAGAGACTGAAGAAACCTTGAAAAAGTTTAAAAAGATATCGTGTGTCTCAGTTACTGTCCTCACATTCCTGGGACAAATACCTGACACTCAAAATAAGGGAAGGAAAGGTTTATTTAGCTCAGTTGCTGGAGGCTTCAGTCCATATTCGACTAGCTCTTAAGGCACAGCAGCACCGGGCAGAGAGCAACCTTTCATGGCGGTGGCAAAGAGCAAGAGCAAAGAGGGGCAGCAGCTCAGGCAGCCAGTTAGCTTCTCTTGCCTTCTTACATTGTAATGCAGATCACCTGCCCTGGGCAGGCGCAGCGTCCACACCCACAACAATCACAACTCCAGAAGCTTCCCCGTGACTGCATGAGGCTTTGGGGGACACCTAGACACAAACCATAACTGCACATTATGAGTACATATGTCATCATGATTAAAGGACACAGAAGGGAAGCCAGAAGGGTGTCTATGATCTGAATGTGTCATTTTCCCATGACTACGGCGGGGGTGATGAATCTTGACTTTTTTGTTTCTGAAGTTTGTGTTCTAGGGGCTTAGGAGTGTGGATGCCCTGGGAAGTGTCCTGAGTGCAGTTAGAGGCAAGGGAAAGGCTGTGGCTGAGGCGCGTGCAGCTCCAGCATAAGTATTATGATTTGTTCCTTTAAGGCCCATTTGCTTTTTCTAGTTTCCCAGAGGACGTGGGTGATAAGGTACGTGTAGGTGCCCAATGATGTCGATGCCAGAAGCAACCTGTTGAGAGATTTGGGGGATAATGCTGAACCATTGTCTGAGTGGATAGTCTGGGACAGCCCAAATTTGGGGATAATATCCTGCATGAGACCCTCTGTAAGTACATCTGCAGTGTTTTGAGCAGTGGGGAAAGCCTCTGTTCAACCTGAGAAAGTGCCAACAAAAGTAAGGAGATAATCCTAAGAATTTCCATCACTTTTTCGAAAATAGCAGTTAATGTGTAGAATTTTCACCTTGACTAACTCTGTGTGCTGATATGTGGGATCTAAGCAACTACATCGAGGACAGCAAAGTGAAATATAAAAACCATGCTTGAGTACTTGTCACATTGGTCTTCTGAATGTGTACCATTTCTTTTTTTTTTAATAAGTAAATCTTTTTTATTTTATTTTAATTTTTTTTTTGAACCAGGGATTGAACTCAGACCCTTGCGCTTGCCAGGGAAGCACTTATTCCACTGAGCCATCTCCCCAGCTTTATTTTATTTTAAAGAGTAAAAACAAGTAGCACAGTAACAAGTGACAGTGCACATGATACATAGTCTCAAAACAATAATAAAAATTTAACAATGGCTATATTGAATATTTTCTTTCTTTAATTTTATTTTGAAAAACAAAAGCCAAGCAAGAACAAAAATCAGAAACAAAGAAAGAGGGCAACATAAAACAGTATATATGCTACAGATTTTCAAATAAGGAATAGCTTAACAACAGTTGATATAGTATGCATTTTATTGTCAAATCTCTTGCTCAGGTTAGCAGATATAGTTTTGTAAGATTGGAAAAATTATTGGATTTCACCACTAAATTTTAGTTCTTATCTCTGTTTTAAAAAAGTTTGTTTTAAAGAGGGTATAGTAGTAATTGATATGACATTAGAAACCATAATGTTTACCATTTCTAAGGTCATATCCATTGTTACTATACTCCCTTTAAAATAAAATTTTTTTGAAAGGTAATAAAAGAAAAAAAAAACAAGAACAAAAATTTAAGAATCTGTGTAGATGCTACTAGTCCTGTCTTTGGCTAATGTGAGGTGCATGTAAGGGCTGTGAGCTCTCCCATGTGGTAGTGGGCCTGCCTATATTATGGTTGACCATGGACTGTAGCATAGTCTGCTCTTTGTTTGGGTGCCTGTGTTTGTTGAGCTGCCATCTATGAACCATGTGTCAGAGGCTATAGTAATAGGAGTGATACCAGTGTGAGGGAAGGGAGATGGAGTCATCTGTATGACCTCATCAGAGGTGGAGAGTAGGGTGGCAGGTGGCAATAGTGTGGAATGTCCTGTATGGAAATTAGGTGGATCTGTTGTAGAAGAGACGGAGTCATGAGGCTGGAACTGCCTTATGTGTGATGAGCTCCCTAAAGTGATGGTGTGAGTGGACTGTGATAGATTGTCCTAAAGTGAACTTCTTGTCTCTTATATCAGTGTGGCTGTTGCTATGAGAGTGTGGAGATAAGGAATCTGTCTTTGAACTCTGTAGTCTAGTTGTTTAGAAAGGTAGGCTACTACCTGAAAGGATTGCTGCTTCTGATATTGTAAAAGGTTCACTGCATTGTGACACAGAGAAGAAGTGTATAGGGTAGAAGGCTGGGTTGGGCTGGTAAAGTGAGACCTGGGCCTTTTAGGATGGCCTGTTGTCATCTGTGACAGGAGGAATCTATATGAGCACCAGGGTCAAGGGGCTCTAATAGGGAACCTTTTGATGCTTTATAAAGAAGCTGTGCCCAGGAAAGAAAGTTGGGAACCCAGAGATGAAATAAATTGACCAGACCAATGAAGAAGAGAACTTCTGTTTGTGGTGGGCACCTGAAGGTCATGAAGGAAGGTTTTGTGATCAGCAGTAATCACAGGTGTAGTGGGAGTGAGGGTGAGTCCTAGATATTTGATGTAGCTACCTGATGTTTGATGGGGGAGACCCTATAACCTCATTCTGACAGAAAATTGAGAAGAGTAGCTGTGTGTCATTGGGCTAGCACATGAGAGTGGGAGCAGGTGAGAAGGTCATTTTACACGTTGACACATTGTGTCAACTTGAGAAGTTTAGCAGTTTAAGTCACTCAGCAGAGACCTGGGATTCTTAGTTGTAAACATCTTTATCCTGTGCAAGAGGAGGGCATGGACATTATATGAGTTCTACATGGCCAGCCCCATGGTAGCTTATTTAAAATATAAGAAGATGAGATAAGCTGGCTAGAAGCCACAACCTGTTGCCTTCCCTTTGCTCTTTGCTGTTTTCTGCTGCCATGAACTGCTGCTCTCTGCATTGTGCCACTCTGCTTTGGAGCCAGAGAAGTATAGAATGAAACCTCCATGAACTGTTAGCTAAATAGATCTTTCCTTCCTTAATTCTTTGTGCCAGGTATTTTGTCCCAGCAATGAGTAAAAAGTAACTGAGATAATTATCAATATATTGAAGGAGTAGGCTGGGCTTAAGATCAAGGGTCTTGAGATCAGTGGCTAGAACTTGGCTAAAGAAGGAAAGACTATCTTTGAATTCTTGAAGCAGAACTGTGCATGTGAGCTGCTGAGATCAGAAAGTATCTAGATCAGTCTATGTGAAGGTAAAGAGGTGTGGCAATTTGGGTGTAAGGGAATGGTGAAAAAGCCATCTTCGAGGTCTAGAACAGTAAAATGAGTAGTGGAAGAATGGATATGAGAAAGCATAGTATAGGTGTTTGGCACCACAGTGTGAATAGGAGGCATTAGGACTGAGTACAGGAAAAATGGGGGTAGTACAGAGTGAATGGGCAGTTCGAAGAAAACCATTGGTAAGGAGGCATTTGAATGATGGGCTTGAGTCTACTCTGATGTTTGCTGGCTATTGGGTATCTGGGAATGCAGGGAAAGGCTGTGAGATCTCTGGGGCACATGAATGTAGAAATAGCATGTGTAGCACAAATGAGATTGGAAGTGTCTCAGAGTATGTGTTTGATAAGGGAAGAGGAAGGGAAGAATTGGAAGGCAGGTTAGCTTTATAGGGTGAGTGCTGTGGGGAGAGAAGAGAAAAGGAAGTGGAAATTTTGGAGGAGATCTCTCCCCATGAGAGATGTGGGAGAGTTTGGGATCACAGCTTGTAACTCAGGAGAATGCATATTTTAAGTAGATTTTTAAGTTCAACTATAAAGAGGAATAGCTGTTCACAGAATGTCATATACACAGCACAAAAATGAACATCTTTACAAAAATCATAGTGTACTCAAATATACTTCTGGCCAGCTGAAATTATGATGAACTTTTTCAGTTTGTAATTATGAGAGACTAGTCAGAACTCTTGTAGATCCATTAGCAGACATCTCTTATAAGAAGAATTTGAAAAATACAAAAGGCTCTTAGTTATATTTAATATAATTTTTTGCTACTGACTTTAACTAGGAGCAAGCAAACTGAGCAGAGTACAAGGACTAGGCATGGCGCAATAGGGGAGCACTGACAACTCACAAGTTGTGGATTTCCAGGCTGTCAAGAAGTGCATATTTTCACGACACACCTTTTGAGTAACTTTTATCAACTGGAACAATTTTATTTTTGCAGATTTTTAAGCTTTGCAGCCTCAGAATCTCTTTCTTATGGCTATCACAGGAGACCACTAAGAGGTGGCTGAGATGTTGAAGGGGTGTGAGGGGAGAAGGAGGTGAGCAGCAGGCTCCACTAGAAAGGGTGGGATAGTGTGTTCAGTGGGCTAGTTTCCTGGTTTCAACTAGATAGCAGAGGGAAAGGTACATGCTGCTGGGCAAAAAATGTGCTGTTAGTTGTTTCTGGATCACAATTAGCCTCAAAGTGAAAACGTGGAGGAAAAAGAGACTGTGGGTGAAAGTTGGGGAGGGGGCTGTGAGGAATGTAAGGCATGCAGGACTTCCAGGCACAGGCAGATGAGAGAAAAGAGGGGGAGAGGGAGCAAAGAGAGAAGCCAGGAGCAGCTGAGAGTGTCAGAAAGTGAAGTGGCACTGGGGCTGGAACCCACTACTGCAGGCTTCTGTGATTGTTCTATGGGGTGGGGTGTAGGGGAATATGATCTGATTGAGAGAGAGGAGGCTGGTCAGGTTGTGGTGATGAATGCCAGGGGCATATGTTCATATTAATGATGGGTTTTAAGTGATTTCTGACCATTTGCTACTATGATCGCAGGAGTTTTAAAGGGTTAAAAATTTCCCCTCAGGAAATTGGCTGCTTTTGTGAAGTTTATATTGCGGCCAAGCTGACTGGTGGTAAAATATCAACATTTTGCATTTTATGACCTTCTGGCAGCCACGTGAACTGCAATTATGAAGGAGGCATGCCAATCGAGTGTGTTTTGTGGGTTAGAAATGAATATTTCCCATGGTGGCTGAATTTGAGCTGAGTCAGGCTTCAAGACTTAGCAGGGAGAGGTTGTCAACTTTCCCTAAATAATGAACAATGGAAGATTCCCAAGCCTAATCAACCCAATCATCACTGGGAATCATGTGGGAGTCCTCAGGAACCATAGGGGACTGTGTTGCCTCACAGCATCTACCAAGAAATGTGAACACAGTCTATTCTGTCCCCAGGACAGAGAGAATTCTGGACATAAGACAATGAGTTTCAGAAATTGGGAGGGGAAGTGACTCATCTTTATCAAGATGAAAGGGTAGTAACCCTCTGCCAATGACCCTACAGATAGATTGAGATCTGGGACAGAAATGTTAATGGGACTCAGCTCACCTGAACTGGTTGAGATGGATCAGTGTTTGGAGGCAGGCTGGAAGCAGTGAGTAGGTGGATTCCAAAGGAGAGAAGCTCAATTGATAAGCAAGGGGTTTAGAACAGGGGGATTTGGCCCCAAAGAGCTTCATATGCTGCCTAGCCAAGTCACAAGGCACCTATATGATAGGGTTTTCAGCAGGAGAGTAAAGAGATAGGAAAGATAAAAGAAGCCTTTATTACATCTGAAGACATGGTAAGGATTGAGGGCAGATGGGACAGATAGAACCTGTGGCCTGAGATAAAGAAAGCTGAGGCTTCTATGGACTTTGTTATGGGTGCAGCTTGAGGGGGATGTTTGGAAATATCTGAGGAACTGAAAGTGAAAGGATATTGCACCCTGAGCCTGGTTGGAGAATAAGCAGGGAGTTGGTCCCTAGGAAGACAAGCTGCTGTTCTAAGGGCTTCTGACATATTAGATGACCACCACACAAATTCAACAATTCATACTAGGGCCAGAACCTACCAAAAACCACACTCCTTCAGTACTGACACACTTTTAGGAATGACAACAACAACAAAGTCCTACTAAACCCAAAGTTAGGAGAGGGAAGGTGTAAGAAATATTAGAGAACAGTGAAGTGGAGTGTGACCAAACAGTAGAGAAAATCCTATTAAATGAAAATCTGCTTTCTTGATAGATCAACAGAATTAACAATCCTGCAGCTAAACTAAGAGAAAAGGAGAGATTGAAATTCATGACATCAGAAGCCAAAATGAGGACATGATTACTGAGCTCACAGAAATGAAACGGACTTAACAGACTGCAAATATTATACAGCATTCCACAAAACTCAATAATCTCTTGCATAGGAATGGATTCCTAGAAACACAGTCCTCAGACCTGACTTGAAAGGCATTAGAAACTGAATAAAGCTATCAGTAGAGAAGGCACTTGGTACTAACAAGAGACTTCCCCAGGAGAAAAGCCATGACCACTGGCTTCCCAGAGGGGCTGCTGAGCCCTTGAAGCAGGAGGAACTTGGATCTGCCCTGCTGAGAGAGGAGGTTTGCTCATGCTCAGAATCCTTCCTGGTCAAGAATCCTCTTCCTGCCTATTGCACAGGTTTACTGGGGAGCAGAGATTCCCAGTGAGGTGCTCAGGTCTCGCAGAGAGGAGCAGGGCCTTGGATTGGTTGAGGCTGTTGAAACCTGGAACTTCTCAGGACTGTGCAGTGTCTCATGGACAGTGTCTGTCACAGTTCTGTCTGCAGGAGCTGAACACATAATCCTCTGTGCTGTTCTACTATGGCACCACTCATGAGCTCCAGATCGTCTGGTCTGATAGGGTTGAGTGCTGGTATTGAGTAATGAGCCCACCCTGTGCCCCAGGCCTGGGCACATCTCCAAGGCACTCTATCCAAGAAGAGGAACATGTGAAAATAAAGTTCCATAATCCACAGGAAACACAGCCAAGGATTTCAGCAAATCCGAGTGAGAATTGTGTGTCTGAGCTCTAGAGGCTCAGCAAGAGTTGGTGTAAGGGAAATAACCTGTGGGATCTATTAGTAGGATCCTTCCTTTTTAAACTTTATTTTTGCTGAAATTTGAAGGAACACATACACAGAGAAAAATCAAAACTACAGCAATGTGTCAAGATAAAATGCAAGAAAAAGCTGGGCATTGTTGCCCACATGTGATGTCCTTAGCACTCCGTGAGGCTGAGGCTGGGGAACTGTACCTTGGAGCACAGCCTAAAACTGTTCTGGCTTTATGACACTAGCTTTGTAATGTACATCAAAACAGGGATGGTGACACCTCCTGCCTTTCCCTTGTTGCCCAGGATTGCTTTTGCTATTCTAGGTGTCTTATGACTCCAGATGAATTTTAGCAGTGTTTTCTCAAGATCTGTAAAATCTCAAGTCTTGTATTTGAATCAAGACTCCATTGAATCTGTATAATTATTTTGGGAGCATGGCCATTTTCACAATGTTGACTCTTCCTGTTCAGGAGCGTGGAATCACTTTCCATTTTCTGAAAGCCGCTTTGATCTCTTCTCACATAGTACTGTGATTTTCACTGTATAAATATTTTACTCCTTTGTGAGAATGATTCCTAAGTTTTTCATTATTTTTGGGTGTTAATGTGAAAGAAGTGATTTTCCTAATTTCCACCTTGGTGTGTTCCGTGTTTGTCCAGAAATGTATTGATTTTAAAAGCTGACTTCCATCTTACTATGGTACTGCATTTTGTTATTAAATCTGTAAGTCTCTTGGTAGAGTTCTTAGGATCTTCTCTGCAGAGTATCATGTGATCTGCAAATAATGATAATTTCACTTTTTTCCAATTCTTTTTCCTTTTATTTGCTTGTCTTGTCTAAGTGCTCTGGCTACTGACTCCAGAGGTATAATGAATAGGAGTGGAGGCAGTGAACATCCTTGTGTTGTCCCCGATTTTAAACTGAAGGCTTTCAGTGTTTTCCTTTTAATATGATATTGGCTTTGGTTTGTCATAGATAGTTTTTATCAGCTGGAAGTAAAGACCATCTATTCCAATTTTTGCGACGCTTTGATCATGAATGAATGTTAGACTTTACAGACCTAAGGATCACTGGAAGAGGTTAGAAGACGCAGATTGACATCATATCAAAATGATATATGTGTGCCTATGTTTATAGCAGCACAATTTGTGATAGTCAAATCTTGGAAACAACCAAGATGCCCATCACCTGAAGAATAGTTGAAAAAGATGTGGTATTTTTACATAATGGAGTATTACTCAGCTATTAAGAATGATAAACTGAAAGCCTTTATATTGAAGTGGATGCCACTTGAACATATACTCATAAGTGAAATAAACCAGACAAACATGTGTAAATAT
>NW_004524613.1:617159-618864 GCF_000260255.1 Octodon degus
GGTCTTTTTAGGTGATTGATACCTATTTAGAATATCAATCCCAGGTGCTACTCTTTTAGCATTTGTTTGGCCTTTAGGTCTTTTAGGTCTGGCTCACAGCAGGAGCATCCGACCCTCTCACAGTTACAAGATAACTTGTCTTTTGTGCTGTCTCCTTCAAAGGCCTTGCCCTTTCTGACTGCCTATTAATATTTCTATCTAATTTGGCTACCTATAACACCAGTTACGGCCTTTTCCTACTGGAATTTAATTGATAAAATCTTATCCCAGAGACACTGTGATCCGGTTGTTGCTAATGTGATAAAAAAGGGTGAAAATATACTACAGGGACAAAAATGTAAAACTCATCTTAAAGGACAAAGAACCCCCTAAGGGTGTGTGCCCTCCTGTAAGGGAACAAAATCTTGAAATCAAAACCAGGAAGCCAGATTTATGTTGAGAATAAAGAGCAAGGAGCCCAGCAAGAGGATTTAAAATGTTGTGAGCTTGGCCAAAAAGAAAGCTGTAGACTGCAAAGATAAAGCTGAGAGGATCTCCATTGCCGGGAAGGAACCTGAAAATAAAAGGGATGGCCTGAGGGCATCACAAGACGAGGCAGGTCTCCACCCTTTACAGCCTCAGAATTGCAAAGGTCAGGGACTTTGCCTTGAGGGGAAAGCCACAAGACCCCTGCTCCAGAATGGCAGCAGTGGTTGCCTAATACAGAGCCATGGCTCCATATACCACAGCCATTTAAGAAACTGTGGCTGACAATTAGCTTACTCTTGAGGACTGGCAGGCATTAGCCAGAGCCATCCTCTCCATGGGGGAATTATCTTCTATGGAAGTCTTCCTGTATAGAAGGAAGCTTCCACCATGATAGCTTCACTGTTGACATAGAATTTGTTACCTTCACCAGCTGCAATCAAATACTTAACTACAGTAGCCCTATTTGCCCAAAAAAGGGGCATGTGTTTGTATGCAGAGGAAGTTTAGCCTTCACATATTTACCTACCAACTGGACAGGAATGTGTGTCATGACAGTTGTATTGCCTGATATAGATGTCATCTCTGGTAATGATCTCATACCCCTTCCCAGTTTAGATTAAAAAATTAAAACTGCAATTTTCAGACTTATGATATCTACTACTAAACCTCTTCAAATTAAAACTTAACTGCTTATATAAAGATAGAAGTCAGCTTCTCTTTATTATGTATATTAAAACACTGCATTGCCTGGCCCTATTGTCAGCAGTAAACAACAAAAGTTTTGTAAAAAAGCAGTTCTTTTAAATTGCAAATGGTTGGTTCCAAGTGTTGAGGCACATGCCTGGAGGAAGGGACAAAGATCTGGAGGGCCCCGTGCTCCCATCCACTTTCATCCTAGGCTGACCAAGATCGACATCTGCAAGATAGGTTCAGCTGCAGAGGCCTGTGTTCCTGGTGCTAAGTAGGTGGGTAGTAGCCAATGGCACTAGCATTGGCTGTGTGTGTGGCTGACTTCACAAGTTCTTAAGGCTCAAGATAGTACTTTAGAAGAAAATGTGGGCTCAAGAAAATCCTTTGTAGGTACTAAAACCATTAAGCTGCTCCTAGCAGATGGGCAGCACACCTATGGAGTAAAATCAACCAAAGACAGAGCCCCAGTGCTAAATGGTCAACAAGTTTTGTTTGGTGTAATCGATGTTGTTTATACAGGGAAATCAAAGTCATAATTCTATCAAAC
>NW_004524613.1:622244-624069 GCF_000260255.1 Octodon degus
CATGGAGAGAAAACATTCTCTCAGGCTTTCACAGAGAGCACATTGGCCAAGCAATGGCCGTGACTCATCCACATGGCTGACACTGACAAAGGTTCTCCAATCTGAGGTACAGGATCTCAAGATAAATCCTGAGGAGATTTCACTGACCTTCTCAGACCCAAAAGCTTCAACTCTTGTTGCATAGGTCCTGCTTTACCTTGGTCTTAACCATCCAGTAGAAATGTATGAAGATGAAATATAGGAAGGAAAGCCATGCTGTTATGTTGAGCTGTGGAGGACTCAGGTCAACAATTTCTGACATTGCCAGTTAAACAGAAGACCAAATGCTATTATGGGCTACTGGACTCTTTTAGAATATTTTGCTAAGTTTGCACACCTATAATATTCAAATAACAGAACTTAACACAAAAAGGGCATACAGATGAATGTCCACATTGTATCTGTATATTCAAAGTGGTTAGGATAGATGTATCGTGAATATATCTATCTGCTAATGAATAGAATGATTTGTTCTAGTGGTGTTTGTAAATAGGATATCAAGTCCACATCCTGTACAGCAATTAACCACTAATAAGAATGTATGCAGTGTGTTAGTTATTGAAACTGTCCTAGCGATTTGTCTCATTGCTATTTTTTTATCAATAAAATTATGAAAAAAAAGAAGATGCAGGTTCAAATAGAAACACACTCAGTCAACTTATCTTTGACAAAGGAGTCAAGCATGTTCATTGAAAGAAAGATAATCTTTAACAAATGGTGCTAGAGAAATTGGCTTTCCACATGCCAGAGAGAAATAGTAAATATAACAGAGGAGGAAATAGGTGTAAATCTTGAGTACATATGATTAGGCAGAGAGTTCATGGACAAAACCCAAACTGCACAGAAAATATATCAAAGAATCGACAGGTTGGATCACATGTTTTTGAAAAGCTTCTATACACCACTAAAAGAAATCACCAACAGAGTGAAAAGATAACTTTGAAATGGGAAAAAAATTTTAGCAGACTGTGCCTCAGACCAAGATATTCTATCTAGAACATATAGAGAATTACAAAAGTCAGGCCATCAAAATGTAAAGACCCAATAAAAAAAATGGCATGTGAGGGGCCGGGCAGATGGCTCAGTGGAATAAGTACTTCCCTGGCAAGCACAAGGGCCTGAGTTCAATCCCAGTACCGAAAAAGAAAAAAAAAAAAAAAGAAAAGATACAATCAGCAAAAATATTTTAAAAAAGGCATGTGAAAATGTGAGATGATTGCATACTTCTCAGATGAACAAATTCAAATGGAAATAAATATATGGAAAAAAGTTCAAGATCATTGGTCATTCATGAAACGCAAATCATAACAAAGTTGACAGTCTACCTCACTCCAGAAAGAATGGTGATGAGCAGGGGCTGGGGAGATAGCTCAGAGGCATAAGCAAGTACTTGGCAAGCAGAAGAACCCAAGTTCAATCCCTTACCTGCATGCAGTGCAGGTCGACAACAAATACCAAAAGCTTGAGCTGCATTGGAAAAAGGAATGCTTCTCCACTGCAGTATGATTCAGCTATAAAAACATAAACTCAGGATTTTTACAGGTAAATAAATACAACTAGAGACCATAGTCATAAGTGAAATAAATCAGACTTGCATGTGTAAACGTCATGGTATCTCACTAATGTAAGAACCTGAAAGAGTAAATAAAATCTGAAAGATAGAAAAGATACCGTAAAGGAGAAATAATCTGTTTAAAGGGAAGGAACAACTGGGATGAGGAAAAAGGAAAAGATAGAAAAAACAAGAAGGGAAATAATTAAAGGGCAAAGACATATTTTCATATAT
>NW_004524613.1:625439-631250 GCF_000260255.1 Octodon degus
AAAAAAAAAAAAAAAGAACTGACTGAGGCACTCTTCTAAAAATAAAGCAAAAAACAAATCAACGTGCTGGGGATGTAGATCCATGTGAAACCTTGGGTTCAGTCTCTAGTGCTGGAAAATGAACCTAGTAGCTCCTCTTACAGCCCCAAGAACAAGCCAGGATAACATTTTTGAATCCATCTTTCTGGTGGATAAATGTGGGTGACTAAGTGTGTATGTGTGTGCTCATATAGCATGCAGAGTATCTTCACCCTGTGGCTTCCTCCTCCTGTACCAAGATCCCTGCCTTTGATCCAGCCATTACAACTGTATTCCTGCCAGCTGGAAGAGGGGAATGAAAACTGAGGAACCCCTCCTTCCTTTGAAGTGCACGGAAGTTGCACATGATATTTGGATCAGATCCCATTTGACTGAATGTCATTGTCACGCTCAGTGGTTCTCAGCTCTAGGGTGCAGGAAAACATGCAGTGATGGTCTGGGGGGAAGGAGTGGGGTGCTCATTGCTGAGACACTGCTGATTCTGCGGTTATGGGGCTCTTTTATGGGGTAGGGTCCCCTCTTCATGCCCTCGAGTGTCCACAGTAGATTGGTTTCATATTGGGCCTGGACTCAGGGGATTGCTCTGTGGGTAACACGGGAAATTTTAAGAGCAGCTTATATGGGGGTTATTACTGACTTCAAGGGACACTTACCATGTTGGGGAAGGGTAGACAGATGCCCATGTGAGGGCCCAGGCTGCCTCCTCAGTTGGCTGGGACAAAGAGGCCATGACTCCTCCACTCCTTAATTCTTCAGGCCTAGGGATTCCTGTTGGTGCTCATGGTCACAGGGCCATTTTCTGCCACAGGTGAGCAGGACTCATGATATCTATTGATAGGCACCCCTATCTCCAGGCTTATGGGGGAAGGGCTCTAAGTCTGAGAATGAGTGGACCAGGCAGTGGTGGATGACAGTGCTGGGAGGCTCTGCATCAGTTTCTCAGCAATCTCCCTTTCATCACTGAGGAACAGCTGTCTTCACTTTGTCCCAATAGGGTGGAGGTTGTGCATATCAGGTGGATGGGCCCTTTCTTCTTTATGAAGCCCAAGTCAGCCCTCCTCAGATGTTTCCAGGTGAAGAGAGAAGTCCCTGCATCCCCAGCACAGAGTGGGCTGAGATGCTTTGCAGGATCTGGTCCCTGTGAGGTCAGCAGGAGAGGAAGGAGACACAGGGGAGCTTCCAGCACCTCTTTATAAATTCTTGGCTCCTAGCTTGAAATCACACCTACAGTAAGGCCTCTCTACTCTGCTCTACTTCCCTCCTTGAAGTGTGTGTGTGTGTGTGTGTGTGTGTGTGTGTGTGTGTGTGTGTTTTGGATGTGCCTGAGGGTGATGGAGGAGAGGCAGCACTGTGTGGGGATGTGGATTTCACTATCAAGATCAGGTTAGCCCTCAGGATTTGTCCTGAGATCCTGTACCTCATTTCACTGACCTTCTCAGACCAAAAAGCTACAACTCTTGTTGCATAGGTCCTGCTTTACCTTGGTCTTAACCATCCAGCAGAAAAGTATGAAGACGAAATTATAAGAAATAAAGCCATGCTGTTAAGTTGAGCTGTGGGGGACTCAGGTCAATAATTTCTGACATTGCCAGTTAAACAGAAGACCCAATGCTATTATGGGCTACTGGACTCTTTTAGAATATTTTGCTGAGTTTACACTCCTATAATATTCAATAACGGAACTTAGAAAAAATGGGGTATACAGATGAATGTCCATTTTGTATCTGTGTATTCAAAGTGGTTGGGATAGATATATAGTTACATTCTGTTAATGAATAGAATGATTTGTTCTAATGGTGTTTGTAAATAGGATCACAAGTCCGCATCTTGTACAGCAATTAACCACTAAGAAGAATATATGCAGTGTATTATTTGTTGGAAAAAGAACATTGTATGATATCTTCTCCTAGTATTAGAAACTTTAAAAAGTATATTTCCATTTTCTGTTGACTTAAAAAAAGAGGTTTGTACCTATGTTATATGCTTATTATTTCTTGCCTATATCTTGTAATATGAGAAACTACTTTGGCAATAACAATACACAATGTACTAACCATTGTTACTCTCCTAAAATCTTGTTTTGATTGTACCACTGGTTTTTTTTTCTTTCTTTAAAATAAAAATAACTGATGTCAATTAAAATAAAAAAAAAAGATCAGGTCAGAAGACAACCCAGTAGAAGAGCATACATCCTCCAGTGACTCAGTTTCTCAAGGTGAGGCTTACCTTAGATCAAGGAGTTCTTGACCAGGTCACAGGACTTGATACTCTTGACTCTGGCTCAGGAAAACCATGGAGGCAGTGCCTATGAGGCTTGCTTCTGTCACTTGCTGACTGTGTGAACTCAGGGGAGGTATTTAACCTCTCTGTGCCCCATTCATTATTTGATACAATGGACTGCTCATAACAGGAAGCATTTCCATAAACATCTGCAAGAATTAAATATGGAAGCCTGGAATGCAGTTCAAGGCATGGAATGGGTGATGGTTGCAGGATGGACTCATGCCATGAATAGGGCTGCCAGCCAGGCTCTGCATATGTTTAAAAAGTTGGCAAGAGATTGTTTGAGGGCTGGGGAGATAGCTTGATTATTTGATTGCCTGCCTGGTAAGCCCAAGGACCTGGGCTCGATTCTTGGTACCATGCACCACACCAGCCTCAGAACCCCTAGTGCACCATGCCAGAAGCCAAGACAGTATTATAGCACATGCTTGTAGTTCAAGGGATAGGGACACTGAAACAGGAGGATCACTATGAGTCTGAGGTGCATTGTGCAACCCTGTACCAAATAAATAAATAAATAAATAAATAAATAAATAAATATTTTTTAAAATTAAAAAAACTGTAATTATCTTGGAAGGCCCTTAAAGATATAGAACTATTGGAGTTTCTTTGTTGTTATAGATTTTTTTTTCCAGAGAGTGTCTCATGGTGTGCAATTCCTGGGTTCAAGTGAAATTCTTGCCTCAGTCTCTCAGTAGCTGGCCCTGAAGGTGTGTGCCACTGACCCTGGTTCGGAGCCTTAGCAAGATCTGTGTTGAGATGCACTCAGTGGAGATGCAGTGCATGGCCATCATTCCAACAGGACACACCAGCCACAGTTCTCCTCTGTCGTCAGGAGGAACTTCACCTAAAGAGATGGTTCCCATTTTCAGACACTGCTTTTTGATTTGCTTTCCTCTAGAGATAAATGCCTGCTGGTAAAAGTCTAAGAAGATTCAGGGCCCATGGAGAGCCAGGGAGCTAAGGTGCAGAAGTGACTGGAGGTTGTGGCAGCCTGGTCTGTGGTGATCACACTCCTGCACTCTCACACAAACTGTCCTTCCTGGGGACTTGCCCTCTGCATCTAGAGTCCTCACCTCCTCTATTATTCTGTACTCTCTGCCTTTCCTTCCTCTGCCAGAGAGGCATATCATATTGGAAGGTCGTTGGACACTAGTGAGGCTTCCCTGCCATGTTGCATCACCACTTCTGCTCCCCAGTGATCAGCCTTTGTGTGCAGCGTCTTGTGCCCAGAAAATGTCTTGGATATACAGTTACATCTGTGCAGTATGAATGGTTCATTGCTCTTTATTGCCCACTACTATCCCACTCTTTATCCGTTTCCATTTTGGTGGATGATAGTTCACATTTTTGGTAATTATAACAAAAATTTCTTGAAGTTTTCTTCGTGGGTTTTTGTGTGAACACAATTTTATTTCTCCTGTGGAAAAAAAACCCTAAAAGTAGAAGGGCTTGGTCATATTATTACAGACTGGTAAGTTAGGAAGAAATGTTATAGGCAGTTTGGCAAGCTTAGGCCCTTGAGAGAGTTAATGTACATTACATACATTAAAACAGTGTTTACAGGCACAGCTGTTAAACTCAAAGCCTCAAGATTAAGAGGAAATGGCCAGGCCTACATGCCTCTCCAAGGGACAAGATAAGTGGTATCACCTGGCTCAGTGAAGTCTTAGTAGACAGCAGTCACCCAGGTGGGCCACCAAGACCTCCTCCTAATTCATCCCTTCCTATAAAGATCTTTGTTCTTTCCATGTACACTTCTATGTGACCTACCTCCCCATTGGATCAATAGTTCCTCAGTGGCAATAGTTACTGTCTTATTAGTGGATCATAGTTTCGATCCCCATTGGATCCACCTCATGATTCTATATCAATGTGATGATTTTGTTCTTTAAACTTCCTGTTAGATGAGGCTCATGATAAACACATTTTCCACTTCTCTCCTATTCATCAAGAAATATATACCTCAATAAATTCTTTTTACATGAGATCCAGCCCTAGCCCAGGCCTGGTGAGTGTGTGGGACAGCTTCCTGCTATCCTGAGCTGGTGGGACCTGTCTGGCCCAAGCCCAGGCACAGCATGAGTGAGACCCTCTTCCACCCCCTTGGGACACCCCCAACACTCTGCAGCCCTCCCCAGTTCTGCCAGGGAGTGAGATGTTCGGTTGCATTCTTGGGACACCCAGATCGAGAGCTAACCCAGACCTGGTGAGTGGGTGGGAGAGCTTCCTCTCCTCCCTACACCTCATTGACATCTTCAGACTAAGCTCAGGCCTGGCATGCAGGGCTGGGGTGAAACTCTGGAGCTGCTATCCCTGCAGAGAGAATAGGGGAATGAACCACCCAGCTAGTCCAGGAGCAAAACATCATGCCAGAGTGGCATAACAGGTTGACCCCCCAAGGGCAGCAGCAGAAAGGAACTGAGCACAGCAGCTAGACCCAAGCAAGGCACAGCTGGAAAAATTCAAACTTTGTAGATCTGCACCTGAATGTCAGTAGGTGCTAAGGTTATAACTACACGAAAACTCTACAACAAAGGTCAGAAGACAGTGATATACAAAATGACAATGAGAAGAAGCAAAATGCAATCTCAGATGCCAAGCCCACTCATAACAAGTGCAGAGGACACTAACACAGAACAAATTGGGAAGCACAGCTGAAATCAATGAATAAATAGCTTCTGAAATAAAGCAAAGTCTTCAGAAAGGTATAGAGGAACTCAGATTGGAAATGAAAAAGAAATCCTCAAAATTAATAGCATCTGCAGTAAAGAATCAAATGCAGAAACACATGGAGGAAACCCAATGCCCAACCAGAACAAGTGCAGAGGACATTAGCTCAGCTAAAATATATAAATTAATAGTGTCAAAAGTAAATAAGCAACAGTAGAAAGTTATAGAGAAACTCAGATTGGAATTATTTTCTGAAATAAAAAAGGAATTATTTGAACTCATAGCATCTGAAGTAAAGAATCAAATACAGAAACCCAATTTGAAAAATCTCTGCAGTAAAAGAAATAATAACTACTTCTAAAGAAGACATTGATAAAAAAATAGAGGAGAATAGAAAAATGACAGATTCCTTGAATGAGCAATATGGGAAAGAAGTAGATCACATGAAGCAGAGTGAAAGTGATACAGAGAAACTTAAAATCTAAATCACAGAGTGAGTAAGACGACCCACCTGGTGGGATCCTGAACAGACCCAGAGTGCAGGCCCGGCAAGTGAGTGAGATGACCGAGGGCCACGGGATCCTGAACAGACCCAGAGCACAGGCTTGGGGAGTGAGTGAGATGACCCACCTGGCAGGATCCTGAACAGACCCTGAGCGCAGGCCCGGAGAGTGAGTAAGACGACCCACCTGGTGGGATCCTGAACAGACCCAGAGAACAGGCCCAGAGAGTGAGTGAGACGACCCAGGCCGCGGGATCCTGAACAGACCCAGAGTGCAGGCCCGGCGAGTTAGTGAGACGACCCGGGGGCCACGG
>NW_004524613.1:637350-639654 GCF_000260255.1 Octodon degus
GGGAAACAGTTGAAAGAATTAACAACTGGGACCTGCTCTTACTGGGAAGCTTTTTCATTTGAAAAGAAATTACCAACAAAGTGAAAAGGCAACCCAGAAATTTGGAAAAAATCATGACAAATAAGTACTCAGACAAAGGTCTGCTCCCTAGAATTTATAGAGAACTAAAATACACTAGGGCCCCAAAATTCAAAGACCTAATCCAGATATGGGCATCCAAGATGAACACATGCTTCTCAGAGGATGAAATTAAGGAAGCGAATAAATATATGAAAAAATGCCCCACACTACAAGCCATTCGTGAAATGCAAATTAAAACATTAAGATATCATCTCACCCAGAAAGAATGGCCATCATAACGAAATCACCCAAAAACAAATGTTGGAGAGGCTGTGGGGAAAAAGGAACCCTTCTCTACTGCTGGTGGAAATGTAGACTGGTGCAACTGTTATGGAAATGAATATGGAGACTCCTTAGAAAAGTTCGAATGGAAATCCCATTTAAACCAGCTAATCCTCTAGTAGGAATTTTCCCAGAGAATCTGAAAACATCATATCATAGTGATATATGTGTGCCTATGCTTATAGCAGCACAGTTTGTGATAGCTAAACCTTGGAAACAACCAAGATGCCCATCACCTGAGGAATGGTTGAAAAAGATGTGTTATTTTTGCACAATAGAGTATTATTCAGCTATTAAGAATGATAAACTGAAAGCCTTTATATTGAAGTGGATGCCACTTGAACATATACTCATAAGTGAAATAAGCAATTCAAAGAAAATTCAACACATGTGTAAATATCATATAGTTTCCCTAGTATAAGAACTCAAAAGAAGAAATACAAATAGAAAGGTATAATACAAGTTAAAGGAAATCAGGATCTCAAGGACTACCTAATCAAGAGAGGGAAAGGAGAAGAGCTAGGAAACATGAATAAGTCAAGCCATACAGTTATATGTAGAAGAACGCAATGATCCTGAGAATCTTCGGAAGATTTTTTAATCTAGCAGTTAAATGGAAAGATTCTCACCTTGACTAAGTATATATACTGATACATGTAAAATAAGCTACTGCACTGCAGATGTTAATCTGTAATAGTAGTTTCATGCTTGGAGCACCTGTCATTCTGGTTTTCTGAATACAGGCTGCTTGTCATGATATGCCAGTTGGTGCTATGCTGTCTCTCGGGTACATGGTTGTTCAAAAAGAAGGGGGTGATGAATGAAAGCAAGAGACAGGAAAAGGAATATTGTGGTACTGTCCTGCTTCAAGTTTGTATGTGGTGAGATTTTTGGACTTATGTGTAAACATAAGAAGTATATAATTCTTTATGCCTATTTTTAAAATATATTCTAATTTTTTTACAGACTTAATTCATTTTATTTTTGCATAAAAACCCTTTATGTTGTAGCTACTGCTGGAGCTTGAGTCCTCTGGACAGAGACTCTCGTGTGGGTTTTCACAAGATGGTCAGTGAATTCCTGATAGGGAGACTTTGTGAACACAGTCTCTTTCCAGAGGTCAGGGGTCAGACAGCTGTAGGTCTTGGAGATGGCATCAAAGGTGGCCTTAGCAAAGTTGCCGAAAGTAGCAGTGCAGCCCCTAGCAGAGGTGTAGAAGTCATCAATACCAGCCATCATTAGCAGCTTCTTTGGGCACAGGGGCTGAGACAATGCCAGTGCCTCTGTGGGCAGGGATCAGATGCACCAACACAGAGCCACAGCAGCCTGTCACCTTGCAAGGAACAGTGTAGGGCTTGCCAATCTTGTTTCCCCAGTAGCCTCTCCTGACAGGGACAATGGAGAGCTTGGCCAGGATAATGGCCCCACGAATGGCAGTGGCTACTTCCTTGGAACACTACAGCCAGGCCAACATGACCATTGTAGTCCCCAACAGCGACAAATGCCTAGAACTTGGTCCGCTGGCCAGCACGAGTTTGCTTCTGCACAGGCATGATCTTCAGAACTTCATCCTTGAGAGATGTGCCCAGGAAAAAGTCAATAATCTCGGACTCCTTGATGGGTAAGGAAAAAAGGTAAATTTCCTCCAGGGTTTGATCTTCCTGTCTTTGACCAGACGGCCCAGCTTGGTGACCAGAATCCACTCTTTGTGCTCGGCCTTACTGCTGCGAGCCCCGCGGTCTCGGCCCCGGCCCCGGCCTCTGCCGCACCCGCGACCTCGAAGGCCACTGCCAAAGCCTCTGCGGAAGCCGCCTCGGCCTCCCATGCCTGGGCCCCCGGGGTTTCCGGCCCCTCCCACTGCACTGGCGTCATCCGCCATTTGGTGTTTCCCAGAAAAAGAAG
>NW_004524613.1:641059-662104 GCF_000260255.1 Octodon degus
ATATATATATATATATATATCCTGAAAAATTGGAAGCTCTTTTCTGAAAGTAAACTGTAGATCATCAGTGAGTTTTCTATTATTAATGGCCTTAAGTGTTTCTCTGTTGCCTGCCTTTTAGACATGATGTCCTTCATTTACACAAAAAACACGGATGACCCTCGATCATTTGGATGTGGCAACAATTATTGGCCCATAATTGAGGAATAACAGATTGGGCTTAGGGGTGCAGCATGTGAGTAGAGAGCAGAGTTTTCTCAATTACAACATACTGGCCCATGTGGAAATTAAATATGTGACCTTGGCTTTATTATCCACCAGATCTAATTGAGTTAACCATCTCTGTCACTTAGTGTCATATAAATAACTCATAGTCTTGCCATTATCACCCCAAGCTATCTATTATTGCAATAAATCTCTGATTTATTCAAATAACATGGTTTCTAGGATAATATTCTTGGTGATCATTTTCAAAAATTGTTTTCTAGTATAAATTTGTTTCCCTAGCACCACTTAAATACTCCTTACCATTTAAATAAACACTGGTATAAAAATTAAAAAAAAGAAAATGTGTACCTGGTGGATAAATGATCTGCAGCAGTACACAGAATGATCTATATTAGAGCCTGAAGGTGATACTCAAAGTAAGGATCAGAGCTCCCCTGAAAAGTACCACAGTGATCCTCAACATCTCAGTTGATGTCAGTACAGCCAGCATTCCAAGCTTCTCCAGGACACTGAGCAGTGCACCATCTTCCCCTCTGCTCCCAGGAAGTGATATGCAAAGTGAGGACCAGAGTTCTCCCAGAGTGAACTTTCTCAGGAACAGTGAGGTACCACGTTCCTCAAATGTTAAGAACAGCTGAGTTCAGGTGGTAAGGTAGTATGACAAGCTCCTCCAGGAGAAGCAACAGCTCCCAAGAGCTTCACTTCTTCCTCTCCAGTTGTAGAAACATTGTCAACCACCCTCAGGTGGGTCCCCCACCAAGCACTAGGCTGATTCAGTTCAGCTGGGTTTTGCAAATTGCCCACCAGTTGGCAATCTAACCCAGGAAGGTAATGGACTTTTCCGTTTTCAACTAGTCAATGCAGGTAAACTTCCTCCTCTGGCACTCTGCTCAGAAAGCACAGCTAATAACCCTGACTGAGCATTGATATTGGGAAAAGCCAGGAGGTGAAACATATATCTGAAGCACAAATAGGATTTTCTTACAAATATTGAACTTTATTCTGTTTTTTTAAAATTAATTTTATTGAGAAACAAATAGCAATGAGACAGTTTCAAAACCAATTAGGACAGTTTCAATAATTAATACATTGTGTATTGTTGTCTTCATTGTGATTATTCATAGTACAAATGCAGACATGATAGCCTGTCCAAACATTATTAGTACAAATCTTTCTTCTCATTGAATTAAGAGAAAGTAGCTGTATATCTATCCTATTTTGTATATACAGTTACAAAATGGTCCTTCTTCGTATCCTCATTTTTTGTTTAGTTTTTTTAGAGATGGGTACTGCATTGCCATTTGAATATTGTAGGTACATGAATTCAGCAAAATAATCTAATATAGTCCAGTAGTCCATAATAGTAGTGGCTTATACATAGACTGGCAATGTCAGAAGTTGTTGACTTGAGCCTTTTACAGCTCAGCATATTAATATGGCTTTATATTTTATACCTCGTTTTTATACATTTCTGATGGATGGTTAAGACCAAATAAAGCAAGACCTATATAATAAGAAATGTAACTTTTGTATCTCACAAAGTCAGTCAAATCCCTCAGGATTTACCCTAAAACCCTGTACTGCAGTTGTAGATCCTTTGTCAGTGTAAGCCATATGGGAGAGGCCATTGCTTGACCAGTTTGCTCTCTGTGAAAGCCTGAGTGAATGCTTTCTCTCCCTGTGACTCTCCAGAGGCACATTCTACATCATCAATCACTTTCCTCTGTGGTTCCATAATCTACTTGATCAGATAATTTGAGACACAACTCAATTACACAATGTTACAGTACAGGTTCTCCTATGTCCTGAGTTATCACTGACGTGGAAGGCTAGGGACAAAATGTTGACTTTCCTTGCAGCCCTTCTTTTTCTCCAATTTTTAGTCTGCAAACTTAAGTTGTTAACCTTCCAGAAGAGAAGCTGAGTGATATTATTACCCTATGACACAGGCACTTGAGCTTAATTTCACTCTCTGTCTCAATATCAAACATCTTAGACATAACATTGAACATGTAGTTTCCATCAAGTATTGATATGTTAAACTTTAAATCCCTACAGAATGTGAAATTTTTTTAAAAAATTTAAGTTCTTTTTAGGAAATTGTTTAGGAATAAACACGTATTTTTACACAGAAATTTAGAAATCTAAGCATATATAGCATTGTAGCAGGACATTTCTGTGACTTTTTTTTTCTTGTCTTTTGTTTTCATTTATTACCTTTTTTTAAAACCAGCATTTACTTGAGAGACATATGGCAGTAAGTGGTATGACATGATAAGCAGTACGTATGACATGCATTCCAAGCATGACCCTACAATTACACATTGCTATCTTCAGTGCAGTTGCTTAGTTCACAGGTATCAGCATATATAGTTAGTTAGGATGAGAATCCTACCAATATAGTGCTAGTTTCAAAAACCTGCTGATATTTCTCAGGATTATTGCCATAGCCATCTTGTGCCTATAAATGTATGTCTTTGCCTCTGTCATGTTTCCTAGCTCTTGCTTTCCTTTTAGTTGGGTTATATCTTTCTATTTTTATTTCTTCTTTTGAGTTCTTATACTAGAGAGATTATGATATTTACACATGTGTGTCTGGCTTATTTCACTTATGAGTATATCTTCAAGTGGCATCCACTTAAATATAAAGGCTTTGAGTTTATCATTCTTTATAGCTGAGTAATACTCCCATTGTATAAAAATAGCACATCTTTTTCATCCATTCCTCAAGTGATGGGCATCTTGGTTGTTTCCAAGATTTGGCTATCACAAATTGTGCTGCTATAAACATAGGTGCACATATATCACTATGATATGACGTTTTCAGTTCCTTTGGGAAAATTCCCAGTATGGGGATGGCTGGTTTGAATGGGATTTCCAGTCCTAGTATTTCAAGGAGTCTCCACACTGATTTCCATAATTTTTGAACCAGTCTACATTCCCACCAGCAGTGGAGAAGGGTTCCTTTTCCCCCATAGCTTCTCTAACATTTGTTCTTGTTTGATTTCTTTATGATAGTCATTCTTTCTTGGGTGAGGTGGTGTTAATCCATGGTTTTCTTCCATGGCCATGGTTCTCCTCTCAGTGGGCAAAATTCCACAGTAGCATGTCCTAGACCTCGCCTACACCTACACCTACTGCTGCACCCATACCTGTACCTGTACCTGCATCTGCACATGCATCTGCACCTACACCCTGAACCTATACCCACACCTCCACCTCCACCTTCACCTGGTTCCGCACTTCCACTTGCATCTGGGCTTGCACCTGCACCTGCACCTGGACCTACCCAGGTACCTAGTCCCTTCCAGCCTAACTCAGTTACTCTCTTTTCATCAGGGAATCAATACATTTTCTGGCTCACTAAGTGTTATTCTGATTTTGGAGTGTGGATTTGTGGGTCTGTTTCCACCTCAGGCCTTATCAGTATTGGCTTTGTGGCCCCTAATGTCATTCATAATGATCTTTCTCAATCTCATATCACAAAGTCAGCTCTTTGTACCCAGAAGCTTCATACTCTGGATCTCACCACCTACAGATCAAGAATATTGGGGGCAACACTTTGTCTGCCCATACCACATACAGACTTTCTTCTCACCATTACCCCTTGACTGAAGCAGAACTGTTCACATGGCATTTATATTGTAGTACGCATTAGGAATAATATAGAAGTAATTTAAAGTCTATGAAGGGATGTGTGTAGCTCTATGCTAATATTTATATTTGAATGTATGTTATACATGGGGCTTAAGCATCTGTGGATATTGGAATCTGCAGGAGTCCTGGAACCACACCCCCTGTGGACACCAAGGAATGATTGTGTTTCCTCAGGAAACAAAAATGTGGGCTTTCTCAAAGGTATGATATTGCTGGTGATCTGTGTTTTATGGGAAAACCATCAATTTCTGTGGGAGGCCATTAAATGGTACCCATTTTATAATAGTGTCAGCCATTTTCTTAAGTTTCTATTCCCCTGCTGAGTTAAGTTTATGGTCCTTCTCACCTTGCCCATTCCTCGTGAATCACATGCTGTGCCCCAGGGGTTGCACCTTCCCCCATTGCCTAGATACCTGCTGACCCCCAAGAGCTGAGACTTCTTCATTCCTACACTCCCAGTATATACCCAGCACCTCCCCTGAATAAAGCGAGACTTGATCAGAATCTTGTCTTGTCTCCATTCTTCGCGTCTCCTGTCCTTTGTCCCCTCTTCAATTCCCCGCTCCTCCCCCAGGTGACATTCGTTGACTGACCCACTGGTTCGGGATAAATTTCATTATATTTCTATTGTGTTAAGACACAACTAAAGACAATTAATTATAGGAAGATTTTCAATTAATTCTCTGTATAAAGATTAGATTAGGAAGTCACTAGACAGACACAAAATGAGAGCTTCTTACATAGGCGCCTGGAGGTCAGCATGGTCTGCTGTCTACATTGCACCATCCACCCCAGGGTAGAGCCCTCACTTTACCTACAAGTGGGCAGCTTCAGCAGACCAGCCTGCTCTAGGCTGCCAGACCGAGCAGGAAGATGAACACAAGTAGGACATGCCTTTCTGAAAAGTTCCTGGAGGGGGCCACATGACTGTGAGGCAAAGGGAATGCTGATCAGTGTGTGTGTATGTGTGTGTGTGTGTGTGTGTGTGTGTGTGTGTGTTTGTGCACACGCACATGTATGTGCACACATATGCATGATGGGCAGGGCTCTCCAGTGATGTCACTAGGGGCAGAAACCACTAAAGATAAATTGATGTCAGGACAAAAACATGCTTGTGGGACGGAAGGAAAGGAGGGATGGGAGGTGCAGGACAGAGATGGGGGATGGAGGAGAGAAGAAAGGCAGAGTGCGAGGGAGGGAGAGAAAGAGGGGAGGGGGAGGAACAGAATGAGGGAAGGAAGCAAAACACATGAAAAAGAAAAAGAAAGCAAAGTCTATAGAGAGAGACTTGCAGAGGCCAGCACCTACATGAAAATCCTGTTAACTTCAAGAATAATTGAGAATTTTTAACAAAAAAGGAAAAGTATAGGGTTTTTCATCTGTCTAAATGGCAAAGTAAAGAGTTTGGCAGGGGCGTTCAGATGCCATGGAGAACACTGCACTCATGTGCATGGTTGGGGGGCCATAGATTGGCGTAACCTCTGGGAGAGCAAATTTTAAATTGCCTTAAAGTGTAAGATGTCCATTCCCACTGGCCCAGCCTTTCTACTTGCATGCCCAAGATGAACTGTTAACTGAGAAAGCAATTTTCAGGGTGGGGAGGCCTTGAATGAACCCCAGTGGGGGTTGTTTTGCAGTGGAATCTGGTCTTCAGTGCGTTGCTGGTAAGAAGAGAGTGGTGGTCTGGGGTGCCCCCTACCCCAAGTACCTCAATTTCCATGCCTGGCACAGAACACAAAGCCCCAAGCTTGCTCTCAGGCCCTTGCTAGGATGGGGTTGTGAATAGAGGGGCTACAGGTATATCCCAGGCACAAGGTAGGCACTGTAATCCTGCTCCCAGGAACCCAGGGAGGATGGGAAGGGCTGCAGGAAGCTTGGAAGGAATGGAGGGGCCCTGAAGGGTTGGCCTTTTGTGGGCAGAAAGGACCTTCCAGCCATCAGCCCTGTCACCCAGTCTTGGTTACACTCAGAGGCCATAACCCTTCAGTAACAGCAGTAGACCATTTCTGAGCAGGCCAGAGCCCCAGTGCCTCTTGAACTGGCCATCAGGCCCCAGGGACTTGGAGGCCCCTCCAGGAGGACCCTGTCACTGGTCATGATGCAAGACAGTGGCTGCTTCCCTCTGGAAGATGGGAATATTTCACTCATTAAGATGACCGTGGCTGTGATTGTGTGAGGTTGTGGCTGTGCCTCCTGGTTCATGGCAAATCTCCAGGTTCTGTGCTCAGGCGAGATGCCTATGTTATGGATCCTGGCCTCAGCCCTTGGGCCTGCCCAGGAAGCAAGGATGCTGCCTTTCTGGACCTCGGCCAAGGGCTGAATGTGGTATTGGCACACCACACGAAGATGGCAGACATAACAGAAGGATCCTGTCTGAGTAGAGTATAGGATGGTCTGAAGTGACATCTCCCCAAGAGAGACAGGCAACAAGAAGGGAGGCAATTTTCCATTTCATTTTGTATGCATCTGTTTATTTTTATCATGTACTAATTTGTAATTACAACTTTGATAAATATTTTTTTAAAAAAACAAGAAAACAGGAAACCCAGAGTGTTGTAACCCAGACAAAATAAAAAACCGGACTCAACTTTAAAACACTTTATTTAGCTGAGCTCAGCTGTGGCATATGCTCTCGTTTCCAAGTATGTGTGCACTTAGTCTAGGTGAGGCACAGTTTTTAAAGGGAAAAACCACAAAAGTAGGAGGAGGGAGGATTTTACGAAGCTTATTTTGAGTTAGTCATGACCGAGGGTTAACTTTTTGTTCCCATAGATGAGGTCACATTTTGCAAACCCTCCACAAATATGTCCTTATTTGGCTTAGGCATTGTTTTTTTTCCAGTAGTTGGAAGGACATTTGATGACAGTTTCACCCATTTTCAAGTGATCTGTTTGTTCCCATAGGAAGGACAGTTTAACTCATTTTGCAGAATGTTGAGGAACATTTCTTATCTTCTCTCAGAATACTGAAAACCACTTTCTTATTTGTGCAAACAGACACATTCTTCAGGGAAGGCATGCGTGAGGGGTTCACAAAACAAATCAAGATTTTACGAAATGGAACTTATAAAGCTTGTTACAAGATGGAGTTTAATTTGTCAGCTTATACCAAATAGTCCTTGCTAATAAAGTTACAGTGGAAACATACAGCGTTACAAAATTAGAATCAATCGCACAGGTTATAACACAGAGGTGAGCTTGGGAAGTGCATATGGTAGAATAATTAAGGGCAATCTTGAGTGAGACTGCACAGCTGAAAGGAGTCAGCATGGTTCTGGGCATGAAAGACCCACCTGAGGATTGTTGCTGGAATGACATGAAAGCGGAAGGAAGGGGGAAGATTGCAAGCTGCTGATGCTCCTGAGAAGCCTTCTTTTTTTTTTTCATAATTTTATTGAGAAACAAATAGCAATGAGACAGTTTCAAATCAAATTGCTAGGACAGTTTCAATAATTAACACATTGCATACATTCTTCTTAGTGATTAATTGCTGTACAAGATGCAGACAGGCTATCCTATTTACAAACACCATTAGAACAAATTCCTCTATTCATTAAGAGAATGTATGTATCCTAACTACTTTGAATACACAGATACAAAATGGACCTTCATCTGTATCCCCCTTTTTTTGTTAAGTTCCATTATTTGAATATTATAGGTGTGTAAACTCAGCAAAATATTCTAGAAGAGTCCAGTAGGCATAATAGTACTGGGTCTTCTGCTTAACTGCTAATGTCAGAAATTGTTGACCTGAGTCCCCTACAGCTCAACATAACAGCATGGCTTTACTTCTTATATTTCATTTTTATACTTTTCTGCTGGATGGTTAAGACCAAGGTAAAGCAGGACCTATGCAACATGAGTTGTATCTTTTGGGTCTGATAAGGTCAGTGAAATCCCCTCAGGATTTATCCTGAGATCCTGTACCTCAGATTGTAGAACCTTTGTCAGTGTCAGCCATGTGGATGAGTCACGGCCATTTCTTGGCCAATGTGCTGAGAAGCCTTCTTGTGACTGGTTTTCCTGATATAAACCCAGCTGTCCTCAACATCAGAGGAGCTTCGACCCTCAGTGCCGCGGGGCTTGGCTGCTGTTCTTTTCTGAAAAGCTCTAGTGGCACCTTGAGTGGCACCTCCTGTCTCCAGTACAGATCCTTCAGTCTTCTGGCACGGAGCCTTCATCACACCAGTGCAGCCATTCTAGCTTTCACCACTGACCTGTGGGCCTTTCCTGTATAGATCCTTGATATGGATTTGTGTGAGACATTGCGTGGCATCCACACCCTCAGATAGATCCTTTGGGTCTCTAGTGCATGGACAGGTCTCTTGCACTCTTCTTTTGGGTGAATATTATACTCAGTGGGCACAGAATTTACTGAGGCTGCTTTGTGCTCAACACACCTCCACCTCATTTGTGTTTCTCAACTTTCTTGTTTTTTTTTTTAATTTTTATTTATTTATTTTATTTGTGTGTGTGTGTGTGTGTGTGTGTGTGTGTGTGGCCAGCTCAGCCCACCGGGGGCGGGGTTGGCTGGCATGTGGTGCTGGGGGATTGAACCAGGGTCCCTGTGCTTTGCTAGGCTTGTTCTAAGTAGGTGCTTTAGACCACTGAGCCATCTCACCAGCCCCGGTGTTTCTCAACTTAAGAGTCTTTTGTGTGTGTGTGTGTGTGTGTGTGTGTGTGTGTGTGTGTGTTTTAGGGAAGGGTCTACAGGATGTTCATGGTCTCATTACTGGATTGGACTTGTGGTGATCCTCCTGTTTACAGTCTTCCAAAAGCTGGGACTACAGGTGTGTGCCACCACGCCCAATTTGCATTTTCCCAATAAATCATGTTCTCTCTCCATGTGGTTGTAAGCCTCTGATATGTCTTCTTCTTGACTTCAAGCCTTTTGCCTCCTTTCTGGTGGGGTTTGTTATGGGTTGTCTCTAGATGTCCCCCCAAAGCCTCATATGGTCATAGGTGCATCTTTTCAGAGGTGGCTGGATCTAGAGTGTGTTATACTGAGATTAGGGGTGTGTGATGCTGGCACAAGGGTGTGTAATTACTAAATTAGTCCACTCATTGGTTTGGCATAGTACTGGGTGTAAATGATGGAGGATCCACCCTGGGTGTGAGTGCTACCTGCTTAAGGGCACATAGCCTGGATAGAACATAAGGAGTAGAAAGAGGGCTGCTGTTGGTGATTGCTGCTTGCTGCGTTGCCACTTTGCAGCTTCCTACCTCCTGCCTACCACTGACTGTTTCTCCTCTGTGGTGCCCCTCTGCCAAGCCACCCTGCCTTGGAGCCAGTCAACTATGAACTGAAACCTCTACAAACTGTGAGCTGAAATAAATATTTCCTCCTTTAACTTTGGATGTTGGGGGATATTTTGTCTCAGTAACAGGGAAAGTAACTTAGACAGAGTTGTCTCTTTTCTAGTGGACTTACAATTGATTATAGCTGTGTCTAGTATTTGATGCTAGATATCAGACCCTTTTCACTTCCAGACAGCAGAAGTATCTTGCTTGAAATCTGCTACCTGCCTGTTACCTTGCTCTCAAGTGTCTTCTGTAGAGCTGGGATCCTTGATTTGGATCCAAATGAATTTATCCACATTATCTAATGATTTTTACTTTGGAGTGAGTTTAAGAATTCTCTCCCAGTGGATGCCACAATTCCCAAATCATTTTCCATGTGTTAATTGCCCAAGAAAGGTGTTTTAAGGAGCAATCCTTATGTCTGAGCTGCTCCTCCCTTAGGAGACTTTTAATGCTTCTCTGAAGCTGTCGTTTGCTGCATATAAGGTCCTTCACAGAAATCCACAGGGAGCCAGACCCAGCTTCCCACTCACTCTCTCTTGCAGGTGACCCAGAGTAAGGATGCCTACTACCACCATCTACAAGGGGGGGTGCTATTTTATTTGTAGATTGATTTAGAGAGAGTTGATGTGTTTGTAGTAATAAAGCACCCCATTTAAGAACAAGAAGTGACAGTTTTTCAGGTCTTAAAAATGCCACTTAAAAACATCCCCCCAGACTTTTATGTACTCTTTGCTAAGGCAGCTCTTACACACTATCCATTTTGTGGCTGACACAAATGATACCTCATTTATTTTGTTTAGTACATTTTCTAACTGGTGTAGAGAAATGCTATTGAGTTTTGTATCCATCTACCTTGCTGACTTGCTATTGGACTTAAAGACTTGTGTTTTTATTTTTTGATGCATGCTTAAGATGTCATGTATGTATATAATTGCTATCTAATAAAATGAATATGTAAATAAAGCAATGCATGTTTATCTATTTATATGCACAATAACAGTTTTATCTCCTCTTTCAACCCTGATGCCTTTCACATCTGTTGATTTCCTTGTAGTTTCAACCAGCCCTCCAGTGCTGCAGTAAACACTGCAGTGACTGCCTGCACTCCTGCATGGTCTCTGCCCTTCAGAGACTATTTATATCTAAAGCTACTTTAAGGATGCTGTTTGGGAGTACAGTATAACCTTTATGAAGGTAAGGAAGTTGCCTTCTATGCTTAGTTTGGCAGGGAGTCTTGGTGCTGGGGATTGTGCTCAATGTAGAGGGCTTGCTTTGCATATACAAAGCTCTGTGTTTGCTCTCTAACACTACAAAAGGCAAGAAGTCCTCTTATTAGTGTTATTGTCACCGTAATTATTGTTATCACATAAACAAGTATTCAGTGTTATCAATGACCTCTCTGCATCTATTGTAATAATTGTAAGCATTTTATCCTTTAATACATCACAAGCGATATTAATGTTTTCTAATGCTGAACCATCTTTGTGTTCCTGAGCTACACCCTACCTTGTTAAAGTGCATACATTTGGACACACTTATTTTCTCTTTGCTAACATTTTATTTATGCTTTCATATGTACATGTGTAAGTACTAAGAGCTCCTCTTGTTTTCCTTTCTCTTCAATTTCCGTCTAGTAATCTACATTGCAGTGGGTTCCTATTACTCCATGTTTTATTGTTGCAACAAGATACCCTGACTAGCTGCTTTATAAGCAAACAAGGCTTATTTAACTCACAGTTCTGGGAGCTCAAGGACATGGTGCCAGCATCCAGGCATAATACCTCCTCCTACTCCAGCTGTTAGAAGGTGGCAGTAGGTCAGGAGGGCCTGCATGAGGCAAAAGGTCACATGGAGGGACAGGAAGCCAGAAGGATTCAGGGCCAGTGCTGCTCCTTTTATAACAACCCATCTCTTTCTTTCTTTCCTTCTTTCTTTCACTCTTTCTTTCTTTCTTTCTTTCTTTTATTCATTCATTCATTCATTCATTCATTCATTCATTCTTTATGTATTTAGTACATGGTCTACAGGGTCTCTTTACACAGATTGGACTCCCAGTGATTCTACTGTTTTCAGCCTCCCAAGTGCCAGGATTACAGGTGTGTGCCACCATGCCCAGTCTCAATCACTACCCCCCTGGGGGGATGGGTCTGGCATGGCACACAGGGATCAAATCCTGGCTGCTGCACTCTGCCTAAGCAGGCACTTTAGTCTGCTGAGCTCTCTGGCTGGCTCAACAACCCATCTCAAGGAAAGCAATTTTGGTCCCTTGAACTGCATGAATCCCTTCCAAGGGCAGGACCCCTGTGACCTCATGACCTTCCTCCAGGCCTACCTCTTAAAGTTTCCACCCCTAAACATTTCCATGGTGAGGACCAAGGTTACAGCATATGGTCCTATGGGGACACAATCAAGCCATATTTAATTGACAACACCTTGCAAAATAAGCCAAGTAGTTTTTGTTTTTCTGATGTTCTCACACAACTTGGATATAATAGGAATTAACCACCCCTTGAGGGTTGGGTAGAAATCTCATGAAATGATCTTGGCAGGGGCTTATCAAGGGAGGAATATTAATTTAAATTTATTTAATAATCATTGGTTTATTCAAATTTTCTATTTATTTTTGTGCCAATTTTTTTTCTTTATTTTAGGGAAGGGTCTATAGGATGTTCATAGTTTCATTACTGGATTAGACTCATAGTGATCCTCCTACTTACAACTTCACAAGTGCTGGGATTACAGGCATGTGTCACCACGCCCAGTCTTTTGTGCCAATTTTTTCATGTTCTTTTATTCCCAGAAATTTATTCCTATCTTTTTGGATTTCTATTTTATTAGTAAAAAAGTTATTTATTGTACTTTTTTATAACTGAAAAAGTCTGTTGCGTCCAAAATGAATTCCTCTTTGCTACGTATTTACTTTTTATTTTCTCTCTCTTCTCCTTCATCTCCCTCTGATTTCACTATCACCAGGCTCAGTTCCTATTTCATTGATTTCTTGTCTTAACTGTCTTGTCCCTTGTTGCTCTTTTTCTTGACTTAAATGTTTATTTTGCTTTTTCTATATTTCTGGTTCCTAGTAATTTCATGTAAAATATGTAATAACTTTCTCATTAAACACTGATTGACTGCATTACCAATTTGTAAAGATTTATCTTTTTTTTCAGATTTCATTTTTTGAATCAAATGTTATTCGTGTGTCTGTGTGTCTCTGTGTCTGTGGGTCTGTGTGTCTGTGTGTCTGTGTGTCTGTGTCTGTGTTATTTAGAAGGAATTATCTTGTGCAGCTGTGGAGTCCAGTAAGGTCCAAGATCTGCAGAGTGAGTTGGTGAATTGGGGCCCAGGAGTTCTGATAGTGGTGGTCTACTCTAAATGCCAGCAGGCTCACAACCCAGGAAGAAATAATGCAGTTCAAGTTCCAAAAGCAGGAAATTAGCCAGTATCACAGTCCAGAGCTTTCCAGGTAGGCAGCATTCTTTTGCTGAATCTTCCTGGTGAACATCTGGAAGTGCTGGTGGGGTGCTGTGCTCTCTCCAATCTCTCTCCTGCTGCATCTCTACCAACCAGGGCACCTGAGTTTGATCCTTCCTAACAAACCAATCATAGCAAGGAAGGCACGGTTTCGGTTCTGGGTCACATCACACTAGGTTATCCAAGCTGAGGGCTTAGGTTGCAGGAACACCAGATTCATAATTATCCAGGCAGAAGCCTGGGCATCGCAGGCTCCCCAGTTATGGCTGGCATCTGAAGGAAGGGTAGTATGCTGAGATGAGCCCTAGGGGGTATATGGCACTGACTCTGGGTAGCTGGTGTGGGGCTGAACCTAAGTGCTGGCTATGTGGTTAGAGTTAGAGAACTGGAGTTGGTGTGAAGAGTGAGAAATCCTTCAGAAACCTCTAAGGGCTGCTGTTTTCTCTGTGAAGTAAAAGGTGAAGCTGGTGAATGAGAACCAGTGTGGTAATAGAAGAGAAAAGATGTATTAAAAGTAGGAAGCAAAGCTGTATTGTAGGAAGACACCGTGGTGTGGTAGCTGACAGCAGAGGTCTGAGCCTGACTGCCAGCATCACTTTTACTAACAAGGGACTCTGGAAAGTGACTTAGCCACACAATGCCTAGGTTTCCTCCTCTGTCACATGGCAAAAGCAATGGGGCAGGCAGTGGGACTCCCATGAGGGTCAAATGGAAGAGCCCTGCAGGTTTTTAGCTCTCTTTAAAAAGGAATTAATGAAATAACTAACTTTTAATTTTATTATTTCCATTTTTAATTGACAAACGAAGACTATATCTACATCATTAATCAGGAAGAAAATGACTGGATGAGCCTCCAATCACAAGAATTTAAAATGCTGGTGATAAATACATCAAAAGCTAACTTTAAAATTCACATGGAAGGGCAGGCCAAATAGTTCAGTGGATTAAAGTTCCTGCAAGCAGGTGCAGTCACAGGGGTGGGGGTTCAGTCCCCCCAGAGCATGCTGAGACTGCAATTGAGGCTGGGCATGGTGGTGCAAGCACCTGTAATCCCAGCTTTTAGGAGGCAATAAACAGGCAGATCACTATGAGTCCAATCTAGTAGTGAGACCCTGAACACCCTGTAGACCCTTCACATGGAAAAGTAAGGCCCATCAAATAGATTAAGAAGGGGAAGACATTCTCTACCCAATTTGTAGACTTAGTAGGAAATTACAGTGATTGTGGCAGTTTGGCCTCAAGGTAGGAATTTTTAAAAATCCAGTGATGTGGAATAGATGCTACCAAATATCCTGAAGCTGTCAGAGAAAATTGTGCATTGCTGTGTTATTCATTTCCCACTGCTGGGACCAAGTGCCTGACACTTACAACTTAAAGGAGAACTGGTTGATTCTGGCTGGCAGTTCTCATTCTGGGTCAGTTGGTCCTGAGGTAGGAACTGCCTGGGGGTAGGGCATGGTGAAGAATATCAGCAGCTTACCACATGGCAGCCAGGAAGCAGAGAGCCAGAGGAACCAAGGTGGGACATGAACCCTGCAGAGACAGCCCCAGGAGCCACCCCTCCAACAGGGCACCTCTGCTCACAGCACCTGCAGCTGTGAACTCATCTAGCACTCTTGTGATTTAACCCTTTCCCTCAGTATTTGGACACATGGCTTTGGGGACTGTTGTGAATCTATACTATAAAAATCACCATAATGGATTGCTGGTGAAACCATCTACTATTACATAAGTGGTTCTGGGGAAACTGGTTATTTATGTCAAAATTAAAAAAAAATTAATTTCTATGTCATATCATGCATCAGAAGAAATTACAAATGGATCAAGTACCGCCATTTGGAAAGTGGCATGTTTGACAAAGACAGGGAGCAGGGTGAGAAAATGTCTGTTTGGCATTGGGGTGGATAAGGTACAAGGAGTAAGGTTCATTGCCAGGCATGGTGGTGCACATCTGCAATCCATGCACTTTTGGAGGTTGAAGCAAGAGGATCAAAAGTTTGAGCCCTGCCTGGGTAACTTAGTGAGTCTCTATATCAAAATTAAAAATATAAGATGGGTGGACATAGAGCTCAGTGCCAAAATCCACGTTCAATACTCACTACTGCTTAAGAAAAGAGTAAGACTCACTAGCTTTACTATACTAAGATTAATTCTTAGATGATGAAAGACCCTATAGGCAAAGCAGGCAGCAATGCTTTGCAGCCCATGACTTGTGGGGACTTAGCATCTACCTTATAGAAAGAACCACATTAGGAGGAAAATGATGAAAATTTGAATAGTAAAATGAACCCAAAATTTGGAGGAAATGAAATGTAAGTGGAAAACAAGAAAACATGATGAATCCCACCAAGAATTAGGAAATGTATATTCCAGAGGTGATAAGGTGCCATTTCAGACCCATTACCTTTGGAAACAGTGTAGAATATGACAATAAACAGTGCTGTCAGGGACATGAAGCCACAGGAACTCCACGAGTGGCTGTTGAGAAGGCAAATGTGGAAAGCTACTGAGTTAAAGGTTCATAAACTCCATGATCAGGAAAGGCCACAGCTCAGTATTCAGTCTAGAGAACGTCTCACAGATGTGTAGAAGAAATGCCCTGGAGGTTGGAAATTTGAGATGTTAAAAATAGTTTGCACAACCATTATGGAAATCAGTGTGGAGAATCCTCAAAAAATTTGGACTGGAAATCTCATTTAAACCAGCTATTCCTCTACGGGGAAATTTCCCAGAGGATCTGAAAACATCATATCATAGGGATATATGTATGCCTATGTTTATAGCAGTACAATTTGTGATAGCCGAAACTTGGAAACAACCAAAATGTCCATTCACCTGAGGAATGGTTGAAAAAGATGTGATATTTTACACAATGGAGCATTACTCAGCTATAAAGAATGACAAAGTCAAAGCTTTTATATTGAAGTGAATGCCACTTGAAGATATACTCATAAGTGAAATAAAACAGACACACATGTGTAAATATCATATAGTTTCCCTAGTACAAGAACTCAAAAGAAGAAATACAAATAGAAAAGTATAATACAACTAAAAGGAAAGTAAGAACTTGAGGATTAAATAGAAGAGGGAAAGGAGAATAGCTAGGAAACATGACAGTGTCAAGCCATACAGTTATCTGTAGGAGATGGGTAAGGCAATGATCCTGAGAATCTTCAGAAGATTTTTGCATCTAGCTGTTAATTGGAAAGATTCTCACCCTGACTAACTATATATACTGATATCTGTGAACTAAGCAACTGCACTGAAGATGGTAATCTGTAATATTAGTTTCATGCTTGGAGTGCCTGTCATTCTGGTCTTCTGAATAAGGGTTTCTTGTCATGACATGCCAGTTGCAGCTGTGCTATTTTGGGTAGACGATTGTTCAAAAAGAATAGAATGGTGAATGAAGGCACGAGACAGGAAAGGGAATGTTGTGGGACTGTCCTGGTTGTATGTGGTGAGATTTTTGGACTTATGTGTAAACATAAGAATTATATAATTTGTTATGCCTATTTTTAAAATATATTCTAATTTTTAAATGTTTTTTCATCATATTCTGCAGGGACTTAAAGTTCAACATGTTGATACTTGATGAAAAATACTTGTTCCATGTTATGCCTAAGATGTTTGATATTCAGACAGATATTGAGGTTAAGCTTAACAGCCTAGATTGCATGATAATAACAATAAGCTTGTCTTCTGGAGGGTTAACAACCTAAGTTTGCAGACCAAAACTAGAGAAAAAGGAGGGCTACAAGGAAAGCCAATATTTTGGCCCTAGACTTCCAAGGTCAGTTAAGACTCAGGACATATGAGAACTTAAACTGTAACATCATGTAATTCGGTAGTGTCCCAAATTTTCTGATCAAGGAGATTATGGGACCAAACAGGAAAGTGATTGATGATGTAGAGTGTGCCTAAGGCGAGTCACATGGAGAGAAAACATTCTCTCAGGCTTTCACAGAGAGCACATTGGCAAAGCAATGGCCATGACTCATCCACATGGCTGACACTGACAAAAGTTCTACAATCTGAGGTACAGGGTCTCAGGATCAATCCTGAGGGGATCTCACTGACCTTCTCAGACCCAAAAGCTGCAACTCTTGTTGCATAGGTCTTGCTTTACCTTGGTCTTAACCATCCAGCAGAAAAGTATAAAAATGAAGCATAAGAAATAAAGCTATTCTGTTATGTGGAGCTCTAGGGGACTCAGGTCAACAATTTCTGACATTTCCAGACAAGCGGAAGAACCAATACTATTATGGGCTACTGGGCTCTTTTAGAATATTTTGCTGAGTTCACACACCTATAATATTCAAATAACGGAACTTAACAAAAAAAGGGGATACAGATCAATATCCATTTTGTATCTCTGTATTCAAAATGGTTAGGATAGATATATAGCTGCATTCTCTTAATGAATAGAGGGATTTGTTGTAATAGTGTTTGTAAATAGGATACCATGTTCGCATCTTGTACAGCAAATAACCACTAGGAAGAATGTATGCAATGTGTCAATTATTGAACTGTTCTACCAATTTGGTTTGAAACTGTCTCATTGCTATTTGTTTCTTAATAAAATTGTGGAAAAAATATAGTATGCTCAAAAGAGAATCACCCTAAGTGCCTGTTAATAGAGACTGAACACACAAGTCGTCCAGTAGAATATTCAGAGTCCCAAACATAAATGAAACATTTAAACACAGATAAAGTCTCTTGAAGGCCTAATGCTAGTAGAAAGAAGCAAGGCAGAAAATAAGATTTACAGGATGATAAGACAAAGTTTAATGTATGCAGAACAGTTCCACAGATTAATTGCAGACATGCACATTTAGTAAAACAAAACAAAACAAAACAAAACAAAATAACAATGAAGGAAGCCAGGAGGAAAAGGATTAGGGAGGTAGAGGAGGAGAAGCTAAGTGTAACATCTTTTTTAAAATCTTGAATAAATTGTAGGATAATATTAAGTTTGCAAAATTTTCCAAGTGATAGTTGTAGATATTCATTATCTTGTTCTCATCATTTTTCAGTGTTTTGAGATATTTTGTCATAAAAAAGAAAATAGATGAGCAAATCACGAATCCTAGGCTCTAGGAAAGGAACAACAAAATAGCAAAAATGGAAAGGAAAAAAACTTATAAATTTAAAAGCAGAAATTATTCTTATATTTTTAAATTTTCATCAGTGTTTATCAATAAAACCCAGCGCTTGTTTTTTTAAGACTCACAGAGTTGGTCACGGGCCAATCTTTGAAAGAGCCAGAGACAATGGGGGAGGAAGAACACTTGAATTTGTATCAGGAAGAGATGGAATTTACCTTCAGGTAAGAAGATTTTTTTTCATCATGAGAATTAGCCGTGTATAATTATTTTCATTACACCTTAAGTGCTTAATGAAATGGACAACTTTCTAGGAAACTACAGATAACCAAAATCAAACCAAGAACAAAACAAACAATTGGAAAACCTCAGTGAGTTCAAAATAAACTAACAGTGTCACCAAAGATGCTTTCACAAAGTATTTCCAGAACAGGATGGGTTGGTGAGCAAACCCTACACCCTTATCTCAGGCAGCTGTGTGGGAACCTGGAAAATACGGAATGGCAACACTTAACAACCACAACCAACTCTGTGCGGCCACCCTCACACTTGTCCTCAGCACCTTCCATGTGCACCTGAAGGTCCCAGAGAGGTGGGCTAGGAACACGAAGCTCACTTTCCAGTCCTGCAGGCAGTTCAGACACCTGTGACAGCTCCAAAAGCAGGACCCGGCTGGGAGCCTCAGGGCAAGGTATCAATTTCCTGGCTAAAAGGAGGGGACTATCTGGTGGCTCCCCTGTCGTTCCTGTGGCTGATGCCTGGTGCTATGTACAGAAGGCCAAGGAACCCAGAGCTGCTGGGATGGCTGGGCCACCTGCCTCAATGATTGCAGACACCAGTGCCATGAGAAGGTGGTGGTGTTTGTTGATTTTATACTTACTGTCCAGTTCTTTCTGAAATAAACACAAAGCTGATATAAAGCTCAGTCAAGGCCATCATAAGAAAGTAAAGCTGCAGCCAGTTCATACATACAGAGAAGGAAATAATCCCCAATATAATATTAGCAAGTCAAAGCTGGCAGTGCCTTAAAAGAAAATGCCAAGTAATTAAGTCCAGGAATGTAAACATAATTCCATATTAGTAAAGTTAACAGTGTTACTCACTGTGTTAATAGAAGCAAAACCTTTGATTTGTCTCAGTAGGTATTGAGAAAAACGTTTGGTGAAATTTTAAAATTAAGTCACAGTAAAGCTTCACAATGAACCGGATCAAGAAGTCATGTTATTAATGGATAGGACTTTTACTAGAGATCCATAGCAGACATCTTGCTAGGAGGAAATGTGGGGGAAATTCCCGGTGAAGCAGGAACACAGGCTAGAACATCTCTTTCTGCCACTTCTTAATAGCAGTTTGAGCTGATGTAAGACAGGAAGAAAAAGAATGGGCATAGATCCTGAAAAAAGAGAGAAATGACTGTCATTATTTGAAGGTAATAAAGTCATCTAGCTAGAAAATCTGTGGGATTCTACAAAGAAACAACCTTTCTATGGCCTCTTTTTTGTGACTATAAATTAGAGACACAATTAGCACACACCACGTAGAGTTGTCACAGCTGCTAATTAAGATCCATGCATGTACAGAAGCCAGAATCATGCCCTGTATGTTGTGGTCATTAATAAGGCACAAGACCAACACATAAAAGTCAAACATTCCTACATTGCTGTAGTAACTGACTAGAAATTGAAGGAAAAAAATCCATTCACAATAGCAAACCTATGATATACTCAGAAATAAACACTTCCAAAGATGAGATTTCTTAGGCAGCAGATAGCAAACTCCATTAAGGGACTGCAATGGTCCCAGTGGTTACATTTCTCCAAAATTCATACTCTGAGGCCCAGTCACCAAAGTGATAGTTTTGGATGTAAGGTCTCCAAAACGTGGGAGGTGTTCAGTTTGTGTGTGTGTGTGTGTGTGTGTGTGTGTGTGTGTGTGTGTGTGCTTGTGCTCTTACCAAAGTAACCCTGGACAGCAGCCTGGCCCCTTTCAGCACCAGGTAAAGATGCAGGTAGACTAGAAGGACTTCACCAGAACTAGCACTGTTAGCATCTTGACCTCAGCTTTCAGCCTCCAAAGCCATGAGCGACAAGTGCCTTGCTTATGAGCCAACCATTGGTGGCATCTTTTGATTGCAGCCAATGGACTAAGACTGGAAGGAAGGAGACATGGAATATGTCTCCCTCTCCCAAGGAAGTAAATCCAGAGTGCATATTTTCCCTATAACAATACCATTTGGTTCTGAGATGTACATGGGAAAAATGAAAAATCCATGGGTACTGGAAGTTTTTTAGAACAGAAGGCCCCAAGTCAGAGTTATGTCTTAGTCATTAAGTCTGGCATTTCCCTTGTGATCACAGGTGGAATGGGACCTGAGCTTGTTGTTGCTGCTGTCAAGGAAAGGGTGAGGGTAGGGCAAGGACAAGGGTGAGGGCAAGGGCAAGAGTGAGAGTGAGAGCAAGAGTGAGATTATGGTACATATTGCTAGCCTAGGAAAAGATCAGAATTCAAACTTTGAAGTATGGCTTCTACTGGACACACATAGCTTTCACATCATTGTAAAAGTAGAAGTTGTTGCAAGTTGAGGACATCTGTGTTGGACAGCGCTGTGGTAGGTAGCCATGAAATTCAAGTTTGACTTTTTTGGCAAGACTCCTCTTGCTCTATTGTTCCCACCTCGAGGTGTACAGTGTCCAGCGATCCCATTATATCAGCCTGATCCTGCAACTGAATGTTCTGTGTCTATCTTTCTTATGGAAGGGGAGGGGTTGAGATAGGATCTCACTAGGTAGCCCAGGCAGACCTCAAACTCATGGCGCTCCTCCTAACTCAGTCTCCCGAGTGCTGGGGTAATGGGTGTGCACCACCACTCCCTGCCCATGTCTATATTTTATCTAATGGTTCCACCTACTACTGACAACCCTTGCCTAAACCAATTATTTCACTGGAATTTGAAAACAAGACATTTTTCTAATTCTTTTATTCATTCCATATTTATTGTAGAATGCCATTCTACTAGAAGAAAAATTTTAGAATTTATTTTATTTTTTAACATCAGTTATTTTTATTTTAAAGAAAAAAAAGATAAAAACAATTGTACAAAATCTCAAAACAAGATTCTAGGAGAGTAACAATGGTTAGTTTATTGTGTATTGTTACTGCCAAAGTAGTTTCTCATATTACAAGATATAGGCAAGAAATAATAAATAAACAACATAGGTACAAATCTCTTTTTTTAAAAGCCAACAGAAAATGGAAATATACTTTTTAAAGTTTCTAATACT
>NW_004524613.1:663835-672316 GCF_000260255.1 Octodon degus
AGGTTCCCTGCTGGGCCTGCGCTCTGGGTCTATTCAGGATCCGGAGGACCCCAGGTCGTCTCACTCACTCGCCTGGGCCTGCACTCTGGGTCTGTTCAGGATCCCACGGCCTGGGTCGTCTCACTCATTCGCCGGGCCTGCGCTCTGCGTCTGAATTTTAGAATTTTTAAAAAGCTCTTTTCATCTGCTTATAACCTTCAATATTTTCCCCAAAATTGTAGGGTAGTGTCCATACTATGTACTGTGGCTCTGCTGGACCTCCCTCCAGTCCATAACGCATTGTCTTCTTCTCTCTTGTATAGTCTCCAGGGTTCTTTCAGGTTATTAAATTATACAGTCAGCCTTCAGTGTCTGTAGATTGAATCCATGTGTCTACATGGATTCAACCAAGTGTAGATCAAAAACTATTTGAGGGAAAAATTGCATCTGCACTTAACAGGTACAGACTTTTTCTTGACATTATTGTCTAAATAATACAAAATAACAACCCTATCCATAGCATCTACACTACATTAGGAATTTGAAACCATGTAGCAATGATTTAGTGGGTGGGAGCGCTGCATGGATCATATACAAATACTGTGCCATTTTCTGTCAGGGACTGGAGAATCTGCATGTTTTAATTTGTGCAGCAGTCCTGGAACCAATCTTTGCAGATTCCAAGGGACTGTGACTGTGCAGTGCCCTTTGTGTCTTTGTGCACCCCAGTTTCTCTGCCTGGGAAGCACCCCTACCCTCTTCCTCTTAACTCTTACCCAGCCTCCAGGTAGAAACCCCGAGGTCACTTCAGAACAGTCCTCTGTGCTCCCTATGCCAGACCTGTTTCCATCCTGCTGCCTTCCCCATCCCATATCTCCTTCAGAGTCCTTGTCACAACATATGATAAGACGCTCACTCTGTGTGGTATTTTCTGATAGCTGTTCTCTCACTGGGATTAAGTCCGTTAGGGCACAGACCACATCTATGCTATCACTGTATCCCCAGAATCAAGAGCCTCACATATAGGAGCTCTCCATAGACGCTTGCTAAACAAATTGGTTGAAGGAACTGGAAATTGGTAAGCCAGAGCAGGGAAAGCTGGGAAAGGAGCCAGTTGCTAGGAAAATGAGCTGTGTCCTGGGTTTTCCCAGAAGCACCTCCCAGAACAGATGTCTGCTGCTCAGAGTCTGAGTGTGCCTATACTTCCTATCACAGGACATAAAAGCCATCCTCGGGATACAGGAGATAGTAATAGCCTCTCAGCTTGACCACTGTCTTCCCAGGAGGCCACATCATGTATAAGAACAGGTGGTTACAGGTGTCCTGGGGTGAGAGAGTTAACCAGGACAAGGGACAAGAAAGCTGTAACTCCAGACACACCATACAACATGAAATGGAAATATTTCTCTGAGTGTACACTATGTACACTTTAATTCCAGTGTAAAATGCCAGATTTGGATCTCCAAATCTCCATGAGACAGACTTATAAAGAAAATCAAAATTAAACAATATTGACTAAGAAGTGGAGGCCTTTGAGTAGACCATAAACACAAGGGAAGTTAAATCATGTTTAAATAACTTTCCACAAAAGCTCTGGGCCCAAGTGGTTTTATGGGTTCTTTCCAACATCAGAATAATAGTCATGGGGCAGCCACACCACTGAACCAATGCCATATTAGCCTCCAGCTACAGCTGGGGCTTTCTAAGGATGGCTGATTCTCAGAGAAGCAACATCAGCATGACCAGAGAATTTGATAGAAGTGCAAACTTTCAAACTTATCTCAGATCTACAGAATCAGAAATTCTAGAACTCTGACCCTCTGTGTTGTAGTAAGAGTATGATAAAATCTGAGATCTCATGAGGATAAGGAACATCTATACTTATTTGGAGTTTTTGTCTCTCTTTACGTATTGTGTCACTTAATTGTAATCCAGCCTTATGTAGCCTTGTACCTAGATCTTTATATCCTGTTCTTGAGTACTTTATTATTGATCAAATACAATTTTCAGCGCATTTATCTGACATTTCTCAAGCTCCTGTTTTGCCTAACAGAGTCATTATCCAATAAAGTATTTTAATTTTAATTATCACAGTAATATATCTTCATTATCAAAAGAAGAACAAACACATAAGTATAAACAAGAAAATCATGACTACTCATAATTCTATCTCTCTAAGTTAATCATGATGTCATTTTGGTGTACACATTTCCAAGCCTTTCTCTTGTGCATAGATAATGTTTCTCTTCATCACAAAAAAACAATCAACTTGTATAAATTGCATGGTGACTCTCCTTTTTCATTTCATAACATATCATGGACAATTTTCCTTGTTAATCAATCAACTTTTATTACATTTTTCCAAGTACTCACTATATAACTTTCTGAACTTATCTCCTATTTTTAGGATATTTCACATTGATTAAACGAGTTCCTATTTGGAAAGTATTGAGGACAGTGCCTGGCAACTTGCAATTGCTATATAAATAATTGGCTTCAAAATATGCAAATCAAAAAGCAGCAGAAATGCAGGAGAAACTGGCAAGTCCACCATCATTATGGAATTTTTTTTGTTTTTTAATACATACGTGCTAAAAACCTCCAAATCAAGTAGTACACAAGAACAAGGGGTTGGTGGAGCTGCAGGCACGGAAATCGCATGCTTAGAACAGGGTTCATTCAAGGTGGCCACTACCCTGGAGAGTGCCCATCCCACATGCCCAACGTGCCTCTGCAAGCACCAGCTGAGCACTGAGTGGCGCCTTGTAGCTGTGCACCATCCATGAGGTCACATTGTCTCCTGAGACCTTTGCTTGTAGGCTAAAGAGATGGCTGGATCAACCAATTTCATTTCAGGTGTGAGTCTTGGGGAGGTGACCCCTTGACTTTGACTCTGATCCTGTGTCCTCTTTGGAGTCACACCAGGCCCCGCTCCTGCCCACTGCACCTGACTGTCCCATTGACTCCATCTCTTTGGATAAGATTCTTGGGTGCTGGGAAATTACAGTCTGCAGGCTCCGGAGTGTGGAGGAGGAGCCAGTGCGTCAGGGCCAGTGAGCCGCAGCACCAGGGGATACCTAAGGGGACACCTTTTCCATGGAGGGTGTTCCAGCTCTAAAATAGAAGCTCTATCTCTCTCCTGGGAGATTCAGGTGCATGATTTCCTGGGTCTGACTGCAGCTTCTTCTGGTGGGGTGAGTCCTCTTCCTGTTTCCCTGCCTCATGGCCAAAGCTAAACATGCTCACTCTTCTCTTCCTCAGCGTTCATTCCAGCCCCACATCCTCTGTAGCCTCTTGTTGGCTCTTCTTCATTCTTTAATCAAAGAGATCTCTTCCCATCATCTGCCAGCCAACCTCTCCCACTTCCATACAGCATCTCAGGGCCCCATCAGGGAAGGAGGTTGGAAGATAGCATGGCTGGATCAGAACCTGGACACATCTGTTCGTAAGCCTTTGCCACCTCACCACAGAAGTTCATGTAAGGGTCTTCCCTTTTGCACATCACTTCCTTTTCCAAATTTATCAGGCCCTATGAAGAAAAAGAAGCAATTTCCAGGGGCTGAGGGTAAATTCATTGTTTATTGCCAGCATGGCCTGTAAAGAGAACATGCCACTTTTTGCTTCCAGCAGGAAAGAATTAGGCCAGTTTTCCCACTTCCCCTACACTCAGTTATAAAAATCTTTTATATCTTGGCCAATCTGATAGTGAAAACAAGAGTCCCTGTTTTTATTTGGCTTATATTGATTCCAGTGTTGCACCTGTAATGTAGAGTCAACCAGTCTCACAGAGTTGATATGAAAAGGAGTTGTCTCCCTCCCCATTATTTCCACCTTCCCTTCCTTTTAAGTCTTCTTAGCTCATTATTTTGCTATTTCTATGTCTCCAAATAATGTTGTACAGAAGCTCCTTCCTTATGCACTGGGGACACGTTCCAAGACACCCAGGAGCTGCTTGAAACTGCAGACCAAACTCTATGAATGTACTGTTTCCCTCTATACCTGTTCACATATCCGCAGTCAGTGCTATTGCATCTTAACTAAGTGCTTACTGTTCACTGTGGCCCTGACTTCTGCAGTCTGAAGTGTGGCAACAAAAGCAGAATACATTTCTTTTCTTTCTTCACAATTTCATGGGTAGAAAAATCATCCTTGCCATAGAGCTTAGCAACTTTATCATAGAGGGTTTTTTTTTCCTTAAGTTAAAACCTTTTTCATTTAAAGGAAGCACGTTGTGGCTTCCCTTTGCCATATTCAAAGTGCCAGCATCACTCTCTTGTGCCTTGAGGCTGTGATTGTTTGAACGCTGGCATCCTGACACCATGAGAGTTGGAATTGTTGCTAAAATGGCTTCTAAGTAACCAACAGCATAAAGGGTGTCAATATGTGGGGCCAAAGGGCAATTCATATCAGGACGTGGGACAGAAACTTAAATCACACTATTCATAACAGCAGTACCCTGCAGCTTATGAATTGTCTATTTCTGGAATTTTCCACTTAATATTTTATATAACTAATACCAATAAAAGTAGAACTAAGGATAAGGGAAGAATGCTGTACTTGCCTTTTCAGTTGTATGCATCATTTAACATAGCTCATGATGAACTTTGTTTGTCCACTTGCCTGGTCTCCTCTACCTCTCCTTGGTGTGTTCAGGTGCACTGGGGACTCTGTGACCTTGGTCATCTGGAGCTTCCTGCCTTCTGAGCTGCTTTTTCCCAGACCAGCCTGGCTCACAGTATACATGCAGGAACTCTGTGCCTCATATGTTGTAGCCATGTCTTCCCCTTCCTGGTTTTACTCCTTCCTTTTGATGTAGTATATTCTTTAGCAGGTATCTGAGAAAAGATACATGGAGGTAAATCTTGAGCTCTCTCATGCCTTAAAGTATATTGATCCTACCTGCTTCCATAATATATATTTTATCTGAGTTTAGAATTCTTCATTGGAAATAGATTGCCTTTAAAATTCTGAAAGTATTACTACTGCAGCTTCTTCCAAGACAAGTATAAAGTCTGCAGTCACTCCAATGTTGAAGCCTTTGTATTTGTTTTAGTGGGAGAATGTAAGATTGCTTTTCTGTTGTTATTTCATCCAACTACTTGTCTTTCTTCATTTTCTGTTCTATAATTAAATATCATATATGGCTAATTTATAAAGAATAAAGAGTGTTCCAGCTCATGGCTCAAGAGGAAAGGAGGTCAGGGATGCACGTGGTGAAGTTCTTCTTGCTGGTGTAGACTACAGAGCCCCAATGTGACCTGAGGATGCATGCAAGAGGAAGGAGCACACTGGCTTTGGTTATAGGCCCACTCTGGAAATAACTCATCAAAGATTTAAGGTTGAGTCCATTCCGGGGGACATGGTCTTCATGACACCATCACCTCTTGGAGATTCTACAGGATCTTGCCTTTTAACCCCTCACAATGCGGACTAGTTCCAGCATGACATTTGTTGTTGTTGTTGTTGGATTTTTTTTGGTATTTCTCTATGTTTATATTATACAAACTTTATACATATGTGAAATATTTCAAAAACACTAGTTAACATAGTTCATCACAGGTAAGATTTATTTATCTATTTATCTATTAATCTATTTACTTACTTATTTATTTCCAGGAACTGAGTTCATCTTATTTCAGGTTATTTAGCTACCTGGTAGTGTTTTGCTTCCTTTTTTCTGTTTTTTAAACAAATAATCAGGTTATCAAAAGTTCACGCTGACATGGTGTCATACAGTTTTCACTTTATTTTTCTCCATAAATTTCTTGAGAAACAAATAGCAATGAGACAGTTTCAAATCAAATTGGTAGGACAGTTTCAATAATTAACACATTGCCTACTCTCTTATATGCTGTACAAGATGCAGACATGATATCCTATTTGCAAACACTATTAAAACAAATCTTTCTATTCATTAAGAGAATGTAACTATATATCCTAACCATTTTGAATACACAGATACAAAAGGACATTCATCCGTCTCCTTTTTTTGTTTAGTTCCATCATTTGAATATTATAGGTGGGTGAACTCAGCAAAATATTGCAAAAGAGCCCAGTAGCCCATAATAGTAATGGGTCTTCCACATGAATGGCAATGGCAGAAATTGTTGACCTGAGGCCCCCATAGTTCAACATAGCACCATGGCTTTACTTCTTATGCTTCGTTTTTATACCTTTCTGTTGGATGGTTAAGACCAAGATAAAGCAAAACCTATGCAAAAAGAGTTGTAGCTTTTAGATCTGATAAGGTCAGTCAAATTCTCTCAGGATATATCCTGAGACCCTGTACCTCAGATTGTAGATCCTATGTCAGTGTCAGCCATGTGGATGAGTCGTGGCCATTGCTTGGCCAATTTGCTAACTGTGAAAGCCTGAGAGAATGCTTTCTCTCCATGTGACTCTCCTTAGGCACATGCTACATCACTGATCACTTTCCTCTTTGGCCCCATAATCTTCTTGATCAGAGATTTTGAGACACAACTGCGTTACATGATGTTAGAGTACAAGTTTTCATATGGCCTGAGTCTTAACTGAACTTGGAAGGCTAGGGCCAAAATGTTGACTTTCCTTGAGGCCCTCCTTTTTCTCTAATGTTTGGTCTGAAAACTTAGGTTGATAACCCTCCAGAGTAGAAGCTTTGGTTATTACCATACAACCTAGGCTGTTAAGCTTAACCTCACTATCTGTCTGAATATCAAACATCTTAGGCATAACATGGAACAGGTATTTTTATTCAAGCATTGATATTTTAAATTTTAAGTCCCTACAGAATATGAAAAAATTAAAACATTAAAATATATTTTAAAAATAGGCATAAAGAATTATGTAATTCTTATGTTTACACATAAGTCTAGAAATCTAGCCATATACAACCTTGTAGCAGAACAGTCTTGTAATATTCCTTTTTCTGTCTCCTGCCTTCATTCACCACCCCTGTCTTTTTGAACAATCAGTTACCCAAGACACCACACGGCAGCAACTGGCATATCATGACAAGTAGCCCGTATTCTGAAGAACAGAATGACAGGCACTGCAAGTGTGAACCTACTATTACAAATTGCCATCTTCAGTGAGTTGCATAGTTCACAGATATCAGTATATATAGTTAGTCATGGTGAGAATTCTTCCAAATAACTGCTAGATTCAAAGATTCTTAAGGTTCTCTGGATCATTGACTTACCCATCTTGTACATATACAGTATGGTTTGCCTCTATCGTGTTTCCTAGCTCTGATCCTTGCTCTCTCTTCATTTTCTAGTGCTCAAGTTCTTGCTTTCCTTTTAATTGTATTATACCTTTATATTTGTACTTCCACTTTTGAGTTCTTATACTAGGGAAACTATATGATATTTACACGTGTGTCTGGTTTATTTCACTTATGAGTATAACTTCAATTGGCATCACTTAACTATAAAGCCTTCGAGTTTATCATTCTTTATAGCTGAATAATAATCACTTGTATAAAAATATCACATATTTTTCATGCATTCCTCAGGTGACGGGCATCTTGGTTGTTTCCAAAATTTGACTATCACAAAATGAGCTACCATAAACATAGGCACAAAAATATCAGTATGATATGATGTTTTCAGATCCTTCAGGAAAATTCCCAGTAGAGGAATAGCTGGTTTAAATGGGATTTGCAGTCCAAGTTTTCTAAGGAGACTCCACACTGATTTCCATAATGGTTGCAATAGTCTACATTCCCATCAGCAGTGGTGAAGGGTCCCATTACCTCACAACCTCTCCAACATTTGTTGTTGGTTGATATATTTATGATAGACATTCTTTCTGGGGTGAGATGATATCTCAATATTGTTTTTTTCCCATAATTTTATTGATAAACAAGTAGCAATGAGAGAGTGCCAAATCAAATTGGTAGGACAGTTTCAATAATTAACACATTGCATACATTCTTCTTAGTGGTTAATTGCTGTACAAGATGCGGACATGGTATCCTATTTACAAACACCATTAGAACAAATCACTCTATTCATTAAGAGAATGTAACTATATATCTATCCTAACCGCTTTGAATACACAGATAAAAAATGGACATTCATCTGTATACAGCTTTTTTAAGTTCCATTATTTGAATATTATAGGTGTGTGAACTCAGCAAAATATTCTAGAAGAGTCCAGTAGCTCATAATAGTATTGGATCTTCCACTTGACTGGCAATGTCAGAAATTGTTGACCTGAGTCCCCCACAGCTCAACATAACAGCATGGCTCTCATGGCTTTACTTTTTATATTTCGTTTTTATACTTTTCTTCTGGATGGTTAAGACCAAGATGAAGCAGGACCTATGCAACAAGAGTTGAAGCTTTTGGGTCTGATAAGGTTAGTGAAATATCCTCTGGATTTATCCTGAGATCCTGTACCTCAGATTGTATAACTTGTCAGTGTCAGCCATGTGGATGAGTCACGGCCATTGCTTGGCCAATGTGCTCTCTGTGAAAGTCTGAGAGAATGTTTTCTCTCCAAGTGACTCTCCTTAGG
>NW_004524613.1:699881-716714 GCF_000260255.1 Octodon degus
AATGTTTTTATCATATTATGTAGGGACTTAAAGTTCAACATATCAATACTTGATGAAAAATAGCTGTTCCTTATTATGCCTAATATGTTTGATATGCAGACAGATAGTGAGGTTGAGCTTAATAGCCTAAGTTGTTTGACAATAACAATCAGCTTGTCTTCTGGATAGTTAACAACCTAAGTTTGCAGACCAAAATTAGAGAAAAATGAGGGCCCAAAGGAAAGCCAACTTTTTGACCCTAACCTTCTAAGGTCAATTTAGACTCAGGACATATGAGAACTTGTACTCTAAAGTAATGTAACTCGGTAGTGCCCCAAATTTTCTGATCAAGGAGATTATGGGGCCCAAGAAGAAAGTGATCGATGATGTAGAGTGTACCTAAGGAGAGTCACATAGAGAGAAAACACTCTCTCAGGCTTTCACAGAGAGCACATTGGCCAAGCAATGGCCGTGACTCATCCACATGACTGACACTGACAAAGGTTCTACAATCTGAGGTACAGGATCTCAGGATAAATCCTGAGGGGATTTCAGTGACCTTATCAGACCCAAAAGCTACAACTCTTGTTGCATAGGTCCTGCTTTACCTTGGTCTTAATCATCCAGTAGGAAAGTATGAAGACAAAATATAGGAAGTAAAGCCATGCTCTTATGTTGAGCTGTGGAGGACTCAGGTCAACAATTTCTGACATTGCCATTTAAACAGAAGACCCAATGCCATTATGGGCTACTGGACATGAGAAAGAAATAAAAGGAATGAGAATAGGTAAAGATGAAGTTAAATTATTATTTGCAGATGACATGATACTTTACTTGGAAGACAAAAAAAATTCCACCAAGAAGCTACTAGAATTAATACAGAAATTCAGTATCATAGCAAGATATAAATTCAACACCCAAAGATCATAGCATTCCTCAACGCAGATAACAAACACACTGAGAAGGAAATTATAGAAACATTAAGTTTTACAATAGCACTGAGGAAAATGAAATACCTTGGGATTAATCTAACTAAAGAAGTCAAAGATCTTTTCAAGGAAAATTACAGTACTATGAAAAAAGAGATCATATTGGATTTCAGAAAATGGAAAATTATTCCACGCTCCTGGATAGGAAAAACAAACATTGTAAAGATGGCCATACTCCAAAAATTGCTATACAGATTTAATGCAATCCCTATCAGACTACCACCGTCATATCTCACAGACATAGAGAAATCATTCCTAAAATTTACCTGGAACGGAAAATACCTAGAATAGCAAAGGCAATTCTGGGCAATAAAGACAAGGTAGGAGGCATTACAATTCCTGACTTGAAATTATACTACAAGGCTACTGTGATAAAATCAGCATGCTACTGGCAATGAAATAGACCTGAGGATCAATGGAATAGATTAGAAGACATTGAATCCTCTATGAACACAATGAGTCTCCTTATTTTGACTAAAGGGCCAAACATACTCACTGGAAGAAAGACAGCCTCTTTAACAAATGGTGCTGGAAAGACTGGTTCTCTACATGATGAAAACTAGAACTTGACCCACGTATATCACCATGCAGTAAGCTACAGTCAAAATAGATTAAAGATCTAAACATTAAAATAGAAACACTAAATCTCCTGGAAGAGAAAGTAGGAGGAACACTTGAAGATATAGGGTTAGCCAAACAGTTCACGAACAAAAATCAAATCATACTGGAAACACTTGAAAGAATTAATAACTGGGACTTGCTCTTATTGAGAAGTTTTTGCATGTCAAAAGAAATTACCAACAAAGTGAAAAGACCACCCACAAATTTGGAAAAAATCATGACAAATAAGTACTGAGACAAAGGTCTGCTCTCTAGAGTTTATACAGAACTAAAAAACACTAGGGCCTCAAAATATAGAGACCCAGTGCAGAAATGGGCATCCGAGATGAACATACACTTTTCAGAGGATGAAATTAAAGAAGCAAATACATGAAAAAAATGCTCCAAATAACTATCCATCCGTGAAATTCAAATTAAAACAACATTAAGATATCATCTCACCATGAAAGAATGGCTAACATAAAGAAATCAACCAACAACAGATGTTGGAGAGGCCATGGGGAAAAAGGAACCCTTCTCCATTGCTGTTGGGAATGTAGACTGGTGCAACCATTATGGAAATCTGCAGGACACTGGGAATTTTCCCAGAAGATTTAAAAACACCATATCATAGTGATATATGTGTGTCTATGTTTACAGCAGCACAGTTTGTGATAGCCAAATCTTGGAAACAACCAAGATACCCATCACCTGAAGAATGGATGAAACAGAGGTGGTATTTTTATACAATGGAGTATTACTCAGCTATAGAGATTGATAAAACCAAAGCCTTTATATTGAAGTGGATGCCACTTGAAGATATACTCATAAGTGAAATAAACCAGACACATATGTGTAAATACCATATACTTTCCCTAGTATAAGAACTCAAAAGAGCAAATACATATAGAAAGGTATAATGCAACTAAAAAGAAAGTAAGAACTTGAGGAATTATAAGAGAGGGAAAGAAAAATTGCTAGGAAACCTGACAGTGTCAAGCCATAGAGTTATATGTAGTAGTTGGGTAAGGCAATGATCCTGAGAATCTCCAGAAGATTTTTGAATCTAGCAGTTAATTGGAAAGATTCTCACCCTGACTAACTATATATACAGACACCTGTGTACTAAGCAACTGCACTGAATGGCAATTTGTAATAGTAGATTCATACTTGCATTGCCTGTCATTCTGGTCTTCTGAATATGGGCTGCTTGTCATGACATGCCAGTTTCTGACATGCTGTCTCTCAGGTAAATGATTGTTCAAAAAAGAAGGGGATGGTGAATGAAGGCAGGACACAGGAAAAGGAATGTTGTGGGACTGTCCTGCTACAAGGTTGTATATGGTTAGATTTCTAGACTTATGTGTAAGCATAAGAATTATATAATTCTTTATGCCTATTTTCAATATATATTTTAATTTTTTAATGTTTTTTCATCAAATTCTGTAGGGACTTAAAGTTCAACATATCAATACTCGATGAAAAATATCTGTTCCATGTTATGCCTAAGATACTTGATATTCAGACAGATAGAGAGGTTTTGCTCAACAGCCTAGGTTTTATGGTAATAACAATAAGCTTCGCTTCTGGAGGGTTAACAACCTAAGTTTGCAGAACAAAATCAGAGAAATTGGAGGGCCACAAGGAAAACCAACATTTTGGCCCTAGCCTTCCAAAGTAAATTAAGACTCAGAACATATGAGAACTTGTACTACAATGTCATGTAACTCAGTAGTGTCCCAAATTTTCTTTTCAAGGAGATTATGAGCCAAAGAGGAAAGTGATTAATAATGTAGAGTGTGCCTAAGGAGAGTCACATGGAGAAGAAAACATTCTTTCACGCTTTCACAGATAGCACATTGGCCAAGCAATGGCCATGACTCATCCACAGGGCAACACTGACAAAGGATCTACAATCTCAGGTACAGAATCTCAGGATAAATTCTGAGGGGATTTCGCTGACCTTATCAGATCCAAAAGCTACAACTCTTGTTGCATGGGTCTTGCTTTATCTTGGTCTTAACCATCCAGCATTAAAGTATAAAAACGAAGTATGAGAAGTAAAGCCATGGTGTTATGTTGAGCTATAGGGGACCCAGGTCAATAATTTCTGACACTGTCAGTTAAGTGGAAGACCCAATACTTTCATGAACTACTGGACTCTTTTAGAATATTTTGCTGAGTTAAGACACTTATAATATTCAAATGATGGACCTAAACAAAAAAAGGGTGTACAGGTGAATGTCCATTTTGTATCTATGTATTCAAGATGGTTAGAATAGGTATATAGTTGCATTCTCTTAATGAACAGAGGGATTTGTTGTAACAGTGTTTGTAAATAGGATATTATGTCTGCATCTTTTACAGCAAATATCCACTCGGAAGAAAGTATGCAATGTGTTAATTACTGAAACTGCTCTACCAATTTGATTTGAAACTTTCTCATTGCTATTTGTTTCTCAATAAAATTATGGAAAATAAAATAAAATAGAAAAATTTTTAAAAGTCTCACCTTTGTTTCTCTCAAGTCAGAGGATACCATACCTTCTTTTCCCTCAGATTCTCTTCCTGTCTTCAGAGTTAATAAATGCCTCTTTTATCTTCCCTATCTCTTTTCTTCACCACCAAAAAACCTAACAGAATCAATGCTTGTTGACTGACTGAGAGAAGCTGGTATCAGGAAGCCTTGGCCCCAGTCACGTAACACAGGCAGTGGGTGCTAAGGGACAGGCTGGGTACTTCGCTCCCTTCTCAACTGGGACAAGGAGACCCCTGCCTCCCTTGTGCCCTCTTGGGTCTGGAAGTGCAACATTACAGGATAGAAGTCCTTTAGGCTGCACTGAGACCCACATCCCCACTCCATGAGGAAACTGAGGCACAGGGAGGGATAGAGTGGCACAAGCCAAGCAGCATGAAAAGTGAAGCCTGCGCCCAAAGTTGCCAGCTGGCTGTTGCTGTCCTTGTTAACACCATCACCTCTATTGGACAACTGGGGTAACTGAGGACTGAGGTGAGATGGGCCAGGTCAAACCCAGCAAACTCTGCAGGCCAGAGCAATCTTCATGGCCTGCTCTCGGGCCATGGCTGTGGCTATTGTTCCTACCCCACCCCCAAGGTTTTTTGCGTGTGTGCATGGAACCAGGGATTGAACTCAGGCCATTGTGCTTGCCAGGCAAGTGCTTATTCTGCTGAGCTATCTCCCCGGACCCCAGGTATATCTTTTGTAAAACAGTGAGATTTGGCAACTAGACTGAAAAGCTTCCAAAATTCGGTACAAATGTGTAATATACAAATATATGCAAGGCTTCTGCCAAAGAAAAAACAACGATGACAAATGAGAAAGGTTGCTTTGGTATGAGTCACCACCTAGGATACCACAAATTCCCAGGAAGGAGGGTCCACAACATAGACTACACATATAAAATATACTACATTCTGCTATGTACACTCTGCTTGGTGTTATTTCTGTTGGTCAGTTGGCGACAAGAGTGTGGCTTTTCCAGGCTGGGTCCCTGGAGGCAGAGCAGGGCTGATTCCTGGATCCTGCCCTCCATCCCAGCCTCCACACCAGTCTCTGCACCAGAGGCCCCACCAGCTTACCTTGTCCTTGCTCTACTAAGTATGTGAGGAAGTGCAGGCTCTGCTTTAGCTGTTCTTGCTGCTTCTGCATGAGGCTGACGTTGTTGTGCAGGGCTTCCAAGCTCTGTTTGATGCGGGACAGTCTGTCCATCTGTTGGCCCAGTTGCAACCTCACCTTCTGCCACTCTACACGGAGTCCCACCAGCTGAACCAGCCGGGCAGCCCCCAGCATGTGTAGCCGAGTTTCCAGGTCACTGTAGGATGGAGAGAACAAGAAGAAGCCTACATTCCTGCCCTGAATTCACTGCCACAGAGGGTGGCCCAGATGCATGGAGCATCTTGTACAGGGTCACATGTCTCATAGTCTGTGTCCACTGTACTTGTGAACTATGGCAGGGAGCAGTGTGCACTGGTGTCCCTTGGAAGACAGTGGTCAGTCAGTGGGAACACTAGCACTCAGGTAGCCATTGTCTGACTGCAGAAGCCCAGTGGCTGAGGGACAGACCTGTGAAGGGAGGATTTTCCTCTCCATCCAGTCCTGCTCACCCATTCTCCAGACTAAGAGTTAAATCCAGCCAGGGCAGAAGACATTGCCACAGACCCCAAATTATAGTGCAGGAAGAGACCATCTGGACACACTCAAATTCTAGAATGCTCACTGTCCACCCATCAAGAGCTTATTGACAGTGTCTTCTATCTGTTCATTTCCAGGAAACTGCCTAATTCAGAGTGACTACAATGCCCCAGCTCTTGCTAACTGCATCTTCAGTCTGGGGATGAGAACAAGAACATCTACTAATGGGAACCACATCAGACAGAGGCCAGGCTTACGGCTGGGCCCCGAGCAGAACTCAAGCATGAAGCGTTTACCTCGCCATATGACAGGGCTGCTCCCTGAGCAGGTTTGGCTCCTTCACATCCTCTCTGTAATGACAATTCTCTATTACACTCAAAACCAAGATCAAGTCTAGAGGATGGGAGTCAGGTTTCTCTCCCTTTTCAGCATTCCAGAACCATCATTTTCTTTGTCATTAAAGTTTGTTCCCTGATGCAGATTTGCAAACAATGAAGGGACTCTGACTCTGAACAGTGGAAAGTGGCTGCTGTCATGTCCTTGGGGAAGGGGAGCAGGTGAACTTTATCTCGTTGATTGTTGTGCGAATCAGTTATGCTATGGAAAAGGGTAGTTTCAACTGAGTGCTGTATAAATTCTATCTCAAGAAAGTAAACAAGTTTATCAAATAATGATAGGAAGAAGAGAAAAATAAACCAGCAAGAATCAAGGTATCTTGAGCCCCAGGAGTAGGCCCTTCCTGCTGTTCCCCACACAATGCTGGACACACAGCATTGATGTCGGCCTGCCTGGCCCCTGACTCTGCCCCAGCCCAGTCCCACTGCCTGCACTCCTCCCAGCATCTCTGGACTCTGAGCCTGGTTTCAGTTTTTTCCCAAGAGGGGCCCAGGCCCAGCTTCAATCCCAGTCCCTCATTATAGTCCTCATCAGGCCTGAGTCCCACCCACACACTGGCCCAGTTCCAGCTCCAAGCTCAGCTTTAGCCCCATCTTCAGCCTGCATCCCAAGCTTGATTCCTAGCTCAGCTGCTGCCCCTCTAGGACCAAGGCCCCACGTTTACCTGTTGCTGCTGTGCAGCTGGTTCAGCTTTGCTTTCTGGTCCTGTAGCTGCTTCTCTAGCTTGTCAGTGTTCTGGTTCAGGACCTGTACCAGGAAACAGGAAGTGGGTGCTCCATGAGCCCTGCAGGTATGTACCAGATGCCATTAGCCTGCCCACATCCTGTCACTTCTGAGTCTTGCTGACCAAGAGTCACCCTCCAAGTCAATCCTCCCTGTGGTCACTTGTGCACACACACACAGGTCCAGCCTGAGCACCGGATCAGCTTCCTGAATTTTCCCTCCTCCATCACTACCTGTGTCAGTTCTAGCCCTGCTCCCAGGCCCCAGAAGGATCATCCTTGGCCCAACATGCTGCCCATCAGCCAGTGTCATGAGCCATTCCTTGCAAATCAGCTGCATCCTATTGCACACATGATAAATGTTGGCACTTGGAGATAAGTTAGGGCCTGCAAGATCAGCCATGCAAAGGGAGGAGAGAAGAAGCCAGTGAGACAGAGAGGGAAAGCCAGCTGGAGCCAGGGCAGGAGAGCAAGTGGAGGACATGCACTCAGAATGCAGGACAGTGAGCATGGGCAACTGAGTGGACTCTTGGGAAGGAGATGGTGGGGAGAGGCCCTAAATCGGTTGGCTGCAGGAGGAAAACTCTACAAACAAGCAAGACATGGTAGTCCTGGTCCTCATGCAAGTTGTCTAGTGTGAGGGTGGAGATCAGTGACCATGGCAAACCAAGAACCCCATAGAGGTCTGAAGTACTACTCATGCCAGGCACTGACCCAACAGCTTTAGAATTTATTTTTGCCTGGACTTCCTCCTGGCCATATTTTATATGTGAGGGGGCAAAGATGCCACAGCTTGTGAGTGAGAGAAGATGGGAGTCCAATGGGACATTCAGTGGGGAGACTGAATGAATGGATGAGTTCAACGTTTGCAGGGAAATGTGCCAGGAAATCCCACTAATCTATCCATTTCATATGTATTATTTATTGTAATTTTTAATGTAAGCATGTAGGCACCAAGACCATGCTGTTGTGTTCTGCAGTACTGGAGACTGAACCATGTCCTGCACACTTGTCTCATTATGTCTAATTTCAAGACGGGGTCTTACAAGTTGTGCAGGCTGGACTGCCACTTCTGATCCTCCACCCTCTGACCCTCAGAGACCTGAGATTGCCAAAATCCACCACCATGCATTGTGAAGTGCACTTTTACAAGCACCAGAGCAGGCTGCTTGTGGCAGACAACTGTGGCCCCCACACTCCCTCACCTTGAAATCATACCCTGGGCTTTGCTTCTCTCCCTGGGAAAGGATCAGACACAGAAGAGATATTGCAGTGTGGCTTCCATGCATAGACCATGCCAATTTGTCTTCTTCCTTCTCTTCTCCATCTCTGAGCACTTGATCTAACACAAGTCAACCACAGTGTCTGAGTATCTCCACTGCCCAAGTTCAGTGTCTACATCTAGGAGAGGAGGTGCAGAGTCCCAGAGAGGCCACCTTCACAGTGTGAGAATGTGAGGCCTGGAGTCAGTCTGTCTGGGTTCACACCCACCTCCCTTACTTCTTAGACCTCAGTTTTCCCATGATACAGGAGTTCAGAACAGTCCTCATGTCCTAGAACATCAAGAGGTTCAGTGACCGGGCACCACATACCCCACTGGCCTGGCCATCAGGCACACTGAGCCAGCCACTGAGACAAGGCAGAGTGGTGCATGTCTATAATGCCAGCACTGGGGAGGGTGAAAACAGGAGGATCACTACATACTTGAGCTGCATAGTGAGACCCTGTAACAAATACACAAAAAAAGAAAAGAGGTTCAGTGAGTCACTGTTAATGTGAGTCATAGTGGCTCAGAGAAAGTCCCGTGTGTACGCACACAGCAGCACCCCCTAGAAGACAAAAGGAACCATGGTGGCTGGCACAATACCCTCTCCCAGAAGCAGTGCCAGGTTGCTCCCCAACATTCAGGGGCCCCACAGAAAACCGAGACACATGAGTAGCTCCCCAGAAATTTGACAGGGGGGTGGGCAGGAAGCGCAGGCCTACTTTGCCAACATTGACAGAGCTGTACACTTCCCAGACCCAAGGCTACAGTGACCTATGTCTGCTTTCTATGGCCCCACTCCTTGTGCATCACACCGCCTGTGTATTACAGATGTGTGTGCTGCTGCATGTCAGTAAATACACACTTACTGAAAAGCAAACTTTCTACCGACTGGGCTCTGATGTAAAGAACCCATCAACCACAGCAGCAGGGGTGTCCTCCCCTCCCTTGGAGAACACTCACCTCCACTCTGCTGGCTGGCACACTCTGCCTACTGCCTGACACATCCAGTCCCCCCAGAACCTCATGTGTCCCTCTGCACTCACTGTGCAGACTGTCCCTGGGCCAGGCCCTCTTCTCTCAGCCACTCCTACTTAGGGAATCTAGACAGCTGCATACTGGATCCAAAAGCCATGTCTGTGTCCACCCCACTCCAGATCGAGCCTGCCTTCTTGAACTCTGCCTCATAGACAAGGGGTGTCTGGGACACACAGTGGGTACTTAATATTGGCAGAAGCCCAGGGACAGTGACCAGATCTGCCAGCCAACCCTGGCCGGGCCCGTACTACTGTGGCCCTGGACTCCTACTCGCTGCCTCCCTGCATCTGATCCATAAGCACAGAAGCTTCTCGCCCTCAGAATCAGCTCCTCTGCCCTCCCCAGCCCCACACTGAGCTGGCCTCCATCTCCATGTGTCTGATGGCAGGGGGCCTCAGGGCCTCCTCATGGGCTGCAGGGCTCCACCTATCCCTATACTCCATTCTGTTACATCTCAAGCAGCAGTGTCACTCCCTGCTCACAGCTCTTATATAGGTGCTGTGACACTCAGGACCAAAACTAAAGTGGAGCAGGCAGTCTTTATCATTTTGGAGTTATGGATTCTGCCCATGCCCCTGTCCCTCTGCTCAAGATATATTGGTCACTTCCCTGTCCTCGGTCAGGTAACAGCATTCCATACTGCTGTTGTGGGACCTGAGAGTACCTCACTGGAATCAGGCCACTAGGTGGTTGCTCCCATTGTCCTTTGAAATCAGAGCTGTCTTCCACTGAGAAATCGTCACAGATTATTTCAGCTCAGGCTGCCAAGCTGAGGCACATCCCTCTGTGCTCTCCTCCACACATAATCTGACACAGTAGAGGTCACTTGTGGCCCTTATCACCCCCTTATCCAGAAAGGACAAACTGAATTGACCTCTGCCAGCTATGTGGTCACTTAGGACAGGACTGTCCTGTCCTAGATGATCAACTCTAACAAATAACTTCATAGACCCAGCTTCAGTGTTCCGACACCACCCAGTCTGGTTGTGCAGCAGCAGGCCCATCCTTACCCCTCTGGGGCCTCATCTTCCACAGCTTACAACTCAAATCCCAGGCCTCATGCTCAGTGAAGTCTCTGGGTCTCACATTTCACTTGCTGGTAGGGACAGCTCTGAAACTGCACCTACTTCAGGGACCCCGCCATACCTTCTGCAGCCTCAGTGTGCTGTTCGTCAGATCAGTCCTCAACTGTTCTGTCAAATTTCCAGAAAAGAGTCTCACAGGCACACTGGGCGGTGGGTTTGTCTGGATGCCATCCACCTTCTGTCCTCTCTCTTGGGCTGCAGTCATGGTGGCAATCAGGAACAGGCCACCCAGCAGCATGTTGGGCCAGGCCAGCATCCAGACACTTGGTGAAGGGGAGAGGAGCCAGCTCAGGTTCCACAGAGGTTGTTAGGTCCACTGCTCAAATGGAGCCTGGAATACAGCAGTGTGGCCTGTAACCCACAGCACTGGGTGCTCAGAGTCCCTGCAGCTGCACACCACTGACTCCAGGCACAGCTATGGCTATTTATGCTGCAGGTCACAGCCACAGGGCTTCCTGGCCTCTGTTCCCAGGCCCAGGCTGCACCTCACCTCTGCACTCTGGTCCTATCCTCTTCTCCATCCTGCCCCCAAGCACTTGCACTTGCTTCTCTGGCCTACTTGTCCCCAAGGCTTGAAACTAGCCAAGGTATACGTGATTTCCCTCAGCACAATGGAAGCAAAACACGCAGAGACAGGCCAGGGAACACTTGCCATTCCCCAGCTTTGACCAGAGTTATCCATGCTCGCTTACTGTCTCTTTGTCTCTCCTCCAAGGTCTGCCCCCAGGGATGAGGGAAATTGAGCCACAGAGAGCAGAATGTGGCAGGGTGAGGCTGCAAAGAGACAGCCCAACCATGTGCTGCCGCAGAAGCAGATGCACGGATCCACCAGGGGAAGCTGGCTCCTATCCCCACCTCTCTCTGAGGGCCTAGGTGACTCTGCACTGAGATGGCTTTGGCCTGTTTGCTGTGACAGTGATGAGAGGTTGTCCTGTCCTGGGCTAGGTTGTCCTATGTCTAGGGTGATTATGGGTTCTGGGGAGGAGATACTGGAGAGCAGCTATAATGTGGCCAATCTCAGTCCCCACAGTGTGGCTTGCCTTAATTCTTGCTCCCCAGGGGCCAGAAGCCCTCAGGGGGCAGCTCCAGCCCTCTAGTTACCATCCATAATCTGTAACCCTAGGGAACCCCCATCTCCTGTCTGAGGACCTCAGTGGGGCCTCACCCTCGGGCCTGTGGGATTTCCAGGCTGCTCTTTGGGATCAGGCTCCACCAGCTGTGCATTTTGGGCAAATCACGGCCCTTCTAGGCCTCAGTTCCTTCTTCAGAGAGAGGAACAGTCCCCTACTCTCTAGGTGGGAGAATTAATTAAGATAAGGAAGTGTGGGCTCTGGCTGAGCATAGATTAAATATTTCTTCTGTCTTTTTTGAACCATGCAGAAAATATGTCACGAATCTGCATCTCATCCTTGCATTGGCCATGCTAATCTTTTTGGTATCTTTCCAGTTCTAGTGCTAGTATTGCCACAGTCAGCACCAGAGTGAACATTCCTGATCTCTGACTGCACAGCACCACCCAGTGCACAGAGCACAAAGTCCACAAGCACAGCTTCCCCCTCGGGGCCTGGGCGCCTCTACCCTGCTCCCTTTCTGGAGCCGGGGATGGCCACTGCTCACTATTGCGTCTTTCCTTCAGTCTGCACTGTCCTGGAGAAGAATTGAACAAAATTGGGTGCTTGCAGACAGCAGGGATCCAGGGTCTCTTCAGGGGACAGAGAACACTGAGTCAGGTGCAGGGCTCAGTCCACAAGAGGAGCTGCCCATGAGCCGAGGCACTATGTTCACTATTCTTGGCAGAGCTCCCAGCCTCTTCTCAGTCCTCACTGCACATGGGGCCCTGCTGTACAAATGGGAGAACCTTACTCAGAGCAGTGGAGTGATTTGCCTGGAGTCACACAGCCTGGAAGGGCTGGACTGGGAACTAGGGACCTAGGGAGGCTCAGCCACTCTGCTTCTGTTCTGCCTCCCACTACCTTTCTTAGCAGTGAGAAAGAGCCAGGCCCTGTCACCTCACCTTTCTGTCTGCACCCAGGAGATGGAGTTCACATGGCAGGGTGAGCCTAGAGGTCTTCAGGGGATACCAGATGACAGTGAGAAGCTCCCAGGACCAGAGATGCATTCGATCAAGTTGGTTGGTGAATATGTGAGTGAGTGAAGGAATAAGCAAGTGAAAGATGCCCTCTTCTCCATACAGGTTTGTAAAATCAAGGTGGTGCTCATGATTTTAAGAGTCACAAGGGTTACACATTGAGAATTGTTATCTTCAAATAGTTGCTTATATTACAAGATGTAGTCATGAAAAACTGATTAAAAAATATAGGCATTAACCTTTGTTTTCAATGAACTAACAGCAACTAGTAGTACAACTATTTTAATTATCCTAATTTACCTTTTCCCTTCTATCCTTTCTCCTTTCCCCCATTCCAGATTTGCTGTCCTTCTGAACTGTTTATTAATGTTTCTCAATGAATACTGTGCATTTGGTGTCTTACTTACTCTTTTAGCTTCTTGCACTAGGAAGACAACAAAACTTCCTCATACAAGTTGGGTTTATTTCAATTATGAATATTGTCTCCTCTTGCATCCATTTCCCCACAATATAGCAAGTTTATCATTGTTTACACCCAAGTAATGCTGCATTCTATAAAAGTACCACATCATTTTTCCCATTCCTAATGGATGATCCTCTGGGTTATTTCCAAGATTTAGCTCTGACACTGCGCTGCTATAAATGGGTGCACATATATCTCTGGTATGATGCTTTTATTTCTTGGTGGGAATGCAGACTGCTTCAACAAATACAGAAATCAGTGTGGAGGTCTGCAAAAAACTAGAAATGGAGGTTTCATTCAATCCAGCCATTCTGCTGCTGGCTATTTTTCTGGAAGAATTAAAAAACATCATGCTACATCTTCAATTCTTGATACATTCCCATCAAGGGGCACTTAGGCAGCCAGTCCTGCCAGAGTCCTGAGTGTCCCTTCCTGCTCCCCTCCCTGGTCTGGCTTCTCACAGACCTGTTCTTCCCCCAGAGAACCCTTTCCACACTTTTTCCTCAACATTTACCTCATCTTCTGGGTAACAGGGGCCAATCCATCAGCATAGGAATTCTGTGCAACCCACCAAACACTGGGCATCAGCTGAACTGTTTAATCTGCCTACCGTGGCTTCTCCTTCTCTACAGCAAAAGGTAATAGTAACTCCCTGTCACTGTTGAACTGAGTAGAAAGCTGATCCCTGTAAAGGCATTAACACAGGACAGGAACATTTATGTGTTCTATACAAGACAGCTGCCAGCACGGCCCCTGCCAAGGTTTGAGGGTTTGTGTGCCCCAACCTCCTATTCTGACACCCAACTAATGGTGTACAAGAAGACTTCAGGGTGACTGGGTAATTGGTGGGGTGCTCAGGAACAAGATCAGTTCACTGATATGAGAGCCCTGCCCCCACTGCCTTACCCCTGCTACCTTAGACAGTGACACACTGGCAATGAGAGCCCTCACCAGGCCCCAACCTGTAAGCAGTACTTGGCACTTACCCATCCAGAGCTTTGTTTGAGAACCGTTGACTCTGGCTGTCAAAGCTGCCCAGTGGCCAGGACATCTCTGCCATTTTCCAGGCCAGGTGTCCCATCTTGTGCAGAATGCAGAGCATCATTGTGAACTGAGCCTCCCTTGCCATCGCCTGCATGCCCTCCCAGCCCTGTGGCCAGTCTCCTGTCTGTTCCCTGTTCTTTTTCCTGAGAGATGGGGAAAATCAACCTAGGGTCACAGGGCCATTCCTGCAATCTCACACCTTGGCCAAGCCATAAAACGGCAGATATTGGAAGTCTTCCACCATGAGGAAATGCAAATTACAACCCTAAGAGGCATTGCTAGTACTTGGGATCAAGACTGAAGCAAAGATCACTGGCAACAGGCACTGGGGGAGACATAGAGTGACCCGTGCCCAGGCACTGATGGAGGAAATGTTACAGCTGCTTTGGTGAGCTGCCCTGCAATTTCTTAGCAAGATAAATATGTTTACCATAAAACTTGGCAATCTCCTTTATTAGAAAGAAAACAAGTGTCCACACTATGTACTTGTGTTCATTATTCATCATGTCCCCAACTGAACACAACCTGAATGTACAAGCACAGATAAATGGAGAAATGCATTATGGAACATCCTATCTACTCAATAGAATACGAATAAGCAACATAAAGGAAGGAACTATGGACACACACAACAAAATGCAGTAGGTAGTGCCCAAAAATCCAGAGTGTATGGAGAGATATAGCACAAAGGAACATCTAGAATGAAGACAGCTAATTAGTGGTTGCCTGACCTGTCCACCACAGGGCAGAAATTGACCTGGAATGGGCACAAAGGAACATTTTTGTGTGGTAGATAAATGTTACTGTGGAAGAGAAGGAGGCTGTACATTTGAGTAATTTTGGCAAGACACAGCAAACTGGAATATAAAATGAGTGAGTTTTTGTGTTTATTACACCTATGGCTTGTTTATTACATCCTGAAACTATTGCATGTAGTAATGGCTCATGGTGCTCTTCTTGGATCTGAGGTCTAGTCCAGGTCCTGGATGTCCCAAATAAAGACTGAACAGCAAGTGCCAAGATTTATCTGTGAATACAGTCCACTCATTGGGATGCAGACAATAAGAAGACTTCAAGGCCCTAAGGGTCTCAAGCATTAGGGTTAGGGGAAGGATTGAGGTGTTGGCCTAGACTTTGGCTCCAGGCAATTAGAGGCTTGGCTCTGGGCTCCATCATGCACGTGAGTTTTCTATGATTCCTGACCTTGGAGAAATTTTCATGGTATCCAGAACCCAAGATTATTGGGGGTGGGTTGCATCCAAGCTTTATAGCCAGTGACATGGGAATCAGGACTTGGTCCAGCAAAACCCATGCAAGACCATGGGGCACATGTCAGAAGATTACTGTGCATAAGATGGCTTACTGGATTTCTGTCTTCACAGATTTAGCCCTAGTGTCCTGATGTTGGGCTAAGGTTTACCTCATAAAATGCGTTTGTACAGAAAGCAGCTCCCTATGGTGCCACCATTATCTCTCTAGTCCTTTCCTTAACTACATTCTCCTCAGTGTCAGTATAAGGTGTAAGCCTCTTGGTGGCCATCTGTGGCAGAACATCTGGAGGACTCTTCTTAAAGGAAGAGAAGCTGTCCCATTTTTTTTCCTTGCAAATTTTTATTTATTTATTTATATATTTATTTGCAAACTAATTTTTAATAATTTTATTGAGGAAAAAATAGCAATTAGACAGTTTCAAAACTGATCAGTAGCACAGTTTCAAGAATTAATACATTGCATACTGTTGTCTTAGTGGTTTTTTATTATATAAGATGCAGAGATGATATCATGTCCACAAATACTATTAAAACAAATCTTTCTATTCATTGACTTAAAAAAAATGTAGCTATATATCTAGCATACTGGCAATGAAATAGACCTGAGGATCAATGGAATAGATTAGAAGACACAAAAGCCTCTATGAACACACTCAGCCACCTTATCTTCGACAAAGGGGCCAAAAATGCACACTGAAGAAAGATAACCTCCTTAGCAAATGGTGCTAGAAAAACTGGCTCTGAAAAACTGGCTCTCTACATGCCAAAAACTAAAACTTGACCCAGGTCTATCACCATGCACTAAGCTAAAGTCAAAATGAATTAAAGATCTAAACATTAAAACAGAAACACTAAACCTCCTGGAAGAGAAAGTAGGAGGAACTCTTGAAGACATAGGGGTAAGCAAAGAGATCATAAGCAAAAATCAAATCTCACAGATAATACTTGAAAGGATTAACAACTGGGATATCCTCTTATTGAGAATTTTTGCAAGTCAAAACAAATTACCAAAAGTGAAAAGACACCGCACAAATTTGGAAAAAATTTTGACTAACAAGCACTCAGATAAAGGTCTGCTCTCTAGGATTTATAAAGAAGGAAAAAACACTAAGTCCTCAAAATTTAAAGACCCAATCTTGAAATGGGAATCTGAGATGAACACACATTTCTAAGAGGACAAAATTTTAAAAGTGAATTAATATATTGAAAAAATGCTCCACATCACTATTCATCTGTGAATTGCAAATTAAAAAAAAACACTGAGATACCATCTCACCCCACAAAGAATGGCTGTCATAAAGACATCAAACATATATACTGACACCTGTGAACTAAGCAACTGTACTGAAGATGGCAATTTGTAATAGTAGGTTCATGCTTGCAGTGCCTGTCATTCTGGTCTTCAGAATACGGACTGCTTGTCATGATACATCAGTTGTTGCCATGCTCTCTCTTGGGTGGATGATTGTTTAAAAAGGAAGAGCATGGTGAATGAAGGCAGGAGACAGGAAAAGGAGTGTTGTGGGACTGTCCTACAACAATGTTGTATATGGTTAAATTTCTGGACTTACATATAAACATATATAAATCATTATTCCTATTTTTTAATACACTTTAATTTTCTAAAAACTTTTTTGTTATATTCTGTAAGGTCTTAAAGATTAAAATATCAATACTATATGAAAAATACCTGTTCCATGTTATGCCTAAGATGTTTGATATTCAGACAGATAATGAGGT
>NW_004524613.1:717090-718899 GCF_000260255.1 Octodon degus
TCTCAGGATAAATCCTGAGGGGATTTGACTGACCTTATAGATCCAAAAGCTACAATTCTTTGTACATAGGTCTTGCTTTATCTTGGTCTTAACCATCCAGCAGAAAAGTATAAAAACAAAATTTAAGAAATAAAGCCAGGTGAGTGTGTGGGAGAGCTTCCGGCTACCCTGCATCAGCGAGACCTACTGGTTCCAGCCCAGGTGCAGCATGGTTGAGATCCTCTTCCACCCCCTTGGGATGCCCCCCACCACTCTGCAGCACCTCCCACACCCCGCCCACTGAGTAAGAATTTCTGCTGTGTTCCAGGAACACCCAGACCGAGTCCTAGAACAGGCCCGGTGAGTGTGTGGGAGAGCTTCCAGCTACCCTGAGCCGGCAAGACCTACTGGTACTACCCCAGGCAAAGCATGAGTGAGACCCTCCTACACCCCCTTGGGATGCCCCCACCACTCTGTAGCACCTCCCTTACCCTGACTGCACAGTGGGAATTTCTGCCGCATTCCAGGAACCCTCAGATCCAGTCTTAGACCAGGCTCAGTGAGTGTGTAGGAGAGCTTCCTGCTACCCTGTGTGGCATGACCTACTGGTCCCAGCTTAGGCAAAGCGTGAGTGACACCCTCTTTCACCCTCTTGGGACACTCCCCATCACTTCGTACTACCTCCCCACGCCCCACACGCAGAGTAGGAATTTTTGTCACATTCTGGGAACCCCCAGGTAAAGTCCTAGTCCAGGACAGTGAGGGTGTGGGAGAGCTGCCTCCCCCTCTACTCCACCTTGTACACTCCAGACTCAGCTCAGACCTGGCATATAGGCATAGGTGAAATACTTCAGCTGCAATCCCTGCAGAGACTGTAGGGGACAGAACCACACAGCTAGTCCAGGAGCAGAACATCTTCCAGAGGGGCACAACAGGTTCACCGCAAGGGCAGAAACAGGAAGGAACTGAGCACAGCAGCCAGACCCAAGCCAGGCACAACTGGATAAATCCAAAATTTGGAGATCTACACCTGAACTTCAGTAGGTGCTAAAGATATAACTGCAACAAAGATCTACAACAAAGGTCAGAAGACAGTGCTACACAAAATAACAACGAGAAGGAGTAAAATGCAATCTCAGAACCCAAACGCAGCCATAACAAATGCAGAGAACAGTAACACAGAACAAACTAGGAATCACACAGCTCAAAGCAATGAATCAACAACTTCAGAAATAAAGAAACAGCTGCAGAAAGGTATAGAGGAAATCAGATTGGAAATGAAAAATAAATCCCTGAATTAATAACATCTGCAGTAAAGAATCAAATGCAGAAACACATGGAGGAAACCAAGTGCCCACTCAGAACAAGTGCAGAGGACACTAGCTAAGCTCAAATGTATGAATTAATAGCATTGATAATAAGTAGGCAACAGCAGAAAGTCATAGAGGAACTCAGAGCAGAATTCTTTTCTACCAGCTCAGCTCAAATGAACAAATTAATAGCGTCGATAGTAAATAAGCAACAGCAGAAAGTTATACAGGAACTCAGAGAGGAATTCTTTTCTGAAATAAAAAAAGAATGCTCAGAACTCATAGCATCTGAAGTAAAGAATCCACTACAGAAACATAGGGTGGAAACCCAATCTGAATAAAAACACTGCAAGAAAAGAATTTATAACTGCTTTTAAAGGAGAAATTGATTTTAAAAAATAGAAGAGATAAGAAAAATGATAGAGTCCTTGAATGAGCAATACAGGAAAGAAATAGATTGCATGAAGTAGAGTCAAAGAGATGTAGAGCAAAAGAAAAACTCAATCACAAGCTTGCAAAA
>NW_004524613.1:719324-722111 GCF_000260255.1 Octodon degus
TACTTCAAGTCCTCTATGAAAACAAATTCCAGCCCAGACTGCAAAATTCTCTTTCAAGTTTGATGGAGAAGTGAAATGTTTTCATGACAAAGAACAGCTAAAGAATTTCATGATGACAAAGCCAACTCTACACAGGCTACTGAAAGATGTTCTAGAGAGGAAGCAAAATGATCAGAACTCCATGAATGAGAACAGAAGCAACCTAAAAAATGGGGCAAGCAATTAAACACAGGAGAAAAAGGAGTAAATGACAATAGGTAAATAACATGTCAATAGTAAGTCAATACATCTCAATTATAACCATCAATGTAAATGGACTCAATATATCTATTAAGAGAAATAGACTGGTAGAGTGGATTAGGAAACTAAATCCAACAATATGCTGTATAAAAGAAACATATTTAATTGGTAAACACATTCATAGGTTGAAAGTCAAAGGATGGAACACAATACTACATGTCCCAGCAACTCAGAAAAATGCAGTGATATCAATCCTATTTTCAGACAGTTTTAAGTTCAAACCAACAATGATCATGCAAAATAAAGAAGGCCACTATATACTGGTTACAGGAAAAACTCAAGAGGAAGAGGTAACACTCATAAATATGTATGCACCAAACATGGGAGAACCCAACTTTCCAAAACACATCTTAATGGACATGAAAAATCTAATATCCAATACCACAAACTAAACAGGAGACTTTAACACCCAATTATCGCCAAAAAATATATCAACCAGACAAAAACTTAGCAAAGAAATAACAGAACTGAACCAGAGCATGAAATAAATAGACCTGGTGGACATATACAGAGTGCTCCACCCAAATACAGCTGAATACACATTTTTCTCAGCTGCACATGGTTCATTTTCTAAAATAAACCACATACTGGTCCATAGGTCATGCGTAAGTATATGTAAGAAAACAGAAATTATCCCATGCACATTATCTGACCACAGTGCAATGAAACTGGAAATAAATGACAAAAGAAAAAAAACAAAACCCTTAAATACATGATAATTAAATGATGTCCTACTCAGCAACTAATGGGTCACAGATGAAATTAAACAAGAAATTCAACGATATCTACAACTCCATGAAAATTCAAGCACAACTTATCATAATTTATGGGATACGATGAAAGCAGTTCTCAGGGGAAATTCATAGCTGTGAACTCACACATAGGAAAACACAAAGGGAACAAATAAATACCCTAACGCTGCAATTTCAACAACTAGGAAAGGAAGAGCAAACCAAACTAAGAGCCCAAAGACGGGAAGAAATCATAAAGATTAGAGCAAAAATTCATTCAACTGAGATGAAGAAAACAATTCAAAGAATTAAAAAATCAAAAAGCTGGTTCTTTGAAAGATTAAAAAAAAATTGATAAGCCCCAAGCTAATTTCATCAAAAAAGAAAGAAAAAATTCAAATACAAGCAATAAGGAATGAAAAGGGTGTAATTACCACAGACACAGTGAAAATTCAGAAGATTATCAATAGCTACTTTGAGAATCCTTACTCTCACAGAATAGAAGACACAAAAGAAATGAACACATTCCTAGAAAGGTACAAATTACCACAACTGAATCGACAAGATATAACCACTCTCAATAGCCCAATAACAGCCAATGAAATATTAGATGTAATTAAAAATCTAATGACACAGTAAAGTCCAGGTCTGGATGCATTCACAGGTGAATTCCAAAAGAAATTAACAGAAGATATAGTCCCTATACTCTCAAACTCTTTCAAGAAATTGAAAAGGAAGCAATCCTCCCAAAATCATTCCTGGAGGCAAGTATTATACCGTTAAAAAAAAAAAAAACTCAGGAAAAGTCGCAAGTAAGAAAGAACTACAGGCCAATCTCCCCCATGAACATAGATGCTGAAATCCTCAATAAAATCCTAGCAAATATAATACATCAAATCATCAAGAAGATCATATACCATGACCAGATAGGATTCATCCCAGGGATGCAAGGATGGTTCAATATTCGACAATGTATATATGTAATACACTACATCAATAGAGCGAAAACTGAAAACTACATGATTATCTCCATTGATGCAGAAAAGGCTTTTGACAAAGTCCAACACTCATTCATATTCAAATTCCTACAGAAAATTGGAATAGATGGCCTCCACTTCAAACTGGTAAAAGCCATTTATGAAAACCCAACAGCAAACACAATCCTAAATGGAGAAAAACTGAAATCTTTTACTCTTAGATCTGGAACAAGGCAAGGATGCCCTCTATCACCACTGCTACTCAATATAGTTCTGCAATCATTAGCTAAAGCCATTAGACATGAGAAAGAAATAAAACAAACAAGAATAGGTAAAGAACTTAAATTATCTTTATTTGCAGATGGCATGATACTTTACTTGGAAGACCTAAAAAACACCACGCAGAAGCTACTAGAATCAATACAGAAATTCAGTAGCATAGCAGGATATAAAGTCAATACCCAAAAGTCACTGGCATTCCTCTACACAGACAACAAACACACTGAGAGGGAAATTATAGAAACAATACCTTTTACAATAGCACCAAGGAAAAGGAAATACCTTGAAATTATGCTAACTAAAGAAATCAAAGATCTTTTCAAGGAAAATTGAAAGGAATCTGAAGAAAGAGCTCCTAGAGAATTTCAGAAAATGGAAAGATATTCCATGCTCCTGATAGGAAGAACGAACATTGTGAAGATGGCCATACTCCCAAAATTGCTGTACAAATTTAATGCAATCCCTATCAGACTACCACCAACATACCTCACAGAGGTTGA
>NW_004524613.1:747909-757937 GCF_000260255.1 Octodon degus
CTGGTCCCGCCGGCGCAGGGTAGCAGGAAACTTTCCGCACACTCACTGGACCTGGGCTAGGACTGGGTCTATATTCTAATTTTTAAATGTTTTTCATCATATTTTTAGGGGCTTAAAGTTCAACATATCAATACTTCATGAAAAATACCTGTTCCATGTTATGTCTAAGATGTTTGCTATTCAGACAGATAGTGAGATCCATTTCTTTTGACAGTACCATGATGTTTTAATCACAGTAGCTTTGTAGTATAATTTCAAGTCAGAAATTGCATTGCCTTCTGCATTATGTTTGTTTGCCAGGATTTTCTTTGCCATTCTATTGTCTTTTCTGGTTCCAAATAAATTTTAGGAACAATTTCTCTAGGTCTGGGATGTATGTTGGTGATAGTTTGATAGGGATTGCATAAATGTATAGCAATTTTGGAAGTATGGCCATTTTCACAATGTTGGTTCTTCCTTTCCAGGAGCAGTGTATAACTTTCCATTTTCTGACATCCTCTAAGATCTCTTTTTTCAGAGACTGTAATTTTCTTTGAAAGGATCTTTGATTTCTTTAGTTAGATGAATTCAGAGGTATTTCCTTTTCCTTGGTGCTATAGCAAAAAATATTATTAATCTAATTTCCATCTCATTGTGTTTGTTATGTGTGTAGAGGAACGCTATTGGCTTTTGGGTATTGACTTTGTATCCTTTTATGCTACTGAACTTGTGTATCAATTCTAGTAGCTTATTGGAGTTTTTTGGATCTTCCAAGTAAAGTATCATGTCATCTTCAAATAATGACTGCTTACCTTCTTTACCTGTTGTAATTCCTCTTATTTCTCTCTCTTGTCTAATGGCTAATGATTCCTGAACAATATTGAATAGGAGAGGTGATAGAAGTTACCCATGTGTTATACCAGATCTAGAGAGTAAATATTTCAGTTTTTCTCCATCTAGAATTGTGCTAGCCATTGGGTTGTCATTGATGGCTTTTGTCAGATTGAAGTAGAGATCATCTATTCAAATATTCTGTAGCAATTTGAATATGAATGAGTGTTGTACTTCGTCAAAAGACTTTTCTGCATGAATTAAGATGATCATGTGTTTTTTAGCTTTGGCTCTATTGATATAGTATATTACATTTATAGATTTGCATATATGGAACCATCCTTGCATCCCTGGGACAAATCCTATATGTTCACAGGGTATAATCTTCTTGATGATTTGTTATATTCTAGTTGCTAGGATTTTATTGAGGATTTTTGCATCTATGTTCATGAGGGAGATTGGCCTGTAGTTCTCCTTTTAGGTGCATCTTTCCCTGGCTTTGGGATCAATATAATACTTGCCTCCACAAACAATTTTAGGAAGATTGCTTCCTTTTCAATTTCATTGAAGAGTAGAGGATTATAGGGAGTATCTTCTGTAAATTTCTTTTAGAATTCAGGTATGAGTCCATCAGGACGTAGACTTTTCTTTGTCAGTAGGCTTTTTCCTTACATTCCATATTTCATTGGCAGTTGTTGGGTTATGGAGAGTTGTTATATTTTCTTGTTTCAGTTTTAGTAATTTCTAAGAATCTGTCCATTTCTTCTGTATCTTTTATTCTGTGAGATTAAAGATTCTCAAAATAGTTCGTGATAATCTTCTGAATTTGCACAGTGTTTGTGGTAATAAAACTATTTTAATTCTTATTGCTTTTATTTGAATTTTTCTTTCCTCCTTTTGATGAGGTTAGAGAAGGCCAATTTTTCCAGCAACATTTGGTAAAGGTTATCTTTCTTCTAGTGGACATGCTTGACTCCTTTGTCAAAGATAAGTTTGTTGAATGTATGTGTATTTGTATCTGCATCTTTGGACCTGTTCTATTGAACCTCAGGTCTGTAATGTGCAACATTCATTCATGGTCAAAGCCACACAAAAATTGTAATATATGGTCTTTACCTCCAGCTGATAAAAACTATCTATTACAAATCAACAGCCAATATCATACTAAATGGGCAAATGCTGAAAACCTTCACTTTAAAATCAGGAACAACACAAGAGTGTTCACTGCCTCCACTCCTATACATTATAGTTCTGGAGCCATTAGCCAGAACACTTAGACAAGAGAGACAAATAAAAAGAAATAGGGTTAGAAAAGACATCAAATTATCATTTTTTGCAGATCAGATGATATTTTATGGAGAAGATCCCAAAAATGCTACCAAGAGTCTTGTAGATGTAATAACAAAATGCAGTACCTAGCAAGATACAAAGTCAACACTCAAAAATCAATCAGTAAACAAATCAAGGGAGAAATTATGAAATTCACTCCTTTCACATTGACATAGAAAAACAAACCCTTAAGAATCAATCTCCAAAGGAAGTTAAATATTTATACAGTGAAAATTACAGTACTCTGTGAAAAGAGATCAAAGAGGATTTCAGAAAATGGAAAGGTATTCCAAGCTCCTGAACAGGAAAAGTGAACATTGTGAAAATGGCCATACTCCTAAAATTGTTACACAGATTCAATGCAATCATGATTAAAATAGCATTATTATGCCTTACAAATCTAGAGAAAACTTTCCTAAAATTCATCTGGAACCATAAGAGACCTAGAATAGCAAAAGCAATCCTGGACAACAAGGGAAAGGCAGGAGGTGTCACCATCCCCGTCTTGATGTTACACTGCAAAATTACTGTGATAAAGTCACAATTTTTTTAAGCTTGGCTCCTAGATGCAGTCCTCCAGCCTCAGACTGGCAAAGTGCTAAGGACTTCACATGTGGGCTACTGTGCCCTACTTTCTCTTTCATTTTATCTTGATACATTGCTATAGTTCTAATGTTTCTTTGTGTATGTATTCCTTCAAATTTCAGAAAAAATAAAGTTTGAAAAAGAGGGATTACCACAAACAGATCCCAAAGTTTAATACCCTTATAGTAATTCTCACTGAGCCTAGAGTTCAGACTATCTCCTCACTTAGATTTTCTGAAATTCTTGTCTGTGTTTCCTATGGATTGTGGAACTTTATTTTCACATGTTCCTCTTCTTGGACAGAGTGCCTTGGAGGCATTCTCAGGTCAAGGGCACAGGGTGGGCTCATTACTCAAGACCAGCACTCAACCCTCCTTGGCCAGGTGGTCAGGGGCTCACTGCATGGCCCCATAAAACAACAACACAGAGAACCATGGGCACAGCTCCTGAAAACAGAACTGTGGCAGACACTGAGAGATGAGCCCCTGCTCACTCCTGCAAGGTTCCAGGTCTCACCAGACTGTGTGCAAATCCAGGTTCCTGCTCCTCCTGTAGAGCCCTGGGCAACTCATTGGAAGTCTCTGAGCCCCAGTAATCCGGTGCTATGAGCTGAAAGAGGATGAGGGGCCAGGAAAGATTCTGGGTGTGAGCAGACCTCCTCACTCAGCAAGGCAGATGCAACTTCTTTCTGTTTCAAGGGTACAGTAGTCCCTCTGAGAAGATGTGGGTCACGGTTTTTATCCTGGGGAAATCTCTTATTAGGAACTCAGTGGCCTCTCTGCTCACAGAATCTATTCAGTTTCTAATGCCTTTCAAGTCAGGTATGAGAACTGTGTTTCTAGGAATCCATTCTTATGGAAGAGGTTATCCAGTTTTCTGGTATGCGGTGTGTTCCTGGAAGCCTCGTGAGTCCAGTTCATTTCTGTGAGATAAGTAGTCATGTCCTCACTTGGCTTCTGATGTTGTGAGATTTTTTAAAAACAATTTTATTGAGAAAGAAGTAACAATAAGACAGTTTCAAAACAGGTTAGTAGGACAGTTACAATAATTAATACATTGCATATTATTGTTTTTGTAGTAGTTATTCATAGTACAAGATGCAGACATATCTTGTCTAAATACTATTAGTTCAACACTTTATTCTCATTTAACTAAGAGAAAATAGCTGTATAACTATGCTAACTATTGTATATATACAGATACATATTTTTTCACTATAAATGGTCCTTCATTTGTATCCCCCTTTTTGTTTACTTTTCTGAGATGTGAATTCCATTGCCATTCATATATTGTAGGTGCATGAATTCAGCAAAATAACACAATACAGTCCAGTAGTGTATAATAACAGTAAGTTATCAGCAGAACTGGCAATGTCAGAAGTTGTTGACTTGAGCTTTTACAGCTCAACATATTAACATGACTTTAATTTTTATGCCTCATGTTTATAGTTTTCTGATGGATGGTCAAGACCAAGGTAAAGTAAGACCTGTATAACAAGAAATGTAACTTTTGTATCTTACAAGGTCAGTGAAATCCCCTCAAGACTTACCCTATATAGCAGTTTGTAGATCGTTTGTCAGTGTCAGCCATGTGCATGACTCATAGCAATTGCTTGACCAATTTGCTGTCTGTGAAACCTGTGAGAATATTTTCTCTCTGTGTGACTCTTTACGCACACTCCACATCATTGATCACTTTCCTCTGTGGCCCCATAATCTCCTTGAGCAGAAAATTTGGAACACCACTGAGATACACATGATGTTACAGTACAGGATCTCTTATGTTCTGAGTCCTAACAACTTGAAGGGCTAGACAAACTGTTCGCTGTTCTTGGAGACCTTTTTCTCTAATATTTCAGTCTGAAAACTTAAGTTGTTAACCTTCCAGAAGTTAAGCTTAATGGTAATTATTAGCTTAAAACATAGGCTGTTGAACTTAACATCAGTATGTCAATATTAAATGCCTTAGACATAACATGATGTTATGAGTTTTAATTTCTCCTTTTCCTTTAGTTTAGTTATAAGCCTGGTGATTCTGTTGATCTACCAAGAGAGCAGATTTGTGCTTCAGTAGACTTTCTCTACATTTTAGTAACATTCTATTTCGCTTATCTATATTCTTTCTCATGCCTTCCATCTTCTAACTTGGGGTTTAGTAGGACATATTTGTTGTCATTCCTAAGAGTGTGTCAGTCCTAAGGGAGTGAAGTTATTGACAGGTTCTGGCCCTAACATGAGTTGCTGAATCATTATGGTGATCAGTTCATATGGCTGAAGCCCTTAAAACAGCAGCTTGTCTTCCCAGGATCACCTTCCCCTTATTCACCAACCCAGCCCAGGGTGCAATGTCCTTTCACATTTGCCTCCACCATAGGAAAGAACCAATCAGCTCCTCAGATGTTTCTAAACATCATCCTCAGACTCCCCTCCTAATAAAGTCCATGGAAGCCCCAGCTCTCTTTGTCACAGGCCAAAGGATCTATCTGCCCCATTTGCCCTTAATCCTCTCCATGTCTTTCAAGTCATTAAAGGCTTATTTTATCTTTCCTGTCTCTTTACTGTGCTGCCAAAAACCCCTATAAGTTATTGACATAACTTTTCTCTATTTTCATATTTTCTCTCTGTGTGACTCTTTACGCACACTCCACATCATTGATCACTTTCCTCTGTGGCTCCATAATCTCCTTTCTTCATTGTTCACAAGGGTATTCCTTTCAATTTTTGTCTTTCTTGACACAGGCTCAAGCTATGCAATTCAGGTTGCCCTTGAACTGACTTTCCAGTCCAGGCTGGACTCAAATTCCTAACAATCCTCCTGCTTCATGCTCTGCAGTGCTGATATAGCAGGCATGATCTCCACAGCCAGCCTGATTTATTCATTAGTCAGTCCATTGCTCAGAGATAGAGTCTCACTATGCAAACCAGGTTAGAATTTGGTTCACAATAAAAACACCTTTACAGGGCTGGAGAGACAGCTCAGTGGAATAAGTGCTTGCCTGGTAAGCAAAATATCTTGAATTTATTCCCTGATATCACCAAACACACACACACACACACACACACACACACACACACACATAAAACCTGAGACTGCATTGCAACCCCCACACAGCTCCCTGTTGCAAGCAGAGCTTGTGATCTGGAGAAGGCCACACCAACCCCACAGTGCTCACCACAGAGGGGAGCTAGAGGAAAGCATGCTCCTCTTGCTCAGGTCCCTGGGGCCTTCTGACTCCATGCTGACTCCTCCTGACTGGATTTCACCCAGCAGCTGGGCACAGTGACTAGTGGAATGATTCCCCCCCCCCCCCCGCCTCTATGTGAAAGTTGCCACAGCCATGACCTAACTCCACCAGCAAATGGCTGGGGGAATCTCTATGGGTTTAGCTTATCCCTGCCCTGCACCAATTTAGGTTCACATGGACAAAAACAAAGAGGTGTTTCCTGCAGGCTGCCTTTGTGGATGGCAATGTCCTAACTGTAAGGGAAAGGGTACCTATCTGGGGCTGTGGACTCCTGGATTGAAGTAGACACAGTGATCGTCCTGTTGGCACACATGATCTGCAGGGTTTCCCCACACTACACTTCTCCAGTTTTTTCTCCCAGCTCCTTAGAACCCTGCAGAGCCTTGGCACAGCAAGAGCTGCACAGATCCTCAGCACCAAGAACCTCACCAATAGTGGGGGAACTGAAGCCACAGAAGAGATAACACAGGGGGTGAGACAGGGTTTCAAGACCAGGACTCAGTGACACACTTAGCTCTGGAGGAAAGCTCAGACAGCTCACAGCACTAGCCAGAGATTGACTGGGAGCTCTGGAGCTGGAAGGAGTGATTCCTACTGAGGTGATGCTACCAGACCACAGGGAGCTGTGGAGCTCCTCTCGGGCTGAAGAATGATGACTACCACACTGTACTAACCCCTCCGTGCTGGGAGAGCAGATGTGGAAAGGATGGACCCTAAGTAACATTTTGAATCCTGTTCTTGAGGAGCAGTGGCCTTGTTCCCCCTCCATAAACACAGGCAAACACACACACACACACACACACACACACACACACACACACACACAGCGCCTTTCTTCACAGGACAGGTGCCTAGGGCTCCCTCTAGTGCCTGTATCTTTTACTTAAAACTCTTTCTTAATTCTCCAGATTCAGCCTGGCCTCTTAGCCCAGCTGTGTAACTCACTAGCAAAGGACAGCGATGTGCCCAGCCTGGCAGGCGTCGGGACTTCAGTGCTCACTTTGTGAGCCAGCACTGAGGGCCTAGAGCCTGTACAGCACTTGAAGGCTCCTGAGAAGCTAGAAGAAGCATACAGGGTGTGTGCTTTGGCCCAGGAAGGTGCATTTTCAGAAGTCTACCATCAGTGTAATGGGCACGTGGGAGGCACTCACCCTGCTCCAGCCTCCTCTCCTTGAGAGCTTCAGGAAGTCAGGCTCGAGCTCTGTGACCCTGGCCCTGCCCAGGGATGCCTTCGGGGCCCAGTGAGACCATCTCTCCTGAGACTGTGATGGCACACTAAGGTCTGGCCTGGCCTCCTGACCTAAGAACATTTGCAGGTGCAGAGAGTGGTCTGTTGGCCACTTGCACTTGCCTCCCCCAAAACAAGAGTACAAAGCCAGGAGCAAGCCTCACAAACGCTGTGCCTCATTTTCCTCTCAGATGCCCACCCTGCCCCTCTGCTAGCCTGGGGGCCATGCAGGGCCTTCTCCACTCTGACAGACCTTAGCAGGGCTCAGGAGCCAGAGCACCAGATGCCTGGACCTCACTGCTGTTTGTTCAGACAAGGCGTGTGTCTGAACAAGAGCTGGTCTCAGGATTTTTGCCTATTTCAACATGCATAGGTCATTTACTTCTCCAGTCTCAGTTTTTTTAGCCACAATTTCCCCCCACTCTGACCCTGTTAGTGGTGACAAGTGTCACCGATGACTATGGGAACTAAATAACTCCTAGACACCTCTGTACTTGAACAAACCAGCACATCTGCCAGGGAATCACTACTGCTAAGGGCTGGCACAGAGTAAACCCTCACATCCCTTCCCTGGGACAGATTGTACCATGCCCAGCCTGGGTGATCCTGGGGTAGCTCTTTGGTGCAGAACGCGATCTTGGCAGCCCACTGGCTTCTCCTCAAAACTGGCGTAGGGACATAGTGGGCTCCTGTGCAAAAGAGTTTGAAGAAATAACCTCAAGACCACACCTTAAGCTTTCAAAACATGTGCCTAGGATGGCCCCTTCCCCCAGCCCACATTATAAAGAGAGCTTTCTCAGGAAGCAGAATCCAAGGAGACCCCTCCCTGGCCTTCTGGGGTGGCCTCAGAGCCATTGTCCCCCTCTATCAGCTCCCCCTGCCTCCCCATGTGAGCCCACCTCTGAGGCTCAGTTTGGATGATCAATCTGAAGGTGCTGGGGCAGGCCAGGAGACGCTCCTGTGCCCTTGTTAGGGGTCCAGACTCTAAACAGGGCCTGAAGGATAGCTTAAAGGACATGTTAAACTCTGATTGATGGCACTTGCTGTCTGCCCCATGCTTGCTGAGGGTGAGGACAAGTCACTGACCACACTGAAGGGGCAGAGCTAGTCCTGGATGGACTGCACTGTGGCCTATTGTCCAATTTCCTGCCCCAGCCCACAGAGTACTGAAGGGAATCAAGATGGACATTCTCACCCCAAAGGATAAGGGGTTCTGGAGCAAGCACACATGGAGGACACAGATGGAGGCAGAGGAACATGTGGGCCCAGCCCCTTGGCTTCTGTGACCTGCTGATGGTCTTGAGGGGGTCAGTGCAGGGAGTTTGGGAGGTCACAAAAGCACCAGGAAGGTGATTGCCAGCAGTCTGTGTCCCCATCCCTTTCCCCTCACACACAGAGACTCTAGGACCCTGATCCTCTTCTTTCCTTTTCTAAACATGATTTGAGCAGCTCTGCCCTAAACACCTCCCTGCCACTTCCATCTGGCCCCTGTATGAGGTGTGCAGAGGTAGGGCCACACAACATGTGTCATCACCTACAGAGCTGTGACTCAAACACAAGTTTCCTTTTATAGGTTTATTATCTTTCATGATTTTGAGAGAGGGAGGCCAGGCAAAGTGACACAATGGCCCAAGGGTGCACAACACAGAGCCTCATGGATGCAACCCGGGTCTCAAGTCCTGCTGCTGGGGCAGAGCTTCCAGACAGCCCGTGGCCTCCCTGGTGATTTCTAGCTCATGACCAACAAGTGGTAACAGCTACCATGTAAAACCCGAGTCAGGCCCAAGACCCACAATTACTTACAGGGGCAGACAGCACAGGAGGCCACAGCAGCCATGAGGAGAACTGAGCAGTCGGTGGAGTTCTGGTGCAGGCGAGTGAGGTGATCTACAGCTTCAGTGACTCTTTCAGGTGCCCTCTTCCCGGGGGAGCAGGGAGCCCAAGCCCTGGCTAGGATGCCCAGGACCTTGAGGAGAACTTCACAACCGCAAATGGAGGTCACCTGTCTCAGCAGGGTGTCCCCAGCTGCCCTCTATTTTAAAACTCACCACCGTTGGCATCCACATCCACCAGAGTCTGAGACATAAGCACAGCCTGGTGCCCAGCACTGGGTTAGAAGAGTGTGCAAAGAAGTGGGGCATGTCCTCAGGTGTCCTTAGATGCCCTGAGCTTTGAAGCAGCCTGAGAGGTTCCTCATAATCACCTATGTTTGTAACTTCAATCTTGTCTGCACTCTACAAAGGCCCAGGAAAGAATTACTCACAGTAATAGGGGCCCGAGCTAGGGAAAAAATCCAGGTCTCTTATCTATATATTGTATGTATGGAGGGGGAATTGAACATAGGGCTTTTGCATTGAGCTTCATCCTCAGGATTTTTTTTTTTTTAATTTTGACTTGGGCCTAGGTCTTACTAAGTTCCAGACTGGACTGGAGCTTTAATGCTCCTGCCTCAGCCTCCAAGATTCTGGGATTACTATGGTGTACTCTACTGCAGCCAGCTTTTGTAAGGACTTTTTGATAGGATCAAACTGTGACACATATGTGAGAGCCATCCTTACTCCCCACTGGAAATCCCATGGGCATGAGCTCATCAATAGTGTCATGTGTGATGATTGCTGCTCTCCAAAGGACACACAAGGCCAGTGGATGGCAGCAGGCTGAAAGAGAGATTTGTGATGTCAAAACCACTAGGTTGGTATATAGGTAGTACATGGAATCTCTGTTTAAAAAAATCAGTTAGGGGCTGGAGAGATGGCTCAATGGTCTAAAGCACCTACTTAGAACAAGCTTGGCAAGGCATCAGGGACCGCGGTTCAATCCCCCAGCACCACA
>NW_004524613.1:758037-761700 GCF_000260255.1 Octodon degus
CTCTCTCTCTCTCTCTCTCTCTCTCTCTCAAATAATAAATAAAAAAAATCAGTTAACCCCAAAACTCAGCCAAATAAACATACAGGTAAGTTTTTTTTAATAGTTTAAAATAAAGTGAATTAAAAGCTAATAAACACACATAAAATGAACAAGTGATTCTACAAGATCACATTTAGGAAAAAAATAAGTAAAACTTGAAGTATAAAAACATGAAAAAATATTTCTAAATAAGCCACATTTCATGTTGTTAGGTTTGAACCCATGCAGTCAAGCAGGTCAGGCATTCTGACTCTAGAAGATTTATTGGAGGTAGAAGCAAGCAGGCAGGTTATCCAGCAGATCGAGACAGGCCCAAACTAAAGGGGACTGTGGACTTTAGAGTTTTTAGGGCAGGGTGTGTGCAGGCTGAAATAGCCCAGTTGAGGGAGAGCTCATCTTGGCAGGGCTACCTGGCATTGGGTGGAATAGTTGCTGCAGTTTGACCACAGCTCTGGGCCAAAAGGAAGTGAGACTTGAACTGAGGGTAAGGTCCTGATTTATGAAATTTACCTATCAAAATAGATGCACCCAGAGACCATACTCCTAAGCGAAATAGTCTGCATGTGTAAACATCTTGTTTTCTCCTGAGAATAAGGACCTGAAAGAAAAAATAAAATCTGAAAATGGGCTGAGGTGATAGCTCAGCAGCATCAGCATCTGCCTGGGAGGCACAATGTATTTTACTCCATGTTGTGCCAACCCTGCAACTCCAGCAACACTGTGCTGGCCCAGGAAACAGGCATGATAGTGCCTACTAGTAAGGCTGGCACTGGGAAGGCTGAGACAGGAGGATCACTCTGGTCACTATGGGAAATCTTGATTGCTGCAAAGGAACAGGAGACTGTACATGATGTCCTGGGGCAACATAAGAAGCATCAATTCTCCACCCTTCACAGCCTCAACACTGCAAATATAAAAGACATTGCCCTGTAGACAAAGCTGCAGAGAACCACTTTCCAGAGATGCTAGTAATTAGATTCAGAACACTCAGCTATACAGCCTCTCTGCCCCTACAGCCAGGGGAGAGGAGAGCCTGAGTACTGGTCCAGCAGGCACCAGCTCTTGACATCATCTCTGAGGTGCTTGTTTCAGGCACTTGCAGAATAAGAGTTGTTGGTTTAGCATGGGTCCCACCCAGATTTCACAAGGTCTGGGAGGCCAGGCAGTGTGCCCCTGGAGGGAACTGTGTGAAGCTGTGAATATGAAGCCAAACGCGCAATGAAAAACCCAGAAGTTTGGAAAAGACAGGATTATGGATCATCTAAGGAAAGATGTAAGGAGGAAACAAAGCAATTAAGACACAAGCCCTGGTAGCTACATCCATCAGAAGTGCCATAGGAGATGAACAACCCCAAGCCCTTGAAGTTTAGATCTTCTTATAGATTTCTTCAGATGCTGCCCATGGAACTAAAGGACTTAATGTTTGCCTGTTCAAATTTGGACTTGCGTTGGTCCCATTATGTTGTTTATGGTTGTGTGCATTAGTTCCCCAGCCTCATGCAATCATGGGGCTGACTTAAAGAGTTTGTGATTAACTGACGATCCACTGGGATTATGAGTGTGAGTGCTGCTGGAATTAAGGGTATGAGTACTACACCCGGCCTGGGGCAGATAGCCTGAGTGCAACTTGAGGGAGACAGACTTGCTCTCTGTAGCTAGTGAGGCAGCTGCTAGTCCTCCATTTTGCTCTCCATTCTTTGCCACTGCCAAGAAAAGTTACTGTCTGTCATGGGCCACCGCTCTGCCTTGGGGGCAGCTCAGTATGACTTAAACCTCATTAACTGTAAATTAAATAAACCTTTCCTTCCTTCATTTTGAGTGTCGGGTATTTGCCCCAGCAATGAGAGAAGAGTAATTGAGACACTTAATTTCTCCCTGTTTTTAATTTTGGAACAGAAATGTTTTTCTTCTGCCTATATTTGTATACAGCTCACACCTAAGAGGCTGCCTTATGTCTCAAAGGAGATGGGTGACAGGCTTTTCAGCAATGCTGAAACTAATAGGGCTTTGGAAAGTCTTAGAGATGAATGGAAGGTCATTTTCATGAAGGGATGTGCATGAGACTTTGAGGGCCAGGGAAGGACTCTCATAGCTTATTTTTGAATGGGCCCTCTAGAGTCACACAGTTTTGGGATGAGCTTTTTGAAGGTGGCTGAATCTAGTTTCTGAATACTTCATTGTCTGGTACTGGTACTGGGGTGTTAGTGCTCCACATGGCTTAGAGTGAGCACCCTGTATAGTAGGAGGGAAAGGAGGAGGCTTGCTTTCCCATTCCTCCCTCTGTACCCTTCCTGCTTTTGCTGTCTTGCTCCAGTATGAATGGCTGCCCTCTGCCATGCACCCTGCCGTGAAGCCAAAGGATGGCAGAGGGAAACCCACATAATCTGGGAGCAAAGTCAGTCCTTTCCCCCTCTATAAGAATTGATTAATTGACCCAGTCCTAGCCCAGGTCCGGTGAGTGTGTAGGAGAGCTTCCAGCTACCCTGCACCGGCAGGACCTATTACTGGTCCCAGTCCAGGTGTGGTGTGGGTGAGACCCTCTCGCACCACTTGGGATGCCCCCTACCACACCGCAGCACCTCCCCCACCCCGCCTGCTGAGTAGAAATTTCTGCCACGTTCCGGGAACGCCAAGACTCAGTCCTAGCCCGAGTCCAGTGAGTGTGGGGGAGAGCTTCCAGCTACCCTGCACTGGCTAGACCTATAACTGGTCCCAGCCCAAGCGCAGCGTGGGTGAGACCCTCTTCTACCCCCTTGGGACGCCCCTCACCGCTCTGCAGCACCTCCCCCACCCCGCCTACAGAGTAGGAATTTCTGCCACGTTCCAGGAAAGCTCAGACCCAGTCCTAGTCCAGGTCTGGTGAGTGGTTCAGAGAGCTTCCTCTCCCCGCTACACCAACTTGTCCCCTTCAGGCTCAGCTCAGGCCTGGCATACAGACCTGGGGTGTAACCCTGCAGCTACCATCCCTACAGAGAGTGTAGAGGATAGAGCCACCCAGCTAGTCAAGGAGCAGAACATCTTGCCAGAGGAGCACAACAGGTGCACCCTCAAGGGCAGCAACAAGAAGGAGCTGAGCACAGCAGCCAGACCCAAGCCATGCACAGCTGGATAAATCCAAACTTTGTAGATCTGCACCTGAAATTCAGTACGTGCTAAGGTTATAACTACAACGAAGATCTACAACAAAGGTCAGAAAATAGTGCTACACAAAATGAAGAGAAGGAACAAAATGCAACCTCAGAATCCAAGCCCAACCATAACAAGTGCAGAGTACACTAACACAGAACAAATTGGGAATAACACAGCTCAAAGCAAGAAACATATGGAAGAAACCCAATGCCAACCCAGAACAAGTGTGGAGGACACAAGCTTAGCTCAAATGCATGAATTAATAGCATCGATAGTAAATAAGCAACATGCGGCCAGGAGATTGCTCAGTAGAGTAAGCGCTTGCCTGGCAAGCACAAATGCCTGAGTTCAATCCCTGATTCTGAAAAAAGAAAGAAGAAAGACAAAAGGAAAGAAAGAAAGAAAGAAAGAAAGAAAGAAAGAAAGAAAGAAAAATAAGCAACAGCAGAAAGATATAGAGGAACTCAGAGCGCAATTCTTTTCTGAAATAAAAAA
>NW_004524613.1:762040-762837 GCF_000260255.1 Octodon degus
AAATAAATAAAAAATAAATAAATAAATAAATAAAAAGAGAGAGGAGATTTGAAAAATGACGGATTCCTTGAATGAGCAATACAGGAAAGAAATAGATCGCATGAAGCAGAGTCAAAGAGATATAGAGGAAATTAAAATCGCAAACACAAGCTTGCAAAACCGTTTAAGTGAAAATGAAGACAGAGTTTCAGAACTTGAAGATGCTGGTGCAGCTAGTGAAAAGGTAAGAAAGGATCTCTTAAAAACAACGAGGATGCAAGAAAGAATAATCCAACACCTGCAAGATGATGCAAAGATGTAAAATGAGAGACTAATAGGCATCAGTGAGAAAGAAGGAGTCAATACAAATGATATTAAAAAAAATATGGGCAGAAGTAATAGCAGAAATCTTTCCAAATATGAGGAAACAATCTGATATTCAGGTAACCAAAGCATAAAAAACTCCCAGCAACCCCAACCCAATGAAAAACACACTGAGACAAATAATAGTCAAGATCCCAAAAATTCAGCATAAGAATAATATACTGAAAGCTGGTAGAGAAAAGAAGCAGATCACATTCAGAGGAAAACACATCAGAATTGCAGCTGACTTCTTTTCAAAAACAATGAAGGCAAGAACAGCATGGAGCAGAGTACTTCAAGTCCTCTATGAAAACAAACTCCAGCCCAGACTGTTATAGCCTGCAGAACTCTCTTTCAAGTTTGATGAAGAAGTGAAATACTTTCACGACAAAGAACAACTGAACAATTTCATGATGACAAAACCAACTTTACACAGGCTACTGAAAGATGTTCTA
>NW_004524613.1:767777-794979 GCF_000260255.1 Octodon degus
AAGAAGAATATAATTCTTTATGCCTATTTTTAAAATATATTCTAATTTTAAATGTTTTTTATCATATTCTGTAGGGATTTAAAGTTCAACATATCAATACTTGATGAAAAATACCTGTTCCATAATATGCCTAAGATGTTTGATATGCAGACAGATAGTGAGGTTAAGCTTAACAGCCTAAGATGTATGGTAATAACAATAAGCTTCTCTTCTGGATGGTTAACAACCTAAGTTTGCAGACCAAAATTAGAGAAAAATGAGGGCTGCAGGAAAAGCCATCATTTTGGCCCAAGCCTTCGAAGGTCAATTAAGACTCAGGACATATGAGAACTTGTACTGTAACGTCATGTAACTCAGTAGTGTCCAAAATTTTCTGAACAAGGAGATTATGGGGCCAAAGAGGAAAATGATCAATGATGTAGAGTGTGCATAAGGAGAGTCACATAGAGAGAAAACATTCTCTCAGGCTTTCACAGAGAGCACATTGGCCAAGCAATGGCCATGACTCCTCCTCATGGGTGACACTGACAAAGGTTCTACAATCTGAGGTACAGGATCTCAGGATAAATCCTGAGGGGATTTCACTGACCTTATCAGACCCAAAAGATACAACTCTTGATGCATAGGTCCTGCTTTACCTTGGTCTTAACCATCCAGCAGAAATGTCTAAAAACGATGTATAAGAAGTAAAGCCATGCTGTTATATTGAGCTGTGGGGGACTCAGGTCAACAATTTCTGACATTGACAGTCAAGCAGAAGACCCAATACTATTATGGGCTACTGGACTCTTTTGTAATATTTTGCTGAGTTTACACACCTATAATATTCAAATAACAGAACATAACAAAAAAAAGGGAACACAAATGAATGTCCATTTTGTATCTGTGTATTCTAAGTGGTTAGGATAGGTATATAGTTACATTCTCTTAATGAATAGAGCGATTTGTTCTAATGGTGTTTGTAAATAGGATATCATGTCCACATCTTGTACAGCAATCAACCACTAGGAAGAATGTATGCAATGTGTGAATTATTGAAGCTGTCCTACCATTTTGATTTGAAACTGTCTCATTGCTATTTGTTTATCAATAAAATTATGGGGAAAAAAGAATTGATTAATATTTGTAAACCATTAGAATAATATAAAAATGTTTAAATTCTTAAAATTTTGAAATATAAAATAAGTGATTGAGATTCATAAGAGGAAAATAAGAGAAATCATTCATTTGAAACAAGTCAAAAATATAGTCCAACCAAGTCAACAAACCTCAAGAATAAGGTCTGTGCCAGTTGGTGCTGCCAATTTGCTGAGGAGGAAGGGTGCTAATTAACCCAAGTCAGTGTGAGGGGCAGGACACACAGGAAGATGACTGAGTGTGTTCCAATCATGTCCCCCACACTGCATCTGCCTCAGGGTTTGCAGCCTACTGTGCACCTAGGGCATGGAATGAGGCCTACAAGGCTTTGGCCCAAAGCAGCTGTCACCTCAGTGATACATTACCACTGGACATGCACACACATGCTTGTACCATCCATTCTTACCCCCACCACTGGAGGTCCTCCTTCATAGACAAATGGAATCCCTGCGCCACAGACACGTACCACACAAGACCACTCTATAGATGGAGATTTTTATTTTGTCTGTTTCTCTTTGCATGTTGGTAGGAATTGAATCAAAGGCCTCTTGCATGCTAGGCAAGCGGTTTACCTCTGGGCTCTACAGCCACCACACCACTTTATATTTGGAACCTGGGCTCCTCCAAATAACCTTGTCTGACAAGTTTGGAAGGGCTAAGAACATCACAGAGGTAGGGCCCAGTGTGACATCAGACTGGAATGATCACCCACTAGAAACTTCATCTCCCAATATGCACCAGCATCATCTTCATGAACTGAGGACCTAGTGTCTTGTGGGGGTGTCACATGCCTAGCCTCTGAACCTTTTGTGGCCTGCATGGTACAGATGCTCTTACTGGCCTTATTGTTAGGATAGACAACCTAGACCAGGCTCCACAGGGTGCCCCCTAGCTGTGCGAGGGCCGCATCATCATGCGGGAGGTGCGGAGAGAACAGATGGAGTCACTGTAAGCATGGTCCCAGCGGATGCCATCGATCTTCCTCTTGTGCTGACCAGCTTGGTAGTAGATGCCATTGAGGTTAGACATGCCACAGGTGTCAAACCACCATCCTGTGGAAGAGGGGAATACAAAGCGACTGCTTTGCTTCCTGGGCACCAGCCAGCTGGGAAGGAAGGTGAGGACCTGCAGACCCTCTGCTGAGGCAAAGCCACTAGTGGGCAGTGGAGCTTCTTGGCACCTGGTTAGCTGTATGCAACTTGGGACATTCCCCCAGAATCCTCTGCATCCCTGCCCCTCCCTCACTGGCCTCCCAGCCTTTTGGCTTCCTCACAGCCCCTGTTGCCTCCCCGGATATCTAATGGCCTCTGTTTGTCTCTTGAGTCCCTTTCTCCTTAATCTTGAGCACGGGTCTCACGAACACCTTTCTGGCTAAAGACTTCCTTCTCTGAGGGCTGTCTCTCTCATACTGTCTCTATCAGGTCACTATCCCAGGCACCCAGGCCTCTCCTGGCCACATCCAGCCAGGACTTCCTCTCCAGGTCTCCCTCCACCTTCCCTGACCAGTGCTGTCTATCCCCACTGTTCTCACTTCTAGCAGCCTCTGCCTCTCTCTACTACATCTATCCATGTCTCTGTGGCTCAGGTGTCTCATCTGTCCTTCTGACTCTGTTTCTGACTCATCCCATCTCCCACTCTCTGACTTCTGTCCCAGCTCAGGAGAGCTGCCCCAGCCAGACTTGGTAGGAACTGTTTCCTGGACACATCCTGACAAACGCTGGGCTAGGTGGAGGGATGTTCTGAAGATCCTATATCCCTGGTGTCAAAGGCACCTCTGATCCTAACTCACCTCCAGACATAATCTCTGAACAGTTGCAGCCACAGTTGTCATGATCTGCATCCCGGGTGCTGAAGTTGTTGTTCCTCAGGATCAGCAGACCGTTGCGAGATGACACACCGCTATCCTTGTCAAGAGCAATTCTGGAGGCCACCCACAGATTGAGATAGGAGAGAGCACAGAGTGAGTTTGGTGCTGTGTTTCCAAAGGGCCCATGTTGAGAACTTTGCCCAGGCTGGCCTCTCTCCTGCAGTCTACAAGGGGAAGCCTCAGCCTAGGTTTGGCTTGTGGCCATTTTTCTCAGGCTCTTCTATGCCTCCTCTCTCAATTTGAAAGTAATCAGCTCCTGTGTGATGGGCACTCCACACCTCATTCCGTGGGTCCTGAAGCAGTGTCACAGTGACCATATTGTGTGCAATGGATGACAGTTTGGAGCCTGTACTGGGGGGAGGGGGTCAGGCACTGTCCAAAGGCTTTTGCAGGGGTTGACTCATCCTTATCTCAGTCTCAGAAGGTCCTGTCCACAGGAGGAGATGGGACCTCCAAGAGCACAAGAACCTGCCAAACTTTCAGGAACAATGAAGATCATATCCAGATTTCAGCCCAACATGGTCTGTCTAGACTCCCACAAGCTGATCTTCCCATGCTCAATTTCCTGCACCTTAGTCCTGTGATATCTACTTGTGTCCTCTTGCATCTTCCAGAAAGCCCTCCCTCACCAAATCTACCCACACCGTTGAAACCCAGGATCATCATCCCCATGCTCCATACAGCCCATTGACCTATGCATCACCAGGCAGCCCGGCCAGTGGATTTATTTTGCTTGCCAGACTCTGTGGTCCTGACAGGTAAAGCCAAGGCAGTCTGGTGCTGATGGCCATCAACTTGCATTCAAACCCAGCTCTGCCACTCAGAGGCTGCATGGCCTTGGAAGACTGTGTCACTCACTGAGCCTCAGTATGTGCGTGTATGCACTTGGGAACCATGAAAACACTGACCACAGCCTTGCTCATTGTGTGCTTTGGTGATCCCAGGATGTAGATGCTCAGGGCAGTGAGCAGTTACTCTTCTCTGTTGGCCCCTGAGCCTGGCTGGGAGACTGCTGGTTGAGATGTGATTGGCACAGGGGTGGGAGACAGTTGGAAGCCATTAATGTTCCATGGGGTGGAGGTGAATGGAGTTCAGATATAGCCAGTGAAGCTAAAGGAAACACTGGATGCCAAGGCTGGTTATAGAAACCCTGGAGAGGATTCACTGCTGACAACTGCTACAGTGATTCTACATTCACCTACTATCCATTCAAGACCCTTGGTGGGAGGTCAGTGCTATCAGCTCCTCACCCCTGGGACCACAGTGGACACCACATCATGGATTAGAACAGCCCCACTGCCACACTCTTCAGATGTAATTTAAGCACATTTATGCAACAGGCCTGTGGAAGCTGAAAGTGAGACACATCCGGAATTTAATTCAATGTTCACACGTGTAACCTCCAGCTGGGACATCTTTATCCCAAAGTGAGGCAGAGTCCATCAAGGGATCTCAGGATCATGAAGACTGTACTACTTCAGGAAAAACCTGCATGAGCAATAATTTGATAACATGGAATATGGGCCATGAATAGAAATGCAGGAGACATTGGGCCCTAGGACCTGCACTACAGGGTCAGGGAGCTGCCGGGACTGCTTGGTCCCACAGGAAAGCACAGTGTGAAGACACACAATGAGCATCGGGGAGTGAGTATCTATGTGGGAGGGCCACCCTTGCTGGTCAGACAGTGATGAGAGCTCTGATGTCAGCAGGCTGTGCACAGAGCCTGCAGAGGAAATGGCCCAGGAGGCACAGATGAGGTTGGGGAACACTGGGATCTGGAACCTGTTTTTTAGAGGTGCACAGACACATGGACCTGAATCAGGGAGCACACAGAGTGGCTCACACAGCTCCAACATGTAATGTGGAGGGGTTCCCCACATCCCTGGTGGACCTACTTCACACACACAAACACGCCCACAGCATCGGCATCTATCTGTCTCCTGATGCAGGATATGCCCACTCTCTGGGGAGTCCTTCCTGCCTGCTATTTGTATGAGCAAGTCAGACATACCTCCTCTGCTGTATCCTTCCTCACTGGAAAGCATCTCCTCATTTACCAGGTCATGCATTTGGGTAAACACTGTCCCTTCTGTGGTGTGGGACACCAGTGGACATTCTACATCATGCCACACACCAGACTAGAGTAACTGTGAAGGTGTTGATGGGAGGACTGATTCTTCCCCCACATGAACAGGTCAGCACCTGCAGGCACAGAACAAATATCCAACATCCTGCCATATAGAGTGCTGCAGAGGGACGGGTGAATGAGAGCCCTCTGAAGCATGCCCAGGGCAACCTGGAGCTCTGGAGCTCCCTGAGACCTGGACACAGAAGGAGTACAGCATTGTGCACAGGAGACCTTAGACATTTATCACACATGCTTACATTTGCAGGGTAGACAGTTATAATGCACAATTATGCATTTATGTAGAAATGTGACATTTCTGTCCTTGAATATATCATCTATATATCACCTACTGGCCCACCCCAGGACCCCAGGCTTTCATTGTACTAAAGATCCCACCATGATGCTCACCTCAAAGAGTTGTTGGGCAGATTTATTGGAGATTGTAGAAAAAAATTGCTTAACTCTGATTACTGTGCCTAAGTGTACCACAGGAGAGAATGAAGAAGGAGAGGGATAAAGGGAAGCTGTCACCATATACCCATATCCGAAGCTATTCTGCTTTTAAAGCACAGAGCTCAGAACAACCTGAGCAGCCCAAGCCAGAGCTGCCTTGGATTGACTGCCCCAGGAAGGACACCAATCCAGTCTTCAACACAAAGCTAACTAGCCACCTCCAGATCTTGTGATGTGGGTGTATAAGGTGGATTGATGGTAGAAAGACAAAGTGACCAGGATGGACCTTTTTGCAGATCTGCAGGCACGGTCCTGGACCACAGCCCATGCAACCACTGGACCCAGAGCTCACCTGTAAAACTGTTTCTCATTGTGCAGTTCAAAGTACTCAAAGTTGGCGGAGAACTTGTTGCCATCCCAGTCTTCCATCTCCACACGCAGGGAGTAGTTAGTGCTGCTGGTGAGCTGGTGCACCACCTCATTGCCCAGCCAGTACTCCCCAGCTGGGTCACCGAATCCCTATAAGAGGAGGACAGAGTATCTCTGTACAGAGCTGGGAGCTGTGTCCCTGACTGAGCAATGCCTTAGGCCAGTCTCTAAGGCCACATCTCCTGACCTGCAGGGCTTAAAGATCTCTGTGAACAGCCTCAGTTAGGAGACCCATACTTCCCAGAGGAAAATCATCAACACATTTCTAAAGATAAAATTTCAATAAGTATGACTTAAATTACATTTCTCCAAAGCTCAGGAACCCAAACTACTATCTGTGGTGACCCAAATGAAGAGTGGCTCTTCTTGGGGTGACTAGGAGGTGGCACAAGGGAAGATGGTGAAGTGCTGTAACCCTGCTATTTCAAGGCTGCTATGTTAAGTAAGCACATATTCCAAATAGATTGATCCTTACACTTCATGTTTGGGCATTTAACTGCATGACTGTAAATACTCAGTTTAAACAAATAATAATGATTTAATCCTTGGCATAAATGGCAATGCAAGACATTTTCCAAGATCCTGGCATCAAATGCAAAATTTCAACAGCTTAGAAATGTATAAAACTCCAAGAACACTTGTCATGTTTTGTCAACAGTGTCCAGGACCAAGAAACCAAAGTTTCTAGCAGAACACAGGTTCTACACCATGGACAGGGCACACAGAACCTGGCTTCTTACCTGTGGGATGACGTCCCATTACCAGCTAAGCAGCTATCCAGCTGTCTTTGATGTATTTCTGCATCTCAACTCCTGATTTCCCTTTCCATTTTCATGATTTATTAAAAGCATTCAATGGTTTCAGAGTATCTACAGCTCAATTTGATATGTACATTTGATGGTACATCAAATGCAATAGCAAGTACACACTATAATATAGTTGTATTTCATTGCATATATATTTCCTATTTAATTTGCTGTCGAAAAGTTTAAGGAGTATTTAAGTCAACTTTCCAATATTTCTATATGCCAAATTTATTTTAAGAAAATTGGAAAGCAATCGGGAAGCATATCTCATTTCAAAAATCAGATGGTCATTGCATAAGCAATTGCACATCAGAGAATTTATGCTCCTGGTGGGTAACACAAGTACCAAATATGCAAGAAATTCATTCAAGCAGTTTAGCTGGGGGCTTGGTACTGTTTCTTTTCATCTGACTCTGTTCTTTTTAAAAAATTCTTAGCAATGTATATTTTTACCAAGATTTGAAACAAGAGTCAACATTTCATTCCCAGGATGCATGTCAGAAGTTTCATGAAGAGGTTGAAACTCAGGGCCTGGGCCTCTGGGAAGTGCATGGATAACAGGCGAGGGTGCTTGTGGGTAGGTGGCTCAGATGGGCTGATGAAGTTTTCTGGAAAGCTGTGAGGGCAAGCATACATCTTTCCCCAGAAACTCCAGAGCAAAGGGACCAGGCTTCAGAGCCGCACAGCCCTGCCTCAGGACAGCAGAGTCACCTGCTTGTAGTCCTCCCAGTTCTGGTTGAAATTCACTGTGCCATTCTTCCGATGCTGGATGACGGTCCAGGCTCCTCCACTGGGGTCCATCACACAGAACACCTGCCAAAAGGGGAGCAGCTGAAATGCCCTGGACACAGCCAGAAGCTGCGCCCAGGGCAGCACAAGGTCACTTGGCAATGGACGCCCACGTCCTGTGGAGCAAAGCTGGTCAAGTTCATCAGAAAATGCCGACTTCATCTTTGCTCCCAATGTCATTGCCTAAAGTGATGGCCAGTGACCCTCTCCCACCACTGCCTACTCCTCACTTGTAAAATGAGGATGCTCACATCTTCAACTCTTTGTGCCTCAATTTCTCCTCATTAATGTAAGGGTTAAATGAGAGGTGTCATGTGAATGTCTAGCAGGGGACCCAGCACATACCAAGAGAGAAGTGAATGCAGGCTCCTCCACCTTAATACTGCTGGTTGCTGGAAGGATTAAATGTGTTTGGGATAAAGGGCTTAGCCACCTTGTAGATGCAGGAAACGCTCTTATTGCTGTCCCTCAAAATGCAGTATAGTTTGCTGAGAAACTACTATGTGTGATGCTCTGTTCCAACCTCTGTAGATACAAATGTGGGTGAGACAAAAACAAAAGCCTTTCTCTCTAAGAGCTACAATCTAACACAACTACACAAAGCAGGCTAACTACTGTTCACACACTATTTTCTCTATCAGTTTTGTACAAGTTCAATATCCCATGAATGCAGCTTTGCTGCCTGGCCCTCCACAAGATGAATCAGAGACAAAGGAAGCTTCCTGCTGCATATTCTGGAGGAGGCTGTGATGGGGCAGAAGACAATGTAATATGCACATTTGGGAGGTTGCAAGGAGAAGCCCAGCAGTGACTCAGCCACCCCAGATACCCTGGGGTGAGAGCTTCCCAGGGGACACAGAATGGGCATGTGCACATGAGAGAAATGAAGGGAGAGGCACTTTCCAGGAAGACACAAGCAGGAGGGGTGGGGGCTCTGAGGAAGGAAAGCTCAGCTGAGGGACAGAAGCAGGACCCCTGTTGTGGGGCTGCAGTGTGTGCAGGGGTCTCAGAAGGGAAGAGCTTTCCTAAGAGGAGAGCTGGGGGCTAGGCCCTGATCTCTCTCCTCCCAGGCCAACTCTCACCTCTGTCCCAAACACTGTCCCCATATCTCAGCGATTAGCCCCTCAGCAAATTCAATCTGACCTACATTTGCTTAAGTTTCTTGGAAAATCAGATTTTCCATGAAAACTTGTCAAGTCTCTTGATAAGAAATCTTAGTACCTTAAATGGAAAATGCTCATGCGTGGGTATAATCAAATGATTGTGAAAGTAAGTATAAGAAAGCAAAATATGATGAAATTGATGCTAGAAATTCTTGCATGCACAGAGCCATCTCCTGCTCTTTCCTTAAAGGCCCATTTACTGAATGTGTGGAAAGCTCTCTAGACACAAATGGAGCCAACCCCTGACAAAGTGAGGAGGTTGAAGGGAAAGTGCAAAGAGAATTACAGCGCAAGACTGCTGGACAGGTGCTCCTCCCTCCCGTCCCTTCTATCTGCCCCAAGCCCTCCGTCACACCCATGTCTCCCGTCCACCCTTCCGCCTCTTGACAACTGGACCTATGAGCTCAGGGTCACCTCTGAAGTTGTTCACAGGTGGTGGAGGTGGCTCCATGGACCCCTCACATCAATGTCCTGCATGAAGCAAAGGCCCACTTCCTGCCCTCAAAAAAGTAAAGTTTGGGCTGGGCCCTTGGAATCTCAGGATTCACTTGTGTAACTGAGCATGACCTTAGCCAGCACAGAGCTGTTTCCTGCTACCCCAGTGAGAGGCCTCTCTGGAAAGCAGTGCTCCTACTCTGAGGACTTGTGCATATTGTCCCCTGGTCACACCTTTGCCTACATGAGCTCTCAATAAGGCAGGTACCCCCATTTGCCAGCATTTCAGTCCCTCCAAAAAGCACGATGCTAAAGGGGGTTCATCTGGAAAGCTCCGCAATCAACATCCACTGATGGACTCTCACCTCCCCCAGCCACAGCCCTTCTCACCCTCTTGAACTGCTTCAGACTGGGCAGGAAGATGGTGTAGACGCCGTCCTCACTGAACCCAAACCTGTGGATGGCCTCACAGTCCTGGAATTTCTGCACATTTACATCTGTGGAGGCAGAAATAGGACAAAGCCAAAGTTAGCTGGAGATGAGCAAGATGGTGGTAGGGACAGAGTGAGCTCACCCTCCTGCTATGCGTAGGTCCTTGCTGGGGAGGTGCCAGGATGGGCAGAGGAGCCACTGCTTGCATGTTGCCTATAGCAAGGGATAGAGACCTGAGCCTCAGCAGGGAGCAGGAGTTCTAGCTGGAGATGTTGTGCTCTTGGCAGAGGGAACAGCAGGGCAAAGACTCCTAAGTGTCCAGAAGAGAGACACAGGGCCAGAAGGTCACACTGATGCCTGGGAATGCAGAGCCTCTGCAGAGAGCACTCTGGTTGCTTGACATGTTGCCAGGTGGGCAGAAAGTGGGCAGGGCAGGAACAGGGTGGAGTGCAGGCTGTTTCAGCAGAACCAACTGGCCCTGTGTGTCATGCTGTAGAGCCCAGACTGCTGTGCCTAGCAAGAGCACTGTGATCAGAGTGGGTTTTCCTGGGCAGGGCCTCAAAGTAGGGAGACCTAAGGGGAGGTATAAGGCTATTCAGAGGGCATATGGAGAGCCCTCCCTTGAGCAAGGTGCTCCCAGTCCACAGACAGGGCCTGAGCACCCAGAGAGTAGCACAAAGTCAGCTCTTCCTTCCTGGGGCTCAGGTACGACTCTCCTCTCTTACTGATGTGGAAAGCACATATGTTGTTCTTTGCTAGGTCTCAGGTCACTGTATTGCATCTACAATTTCCATAATCGATGTGGATGTCTGACCTCTATGACCCATTCAGACAAGCCCATTCCCTGCTAATTCCATGTGCTGTTTGTCACTCATAATTTTCCTTGTGATCTCAACCTACCCTAGACCTCTCACAGAGAGAAATCCCAAAAGCTTCCCTTCACTTTCACCTCTCTCTCCCCAAGTGCTCATCCTACAAACCCAACATCAGTGCACAGCCAGCCCCTCCTTCCCTCTTCCTTTGTGGACCACATACTCTGAGATACTTCCTGCTTGTGCTCACCTTATCATACTCCCATTCTTCCTGTACTTAAATCCAAGGGCTCCTGTCATTCAGTGCATCTTCCCAGGGTTATCATTCCTGCGGTTACACCTATTCTGACGCACAGTTCATAGACTGTAGCTCAACAAACATACACTCAAAAAGACCAGGACATGCCACATTCAATGGATCTGGAGTAGCAGAGGCAAATGGGCTCTTCAAGGCCCAGCTCTCCAAACCTCCCTTGGAATTACACCTGCCTTGGCCTCAGCTTCTTCCCAGGGCACCCACTTTCCTAAGCCTCTAGAAAACAGACCTCAAGAACTAAAAAGTCAACACTCTTCTCCCTCACTATGGTTATAGTGGAATCACAAATTTGTGTCACAGAGCCCTTTCCTGCTTCCCCTTATGGGTCCTTTAATCATGTTGATGACCTGTCCTTTCAGAGCACCCTGAGTTTTAAAACCTTTTTCAAGATTTCCAATCTCTGCAGTGAGCCTTCAATAATGATGATCTTACTCGAGCTGAGACACCTGGCCCTAGCTTCTACATGGGCATGACCTGGCATCCTGTCAATCCTCCTGCCCACAAAACAATGCCCTCATTCAGCAAGAAGCAGTCTAAGAGATTCACCGCCCCTTCGTAACAACTAAAGGTAATGATGGGATGTGACACTACTATGACTTCCTAAATTATTATGATGTTTCTCTAACATGACTAAAGCCAGAAAACAGCATCTTATCTTCTCAGAGTCTACCTCCTCCTACTTCCCCACCCCAGTGCTGGATGCCTTTCTCACACACACAGGGCAGACCCAGGGCTCCTTCCCTGTAATTGAACCTGCCCCTCAAGCCCCACCCTAACAACAGTCCATAAAAGTCTCAGCTTTCTTTCTCTCAGGTCAGAGGATCCCACACTCCCTTTTCCCTCAGATTATCATCTTGTCTTCAGAGTCAATAAAGGCCTCTTTTATCTTTCCTATTTGTTTGCTGCACTGCTGAAAAAACCAACAGAATCAGTGTTTGTTGACTGACCGAGAAGCTGCAATCAGGAAGCCTTGGCTCCCAATGGCACAGCACAGGCAGTGAGTGCTCAGGGGAAGGCTGGGCATGGTGCTCCCTTATGAACTGGGGCAAGGAGACCCCCTGCCTCCCCTGTGCCCTCTTGGGCCTCAAGGTGAAGCATTTATAGGAGACAAGTCCCTTGGGCTGCTCTGAGACCCACAACCCTTCTATGAGGAAACTGAGGTCCAGGGAGGGGTAGTGTGGCACAAGCGAAGCAGGATGAAAGGTAAAGCCTAGAACAAAGCTGTCAGCTGGCTGCTGTTGTCCTTCCTAACAACATCACCTCCATTGGACAACTGGGGAAACTGAGGATTGATATAGGATGGGCCAGGTCAAACCCAGCCAACTGTGCAGGCAGGAGCTGTCTGCATAGGCTGCTCTCAGGGCCACAGATATGGCCATTCCTATTACTGCTCAGTGTTATTTTTGTTGGCCAGTTGACCAGGCTTCATCTCTGGAAGCTGAGCAGAGCTCCTTCCTGGCTCCTGCCCTCCATCCCAGGCTCCACACCAGCCTCTGCACCAGAAGCCCCACCAGCTCACCTTTGCCCTGTTCCACTGAGTATTTGAGGAGATGCAGGATCTGCTTTAGCTGCTCCTGCTGCTGCTGCATGAGCCTGGGTTTGGTGTGCAGGGCTTCCAAGCTCTGGTTTATGCGGGACATTCTGTCCATCTGTTGGCCCAGTTGCAACCTCACCTTCTTCCTCTCTTCATGGAGCCCCACCAGCTGAGCCTCCCGGTCAGCCTCCAGGGTGTGCAGCCAAGTTTCTTGGTCACTGCAGGATGGAGAGAACAAGAAGAAGCCTACACTCCTGCCCTGAATTCACTGCCACAGAGGGTGGTCCAGATGCATGGAGCATCTTGTACAGGGTCACATGTCTCGTAGTCTGTGTTCGCTGTAGTTGTGGACTAGGGCAGGGAGCGGTGTGCACTGGTGTCCCTTGGAAGACAGTGGTCAGTCAGTGGGAGCACCAGCACTCAGGTAGCCATTGTCTGACTGCAGAAGCCCAGTGGCTGAGGGACAGACCTGGGAAGGGAGGATTTTCCTCTCTATCCAGTCCTGCTCACCAGACTAAGAGCTAAATCCAGTCAGGCCAGAAGACATTGCCACAGACCCCAAATTACAGTGCAGGAAGAGACCATCTGGACACACTCAAATTCTAGAATGCTCGCTGTCCACCCATCAAGAGCTTATTGACGTGACTTCTATCTGTGCATTTCCAGGAAACTGCCCAATTCTGAGTGACAGCAATGCCCCAGCTCTTGCTAGCTGCATCTTCAGGGTGGGAATGAGAACAAGAACATCTACTAATGGGACCCGCGTCAGACAGAGGCCAGGCTTATGGCTGGGCCCTGCATGGAGCTCAGACATGCACTGCCTACCTCACCCTATGAAGGGTTGATCCCTGAGCAGGTTTGGCTCCCTCACATTCTGACTGTAATGACAATTCTCTATTTCACTCAAAACCAAGATCAAATCTAGAGAGTGGGAGTCAGGTTTCTCTGCCTTTGCAGCATTCCAGAACCATCATTTTCTTCATCATTAAAGTGTGTTCCCTGATGCAGATTTGCATACAATGAAGGGACTCTGACTCTGCACAATGCAAAGTTGTCATTGTGGTGTCCTTGGGGAAGGGGAGCAGGTAGACTGAACCTGTTTGATTGATGTGCAAATCAGTTATGCCTATGAAAAGGGACATGGTCAATGGGGTGATGTATATATTATATCTCAATAAAGTAGATAAGTTTCTCAAATAAGGATAGGACAAAGAGAAAAAAACCAGTAAGAATCAAAGTGTCCTGAGCCCCAGGAGGAGGCCCTTTCTGCTGCTGCTCACACAACACTGGGAACACACCCCGGCCTGCCAGGCCCCCAGCTCAGTCCCAGCCCTGTCCTGCTGCCTGCGCTCCTCCCAGCATCTCTGGACCCTGATCCTCATTTCATTCCTTCTCAGCAGGAACCCAGGCCCAGCTTCACTCCCAGTCCCTCACTGCAAGCTTCATCAGGACTGGGTCCCACCCACTTACTCGCCCATGTCCAGCTCCGAGCTCAGCCCCACCCCCATCTTCAGTCTGGGCCCCTAGCTCTATTCCTCACTCACCTGCTGCCCCAGCAGGGCCAAGGGCCCATGCCCAACCTGTTGCTGCTGTGCAGCTGGTTTAGCTTTGCTCTTGGGTCCTGTAGCTGCTTCTTCAGGTTGTCAGTGGTCTGTAATGCATCTAGCATCTGGTGCTCCCTGTGGGTCGATGTCTGGTTGAGGACCTGTACCAGCAAACAGGAGGTAGGCACTCTGTGAGCACTGCAGGTATATGCCAGATGCCATCAGCCCGCCCACATTCCTGTCACTCCTGAGTCTTGCTGACCAAGAGCCACCCTCCAAGTCACCCTCCCTGTGATCACTTGTGCACACGCACACACCGGTCTTGCCTGAGTACCCGATCTGCTTCCTGAATTTTCCCTTCCCCATCACTGCCTGTGACAGTTCCATCCCTGCTCCCAGGCCCCACAAGGATCATCCTTGGCCCAACATGCTGCCCATCAGCCAGTGCCATCAGCGACGCCTCGCAAACCAGCTGCATACTAGTGCACTGGTGATAAATCTAGCACTTGGAGATAAGGTAGGGCCCACAGGATCAGCCTGAAAATGGAGGAGAGAGGAAGCCAGTGAGCCAGACAGGGACCAGCCAGCTGCAGCCAGGTCAGGAGAGGAAGGGGAGAACATCCACTCTGAGTCCAGGGGAAATGAGCACGGTCAACTGAGTGGATTTTAAGGAAAGAGACGCAGGTGGAGAGACCCTAAATCGGTTGACTACGGGAGGAAAACTCCAGAAAGAAACAAGACATAGTAGTCCTGGTCCTCATGACAGGTGTCTAATACGAGGAAGGGGACCAGTGACCATGGCAAGCCAAGACTTTCAAGGGAGGTCTGAAATCCTACTCATGTCTGGCACTGACCCAAGGACTTTAGAGCTCATTTTTTCCTGGGATATGTCCTTCCCACATTTTATATGTGAGAGGGAAAGGTACCACAGCTTGTGAGTGAGAGAAGATAGAGTTGAATGTGGCATTGGTGGGAAGGATGGATGGATGAGATCAACATGTGTAGAGAGATGGCCCAGGAAATCCCACTACTCTATCCATTTCATATGTATTAGTTATTCTAATTTTTTAATGTAGGCATGTAGACCCCAAGACCACACTGTTTTGTTCTGCAGTACTGGAGACTAAGCCATGGTGTGCACACTTGTCTCATCATGTCTTATTTTGAGATGGGGTCTTACAAGTTGTGCAGGCTGGACTGGCAGTTCTGATCCTCCAGCCTCTGACCCTCAGAGACCTGAGATTAACAAAATGTATCACCATTGTGAAGTACACAATTATGAGCACAACAGAGGGCTGCTTGTGGAAGACAACTGTGTCCCCCATCCTTCCTCACCTGGAATTTATACCCTGGTGCCTTCTCCTCTCTCCCTGGGACAGGATCAAACCCAGAAGAGATATTTTAGTGTGGCTTCTGTGCCTAGACCGCACCATTTTTGCTTCTACCCTCTCTTCTGTCTCTGAGCACTTACTTGGTCTAAAACAAGTCAACCACCAATTCTGAGTGCCTCCCTTGCCCAGGTTCGGTGTCCACATCCAGGGGAGGGGGTGCAGAGGCACAGAGAGGCCATCTTCATAGTGTCAGACTGTGAGGCCTGGAGTCAGTCTGCCTGGGTTCACACTCACCCCCTCACTTCTTAGGCCTCAGTTTCCACAAGATACAAGGGGATCAGAACAGATCTCACATTCTAGAGCATCAAGAGAATCAACGACGAGGCCCCACATTCCCTGCTGGCCTCACCCACGGGCACACTGAGCCAGCCACCAAGACAAGGCATAGTGGTTCATGCCTATAATGCCAGCACTGCGGAGGCTGAAAACTGAAGGATCACTACATACTTGAGCTTCATAGTGAGACCCTGTACCAAATACATAGAAAAAAAGAAAGAGGTTCATTGAGTCACTGTTAATGTGAGTCACAGTGTCTCAGAGAAAGTCCCATGTGTATGACATAGCAGCACCCCTAGGAGATAGAAGGAACCATGGTGGCTGGCACAATGCCCTGTCCCAGAAGCAGCACCAGGTTGATCCCCAACTTCCAGGGGTACCACAGCAAACCCAGGCACTTGAGTAGCACCCCACCCATTTTGAAAGTGGGGGGGATCATAGGCCCACTTTGCGAACATTAACAGAGCTGTGCACCTCACAGATCCAAGACTTCAGGGTCCTATGTCACCTTTCTATGGTCGCAGCCCTCATGCATCACACCATGTGTGCATCACGAATATGCATGCTGCTGCATGTTGGTAAATGCATGCTTACTAAGGAGCAAACTTTCCACCGATTTGGCTCAGATTTAAATAACCCATCAACTACAGTACCAGGGGTGCCCTCCCTTCCTGAGCAGAAAACTCGCTTCTGCTTTGCTGGCCGGCACAGTCTGCCTGCTGCCTGACACATCCAGTCCTCCCCTAGCACCTCATGCAGCCCTCTGCACTCACTGCTCAGACTGTCACTGGGCCAGGGCTTCCTCTCTCAGGTGCCTCTACTAAGGGACCCTAGCCAGCTACACCAGACCCCAAAATCATGTCTGTGCCCACCCTTCTCCAGAGCCCAGTCTGCCTCCTATGACTCTGAGCCACAAAGCAAATAGTTAATGTGGGAAGAACATTGGGACAGTGAGTAGATCTTTCAGCAGCCCTGGCCTGACCCGTACTGCTGTGGCCCTGGACTCCTACTCACTGCCTCCCTGCATCTGGTCCATCAGCATGGATGATTCTCAACCTCCAGAATCAGCCCCTCCACATTCCCCAGCCCCACACAGCTCACACCTCCATCTCCATGTGTCATATGGTGGCAGGGGGCCTCAGGGCCTCCTCCTGGGCTGCCAGGGACCACCTATCCATATATGCCACACTGTTACATCTCAAGCAGCAGTGTCACTCCCTGCTCACAGCTCTTGTATGGGTGCTGTGACATTCAGGATAAAAGCTAAAGTGGTCCAGGAAGTCTTTTTGGTTGGAAGTATTGGATTTTGCCCATGTCCTTGTCCCTCTGCTCTAACCAAACTGGTCACTTCCCTGTCCTTGAGAAAGTAATGGCATTCCATACTGCAGCTGTGGGAGCTGAGAGTCCCTCACTGAGACCTGGTCCCCTAGACAGTTGCTTCCTTTGTCCTTTGAAATCAGAGCTGTCCTCCACTGAGTCATCCCAATAAATCATTTCAGCTCAGGCTGCCAGGCTAAGTCACACTTCTCTCTGCTCCCCTCCATATATTTGTGTCAGAGTCTGACACAGTAGACATCATTTGTTGCCCTTATCACCCCTTTGTCCAGAAAGGATAAATTGAACTGACCTCTGCCTGCTATGTGCTCACCTAGGACAGGCCTGGCCATGATCAGCTCTAACGCATAGCTGTATAGACCTAGCTTCAGTGTTCCGACACAACCCAGTCTGGCTGCGCTGAACCAGGCCCATCCCTGCCCCTCTGGGGCCTCATCTTCCAATGCACACAACTCAAATCCCAGGCCTCTGTGCCCAGTGAAACCTCTGGGTCTCACAGTTCATTCACTGGTAGGGACAGCTCTGAAGCTGCGCCTACTTCAGGGACCCCGCCATACCTTCTGCAGCCTCAGTGTGCTGTTTGTCAGCTCAGTCCTCGCCTGTTCTGTCAAATTTCCAGACAAGACCTTCACAGGCACACTGGGCGGCTGGTTTGTCTGGATGACATCCACCTTCTGTCCTCTCTCTTGGGCTGCAGTCATGGTGGCCATGAGGAGCAGGCCACCTAGCAGCATGTTGGGCCAGGCCAGCATCTAGACACTGGGCGAAGGGGAGAGGAGCCGGCTCAGGTTCCACAGAGGCTGTCTGGTCCACTACTCAAACGGAGCCTGGAATACAGCAGTGTGGCCTGTAACCCACAGGACCTGGTGCTCAGAGCCCCTGCAGCTACACACCATCATCTCCAGGCACGGCCGGGGCTATATATGCTGCAAGTCACAGCCACAGGGCTTCTTGGCCTCTGTTCTCCCACCTACACTTGCCCTCACCTCTGCACTCTGGTCCCATCCTCTACTCCATCCTGCCCCCAAGCACGTGCACTAGCTTCTCTGGTCCACTTGTCCCCAAGGCTTGAAACTGGCCAAGGTATACGTGGCTTTCCTCAGCTCACTGGAATCAAAACGTGCAGAGACAGGCACAGGGAACACTTGCTATTCCCCAGCTTCGACTGAGGGTATGCATTCTCCCTTACTGTCTCCTTCGTGGTCTGCCTCCCTAGGCTGGGCTCTCAAATGTCAGCCTCCAGGCTGGCCCTTCTCAGCTCCTCCAGCATCTCACTTGGGTTCCCTCTTACCTTGGGACAAGGGAAAGTAAGCTCCAGAGAACAGGTTGGGAAAGGGTGAGACTGCAGAGATAGCCCAGCCATGTGTTGCCACAGAAGCAGATGCATGGGTTCACCAGGGGAAGCTGGCTCCTGTCCCGACCTCTCTCTGAGGGCCTGGGTAACTATACACTGGAATGGCCTTGGCCTGCTTGCTGTGACAGTGATGAGAAGTTGTCCTGTCCTGGGCTAGGTTGTGCCATGTCCTGTGTGATTATGGGTCCTGGGAAGGAGATCCTGGAGAGCAGCTATAATGTGGCCCATCTCAGTCCCCACAGTAGGACACACTCTAATTCCTGCTCCCAGGGGCCAGAAGCCCTCAGTGGGCAGCTTCAGTTCTCTGTCCCCCACCCCCAATCTGTAACCCTGGGAAGACTCCACCACCTGTCTGAGGACCTCAGTGGGTCCCCATCTTCGGGCCTGTGGGACTTCCAGGCTGCTGTTCAGGATTAAGCTTCACCAGCTGTGCATTTTAAGCAAGTTGAAGCCCTTCTAGGCCTCAGTTTCTTCCTCAGAGAGAAGGACAGCCCCCACTTTGTAGGCAGAATTAACTGAGGTAAGAAAGTATGGGCTCTGGCTGAGCATAGATTAAATATTTCTTTTTTCGTTTTTTTTTTTTTTTTTTTTGAACCATGCAGAAAATATGGAGCACATCACAAATCTGCACATCATCCTTGCATGGAGCATGCTAATCATGGTATCTCCTACCATAAGTGTTGCTGAAGGAAGCAGCAGAGTGAATATTCCTGATCTCTGACTGCACCACACCATCCGGTGCACAGAATGCAAACCCCACCAGCACAGCTTCACCCTTGGGGCCTGGACACCTCTCTCCCTGCTCCTTTTCTAGAGCCGGGGCTGACCACCACTCACTATTGTGTTTTTCTTTTAGTTTGCAAAATCATAGGGAAGATTTTAACAAGACTGAGGGGTAGTAGACAGCAGGGAGTCAGCCCCTCTTCAGGGGACAGAGGAAACTGTGCCAGGTGCAGGGTTCAGTCCAGTAGAGGAGCTGCCTATGTCTCCAGCCATCATTTTTGCTGGCCCTGGCAGAGCTCCCAGCCTTGCAGCACTCCGCAATGTACATGGGGCTCTGCTGTGCAAATGAGGGAACCTTGCCCAGAGCAAAGGAGTGACTTGCCCGAGATCACACAGCCTGGATGGGCTGGGCTGGGTACTGGGGAGAGAAGGAGGCTCAACCACACTGCCTCTGTTCTGCCTACCACTGCCTGTCTTAGCAGTGAGAAAGAGCCAGACCCTCTCACCTCACCTTTCTGTCTGCACCCACAAGATGTAGTTTAAATGGCAGGGGGCCTAGAGGTCATCTGGGGGCACCCAGATGACAGTGGGAAGCTCCCAGGACCAGAAATGCATTTGGTCAAGTTGGTCAGTGAATACGTGAGTAAAATAGTGAATGAGTGAAGGAATGAATGAATGAAAGGTGCCCTCTTCTCCATACAAGTTTGTAAAATCAAGGTGGTGCTCACAATTTTAAGATTCACAAGGGTTGTACATTGAGAATTGTTATCTTCAAAATAGTTGCTCATATTGCAAGATGTAGGCATGAAAAACTGATCAAAAATATAGGCATTAAACTTTCTTTTCAATGAACTAACAGCAACTAGTAGTGCAACTATTTTAACTATCCTAATTTACCTTTCCCCTTCCATCTTTTCTCCTCTCCCCCATTCTAGATTCTCTTTCCTTCTAAGTAGTTTATTCCTGTTTCACAATGTATATTTTGGGTCTTACTTACTCTTTCAGCTTCTTACATTAGGAAAACAACGATGCTTCCACGTACGAGTTGGGTTTGTTTCACTGATGAATAAGGCCTCTAGTTGCATCCATTTCCACACAATATCATAAGTTTATCATTGTTCATACCTTAGTATTCCTTCATTCTATAAAAATACCACATTTTTTCCATTCTATTTGGATGACCCTCTGGGTTGTTTCCAAGATTCAGCTTTGACACTTTGAGCTGCAATAAAACGGGTGTACATATGTCTCTGGTATGATGGTTTTATTTCTTGGTGGGAATGCAGACTGCTTCAACCAATACAGAAATCAGTGTGGAGGTCCACAAAAACTAGAAATGGAGGTCCCTTTCAATCCAGCCATTCTGCTTCTGGATATTTCTCTGGAAGAATTAAAAAACATCGTGCCACATCTTCAATTCTTGATACATTCCCAGCAAGGAGCTCTGCACTGTGTACACTTAGGCAGCCAGTCCTCCAGAGTCCTGGGCTTCCCTTCCTGCTCCTGACCCTAGCCTGACTTCTCCATACCTGTTCTTCCTCAGAGACCCGTTTCTACACTTTTCCTCGGCATGTGCCACTTATTCTTGGTGACAGGGTCCAGTACATCTACACAGGAATTCCATAAAACCCATTGACCACTGGGTGTCACCTCAGCTGAACTGCTTAATCTGCCTACCTTGGCTTCTCCTTCTCTGTAGTAGAAAGTAACAGTAACTCCCTGTCACTGTTGTTGAACTGAGTAGAAAGTTGATTCCTGTAAAGGCATTAACACAAGACAGGCAACTTTATGTGCTCTGTACAAGACAGCTGCCAGCATGGCCCCTGCTGAGGTCTGAGGGTTTGTGTGCCCCAAACTCCTGTTCTGACATCAAGCTGATGGTGTACAAGAAGGCTTCAGGGTGACTAGGTCACAGGAGGGGTGCTCAGGAACAAGATCAGTTTGCTGATATGAGAGCCCTGCCCCCACTACCTTACCCCTGCTACCTGAGACAGTGCCACACTGGCACTGAGAGGAGCCCTCACCAGATCCCAACCTGCAAGTGACACTTGGCACTTACCCATCCAAACCTTTGTTTGAGAGACACACAATCTGGCCTGTCAGAGCTGCCCAGTAGGCAGGACACCTCTGCCATTTTCCATGACAGGTGTCCCTTCTTCTACAGAAGATAGAGCAGCATTGGGAACTTGCCATTGCCTGTATCCCCTCCCAGCCCTGTAGCCAGTCTCCTGTCTGTACCCTGATCTTTTTCCTGGGATCTGGGGAAAATCAAGCTTGGGTATCATGGCCATTCCTGCAATCTCATATCTTGGCCAAGCCATAAAGGGGTAGATATTGGAAGTCTTACAACATGAGTAAATGCAAATTACAGCCCTAGGAGGCATTGCTAACACTCACAATCAGGATTGCAGTGAAGAGCACTGGCCACAGGCACTGGGGGAGACATGGAGTGACCCATGCCCAGGCATTGCTAGAGGAAATGCTACAGCTGCTTTGGCGAGCTGACCTACAATTTCTTAGCAAGATAAATATGTTTATCATAAAACTTGGCTATCTCCTTTCTTAGAAAGAAAAAAAGTGTCCACACTATGTACTTGTGTGCATTATTCATGATGCCCCCAACTGAACACAACCTGAATATATAAGCACAAGTCAATGGAGAATTACATGATGGAGCATCTTATCTGCTCAGTGGAATACAGCTCAGCAATGTGAAGGAAGGAGCTATGGACACACAAAACACAATGAGGTACCAATGCAGCAGGCCTTGCCCCAAAATCCAGAGTGTACAGAGATTTCACACAAAGAAACCTCTAGAAAAGACAAGTCTAATCTGGAGTAAAGAGAGCCAAACAGAGGTTGCCTGACCTGGGCACTGCAGGGCAGAAAGTGACCTGGAAGGGACACAAAGGAACATTTTGGTGTGGTAGACAAGCATTACGGTGGATGGGAAGGAGGCTGTACATTTGAGTAAGTTTGGCAAAACACAATAAACTGGAACATAAAATGAGTGAGTTTGTGTGTTTATTACACGAATTGCTTGTTTATTTGAGCCTGAAACTGATGCAAGTAGTAATGGCTCATGGTGCTCTTCTCGGGTCTGAGGTCTAATCCAGGTCCTGGATGTCCCAAGGAAAGAACTGAGCAGTGAAAGCCAAGATTTATGTAGAAGGACAGTCCATTCATTGGGATTTGGACAATAAGAAGACTCCAAGGCCCTAAGGGTCTCAAGAATTAGGGTTAGGGGAAGGATTGAGGTGCTGAAGTTTGGCCCCAGGCAATGAGAGGCTTGGCTCTGACCTCCATCACGTAGATGAGTTTTCCATCATTCCTGACCTTGGAGAAATCGTGATGGTATCCAGAGTCAAGATTGCTGGGGGTGGGGTGCATCCAAGCTTCATAGCCAGTGACATGGGAATCAGGACTTGGTCCAGCGTGATCTGCAGAAGACCATGGGGCACACGTCAGAGTCTTACTGTATATGAACTGGGTTACTGGATTGTTTCACCATAGGTTTAGCCATACTGTCATGATGCTTGACCGAAATTTACCTCATAAAATGGATATATCCAGAAAGCAGCTCCAGTTGGTGCCACCATTGTGTCTGGTCCTTTTCTTAGCTACATTGTACTCAGTGTCAGTAGAAGGTGTAAGCCCCTTGGTGGTCACCTCTGGAGGAGCATCTGGGCACTCTCCTTGAAGCAATAGCAGTTGTCTCCATTTTGGCTATGCATGACCCTGTATCCATGTATTAATAGATGCAGAGCTGGCTAGGACTTTTCCTTATCCTTTCAATTGCCTGTACGCAAAGCATATTTGTCGAACCAACGTGCAGGTGGGGATCTTTGAAGACAACAGGTGTGTTTTCCTGATAACCCTCATTTCCTACTCACTAATACGAGCTGGGTCATGACAGGACAAAGAGCCACTGTTTCCAAGTCTTGACTGAGATCATGCCTCAAGATAGAGGCTAGGATTTCCTGAGGCTTGAAAGATTACACATCAGAGCTGAAGCACCAGGCCTCAAAACAATCGATACTATCTCAATAGTATAATGCAAATTGTTTTTTCTGCATATCCTTCTCTGAGTAAAGGCAGAGATAAATACAGGCCTCCTACCTAGCCTAGCTCACAGTACTCATCTACTTCCTGCCAATCTAAGTCATTCATCCCCAAGGCTTGCCTCCTTCATGACTGTGTAAAACCGAGGTTTGGTCCTGGGTTGAGGCCTTAGTTGTGGATAGCCATCACTATGGCTAGACTAGAACCCTTTGGTCCCCCATAATTATAAATATCCTATAATACTTTTATTTTCTCTGTGAGTTTCACTTGATGTGGTAGATTGGAATTAACTTGGTGTGATTCCAATAACATATCAATGGAATTACAATATAAACTTCTTCTGTCGAGAGGAGGGCCACAAAGTGCTCACTACAGTCACCAGTGAATTGGGGTACTATGCTGAGGAGGAGAGGAACATTGCACACTGCTTCATGTGGCCTCTGTGGAGATGTGCAGGGATACGGAGGAGAGGCCTCTCAGATGACAAGGACTATCAACAGCCACTGGAATTCACCCATCTGATATGCAGCACATTGGTCATGCTTTCCCTGGAGACCTACTCTGAGCTCTGCTCTGTGGCTTGAAAAGCAGAAAAGAAATTATTCATGATGACCAATGGCTGTAGCCCCACATTCTTGCAGGCTGAGGCAGGAGGATCACAATTTCAAGCCCAGCCTGCACAAATGATTGAGACCAAGTCCTAAATTTTATGAGATAAGTAAGGAAACCTGAAAATAAGAAATAAGTAATGAGGAATATGGCTTGGTGAAAAGATGTTGGGTTCAGTCCCAGCACTGCCAGGAAAGTCAGATGCTGAGCACCGAAGCTGCAGTATCCTTGTCCTCCCACACCAGTTTCAGGAGCAGAGCCAGGTCCTCTGTGTCCCAGGCTCAGATGTGTTGGACTCATGGCTCCACATTCAGCAGAGTGAATATGGGAGCTGGTGGGCCTTTTCCAGCTCTCTGTATCTGCCTCCAAGGTCAGCTGATGGCCATTCTGGGTGAGGACATGGAGAAGCCCTTGACTGAGGACTGGACAACCCAAGCCAGAGCCCAGAGCACAGCAGGCTATGGGGAAGCGGGATGAAGGAAGCCTGGACCTTCTGCAGGGCAGGGACACTCCCCACAGACACCACCTCCTGTGCAAGAGTCACCTGAGAGCTGGCTGCAGGATGAAGTTTGAAGGGTCACAGAAATGCCCCACTGCCTTTTTACTTAAGTGGGTTTTTCCAAAGTCCACACAAAGGTTAGCGGAATCCCCTCGCTGCTGCTGCTGAGCTCCTTCATTCATCAGGACGTATTCACACTCAGGTCAAGAGGGCCAGTTAGTGTCATTGCATTGGCAGTCCCATCAGCCCAGATGGCTGTCCCAGGAGGCCCCTGTAGCCTGTCCCAGAGGTCTCATTGGGCACCCCTCAATGTGAAGCCCTTCCTGTTCACCAGCTTTCTTTCCCCACACCTCCCTGACCATCAGACACTGTCTTCTTAAAATTCCTCAACCACAGATATCCAAGCAACATGGTTCCAAAAGCCCTGTGCTTGACACTAATGGAAGAAGGTTATTTTCAGTTCCTCTTGAGTGAAATCTAGACAATTCTGATTTGTGATGCAAGCCAGAAAAGTGGGTTATGCAACCACTGGCCAACCTTGAGCTCAGAGGCACATGCTCTCTTCTTGACAGCAAACGTCTCTGAACTTTAGAGTACACTTATTCTCCTACTTTAAAAAAATTTATTCATTTTAATATGAAAAAGATAAAATAGCATTGAAACAGTTTCAATACAGGTTAGTAGGACAGTCATAATATTTAATGCATTGCATATTGTTGTCTTCATTGAAGTTATTCAGAGGACAAGATGCAGACATGCCTTGCCTAAACAATATTAGTACAAACTTTTATTCTCTGTGAACTAAGAGAAATTAACTGTATGTCTATCCTAACTGTCTTGGGCATATGTGTGTGTGTGTGTGTGTGTGTGTGTGTGTGTGTGTTTCCTTCCCCGTTTTTCACAAGTCCTTTATTTACTTTTGTGAAGTTAGCAACCCATGACTTGTTTCCCTAGCAACTGATAGCAAAGCTTAATCAGACAGGATGTTCATCTCAGGAGTGAGGTAACTTGTTGGATTTAGGCACTGGCCCAAGTCCCATCTGCATATATTTGATCAGTTTCCTAGCTTCATGGCTCCCAACATATCCCCATTTTTAATTTTGTTTTTTCAGAGATGGGTGTTCCACTGCAGTTAGAAAAGCTGTATTTGGAGAAAACTTTAAAGGACTTTTTCATATTTGAGACCAGTCTAAAGATTGTAGGTACTTGAATTCAGCAAAATAACCCAATATAGTCCAATAGTCTATAATAGTAGTTGGTTATCAGCACAACTGCCAATTGTCTGAAATTGTTGACTTGAGACTTTTATTGCTCAGCATCTTAATATGGCTTTACTTTTTATACCTCGTGGTTAAATCTTTCTGCTGGATGGTTAAGACAAGTTAAAGCAAGACCTATATAATGAAAAATGTAACCTTTGTATCTGACAAGGTCAGTCAAATCCCCTCATGATTTGTGCTGGAACCATGTAGAGCAGCTTGTAGATCTTTTGTCATTGTAAGCCATCAGGATGAGTCATGGCCATTGCTTAACGACTTTGCTCTCTGAAAGCCTGAGATGAATTTTTCTCTCTTGGTGACTCTCCTCAGGCACACTATACATCGTTGATCACTTTGCTCTGTGGCTTCATAATCTCCTTGATCAGAAAGTTTGGGACACTACTGAGTAATAGGATGTCACAGCACAGGTTCTCTTGTGTCCTGAGTCCTCACTGACATTGTGTTCTCCTACTTTTAATGGCTCACATATTCTGCAGAACTTGCTTCTTTTCCTGCCTCTAATAAACCAACGCTTTGCTGGATTCGGTGCTTGTCTTCTGCAATTATTTGCTCTAGATAAGAAGAACCTAGAACAAATCTTTAGAATAATTCTTTAGCACACTGAAACCCAGCAACACACTGTAGTGAGACATGATGAACCAGGTAAGGCTCTTCTACTGAACTCAGGACTTTGTGCTTGCGAGGCAGGTACTCCTAGAGCTGAGCTTATCCCCAGCCCTTTCACTTTCTTTCTGCCCTAGGAAAGCCACAACCGCTTCTGGCTTCTTTCTCAGATTAAGCTTTTTGTGTGTGAAGTAAAAAGGAAGCAGGAGAGTCACAAAAATTACTGGAAAGTAGGGGAACTTGAGTAGTCCACTCATGGCTCCTGGAACAGGTTTCCTCATCACTTACTGTGTGGTAAGAGGAAAGAGAAGAGCACAATCTCTGTACTTTTCCAGAGAAAAAGGTCTGTGTAGGGTTGGTCTCCCCTTTCCTGTCTTCTTCCCCATTTTCATTCATTGCATATATGAGACCATTATGAGCTCCAGAGAGCTGGTTATTAGATCAGTGATAGAATAGTTTAGTCAGGGTCCATCTATATGATCTAGAATTTAAGGTACTTACTTTTAACTCAAGTTTTCATTCTTCTAACCACTTTCTTTGTCCATCTTTCCCTGGGCACTATTTCTTTTCTGAAGTATTTAGTCTGACTTTAATTGCACCCCAGGAATGCAAAATAAAGAGTTTGCAGAAGTTGGAGCTTGTAGATTTTTGAAGTAGCCATAGAGTTTTCCTTCTTCCTTTTGAATCAGCCTTTTGATTACCCAAGGAGATGTCAGGCATGTCTCTACTGGTGCTTCTTCACTGCAGGACTGCATCTTGCTCAGGAGGATAGATTGCCTAGAGAACTTGAATTTTCTGCCTGTTTTATAGATGACCTGTCAAGAAGCCTCTTTCCTCCAGCCTGAGAGTTTATTATCAGAAAGTATATTCACAAAGCCTACCAGATAGCTCAGTGAATTAAAGCTGCTGCTTAGGCTCATGCAGCAACCAGGGTTCAATCCCCGTGTGCTGTGCCACCACTGCTGCCAGACACGCTGAGACAGCAACTGAGACTGGGCATGGTGGTCCATGCCTATAATCCCAGTCCTTCAGAGGCTGGAAATAGGAAGATCAACACGAGTCTAATCTGTGTTGAAAACCTGTAGACCCGCTAGGAAAATAGAAAAGAAAGAAGAAAGAAAGAAAAAGAAAGAAAGAAAGAAAGAAAGAAAGAAAGAAAGAAAGAAGAAAGAAAGAAAGAAAGAAAGAAAGAAAGAAAGAAAGAAAGAAAGAAAGAAAGAAA
>NW_004524613.1:796654-797763 GCF_000260255.1 Octodon degus
CAGAGAGATGGCTCAGTGGAATATGCACTTCCCTGGCAAGCACAAGGGCCTGAGTTCAATACCAGGTTCTGCAAAAAATAAAAAATAAAAAAAAAATAAACTCAAAGCCTTTATGTTGAAGTGGATACAACTTGAAGATATACTCATAAGTGAAATAAACAGGACACACATGTGTAAATATCATATAGTTTCCCTAGTATAAGAACTCAAAAGAAGAAATACAAATAGAAAGGTATAATACAAGTAAAAGGAAAGCAGGATGTTGAGGACTAACTAACCAAGAGAGGGAAAGGAGAAGAGCTAGGAAACATGACAATGTCAGGCCATACAGTTATATGTAGAAGATGGGGAAGGCAATGATCCTGAGAATCTCCAGAAGATTTTTGAATCTAACTGTTAATTGGAAAGATTCTCACCCTGACTAACTATATATACTGATACCTGTGAAATCAGCAACTGCACAGCAAATGGTGTTCTGTAATAGTAGTTTCATGTTTGGAGTGCCTGTCATTCTGGTCTTCTGTATACGGGCTGCTTGTCATGACATGCCAGTAGCTGCTGTGCTGTCTCTTGGGTAGACGATTGTTCAAAAAGAAGGGGGTGGTGAATGAAAGCAAGAGACAGGCAAAGGAATATTGCGGGACCGTCCTGCTTAAGGTTGTATATGGTTAGATTTTTGGACTTCTGTGTAAACACAAAAAGTATAAAATTCTTTATGCCTATTTTTAAAAATATATTCTAATTTTTAAATATTTTTCCATCATTTTCTGTAGGGACTTAAAGTTTAACCTATCAATGCTTCATGAAAAATACCTGTTCCATATTATGTCTAAGATGTTTGATATTCAGCCAGATAGTGAGGTTAAGCTTAACAGCCTAGGTTGTATGGTAATAACAATAAGCTTGTCTTCTGGATGGTTAACAACCTAAGTTTGCAGAACAAAATTAGTGAAAAAGGAGGGCAGCAAGGAAAGACAAAATTTTGGCAATAGCCTTCCAAGGTCAATTAAGACTCAGGACATATGAAAACTTGTCATGTAACGTCATGTAACTCAAGAGTGTCTCAAATTTTCTCATCAAGGAGATTATGGGGCCAAAGAGGAAAGTGA
>NW_004524613.1:798732-829582 GCF_000260255.1 Octodon degus
CAAAGTGGTTGGGATAGATATATAGTTGCATTCTCTTAATGAATAGAATGATTTGTTCTAATGATGTTTGTAAATAGGATCACAAGTCCGAGTCTTGTACAGCAATTAACCACTAAGAATAATATATGCAGTGTATTATTTGTTGAAACTGTACTTCCGATATGATTTGAGACTCTCTCATTGCTGTTTATCAATAAAACTTTGGAAAAAGAAAAAGTAAAGCCATGCTGTTATGTTGAGCTGTGGGGGACTCAGGTCAACAATTTCTGACACTGACAGTCAAGCAGAAGACCCAAGGCTATTATGGGCTACTGGACTCTTTTAGAATATTTTGCTGAGTTTGCACACCTATAATATTCAAATAATGGAACTTAACAAAAAAAAGGGGGTACAAATGAATGTTCATTTTGTATCTGTGTATTCAAAATGGTTGGGATAGATATATAGTTACATTCTCTTAATGAATAGAGGGATTTGTTCTAACGGTGTTTGTAAATAAGATATCATGTCCACATCTTGTACAGCCATTAACCACTAGGAAGAATGTATGCAATGTGTTAATTATTGAAACTGTCCTGCCAATTTGCTTTGAAACTGTCTCATTGTTATTTGTTTCTTAATAAAATTATGGAAAAAATGAGCATGTTTTAAGAAGCTGTTACTCAACACACAAGTACATTTAATACTGTGTGAACAAATGACAAAAATGTAATAAGTACTTCTGCTCTATAGTGAAACATAATAGTCACTGTGAGGGAAAATACTTGAGACTGAGTCACAAACTGAAGAAGACTCTTCTTGCATGAAAGCCATTTTCACTTGCAAGAACTAACATACAACCATGAGGATACAAAAGTTGCTCTGAGAGCTGCTAGAACTGTCCAGAAGAACCTTAGTGTTGCTAAGATCTGACTCTCATAGCTAAGCCTTATGTGGTTCTCCTATTAAGCAGAGTATGACATCAGACAAGGCTACTAACTATAGTACATCAAGCTAAGACACAAACACAATATTAACATTGTACAAATGGCAAAAATGCCCAAAACTCTCCTTTCCTAGCCTACCCAGTTGAATGTTTTAAGATATATCATATACAGAAAAATTATTCAATTTGATAAAATTGTCATTTTTGTATTTTCTGTCAATAGTATTTAATACAAAAAAAATTTATTCATCCTTTATTTAAATAATTGGAACTGGCAAGTGGTTAAAGAAAAATTTCAAAGCTATATACAATGGTGTATTATTTAGTTTCCTTGGGAAATGGTATATGATTTAGTTTCCTTGGTGATGGTTCACTTAAAAACTTTTTTCATAGAATGCAATGTGTTTGATATTATTTTAAATTAATAAATATTTTTCAAGAAAAAAATAAAAATAAAATAAAATGGAGAAATATCCTGAGCTGTCTTGTAGATGACTCTTTGGGTGACTATTGAAAAATGATGGAGTACATTATGTGTCCTGTATTGTATTATTGCACTTACAAACACCAAACTACAATGCTCCTTTTGGTCTCATTCTTGGACATCAGTGAACCGCACCTGTTGAGTGTCCTGCAGGACCAGATCACTGTGCCTTGACTGCTGCATATGCCTCAGAGATGATTTGTTCACAAGAGTAGCTATCTTCTGGGCCTGTAGGCATCAATTAAGAAGAGTTAGTACCCATTTTCATACTGACCTCAGGGATATCTAAAACCGTGGCCTGATGCATAGTAAGTCATTCTCCCATTAACTACAGCTAACCATGGTTTTTCTCCAAAAGAGCTTGACCTGATGAGAATTTATGACTTCTACCCTTTATCCCAAAGTTGATCTTATTATTTCTTACTTTAAAAACTGCTATAGCTGCTGTCGCATTCAGGTAGTGTGGCCATCCAGCAGCTACTCAATCTACATTCTTTTTTAAAAAAATAATTTTATTGAGAAACAAATAGCAATGAGTCAGTTTCAAAACTAATTACTAGCACAGTTTCAATAATTACTACATTGCATATTGTTGTCTTAGTGGTTATGCATTGTACACAAGATACAGACATGAAACTTGTCCTCAAACACTATAAACAAATCTCTCTTCACTGAATTAAGAGAATGCAGCTGTGAATCTATCCTAACTATACTGAATATACAAAATGGTCGTTCATTTGTATCCCCCTTTGTGTTTAGTTTTGTCAGAGAAGGGTATCCCATTGTCATTTAAATATTGTAGGTGCATGAATTCAGCAAAATATTCCAATATAGTCTAGTAGTCCATTATAGTAGTGGATTTTCTGTAAGACTGGCAATGTCAGAAGTTGTTGACTTGAGCTTTTTACAGCTCAGCATATTAATATGGCTTTTTTATACTTCACTTTTATACTTTTCTGCTGAATTTTTAAGACCAAGATAGAACAAGATCAATATAACAAGAAATATAACTTTTGAATCTGATAAGTTCAGTCAAATCCCCTCGGGATTTATCCTGAAACCCTGTACTGCACTTTGTAGATCCTTTGTCAGTGTCAGCCATGTGGATGAGTCACAGCCATTGCTTGACCAATTTGCTGTCTGTGAAATCCTAAGAGAATGTTTTCTCTCTATTCGACTCTCCTTAGGCACACTCTACATCATCGATCACTTTTCTCTGTGGTCCCACAATCTCCTTGATCAGAAAATTTGGGACACAACTGAGTTACATGATGTTACAGTACGGGTTTTCCAATGTTGAGTCTTCCTTGACCTTGAAAGGCTAGGGCCAAAATGTTGGATTTCCTTTCAGCCTTCTCTTTTTATAATTTTGGTCTGCAAACTTAGGTGGTTAGCCCTCTAGAAGAGAACCTTATTAATGTGACCATACAGTCTAGGCTGTTGAGCTTAATTCACTATCTGTGTGAATATCAAACATCTTAAGCATAACATGGACCAGCTATTTTCCATCAAGTATTGACATGTTAAACTTTAAGTCCCTACAGAATATGAAGAAAAAATTTTAAGAATAAAAAATTATTTTTTATTCTTTCCATAATTTTACTGAGAGAAAAATAGCATGAGACAGTTTCAAATCAAATTGGTAGGACAATTTCAATAATTAACACATTGCATACTCTCTTCCTCGTGGTTATTTGCTGTACAAGATGCAGACATGATATCCTATTTACAAACACTATTACAACAAATCCCTCTATTCATTAAGAGAATGTAACTATATATCTATCCTAACCATTTTGAACACACAGATACAAAACAGACATTCATCTGTATCCCCTTTTTTGTTTAGTTCTGACATTTGAATATGTCAGAACTGAGTGTGTTAACTCAGTAAAATATTCTAAAAGATTTCAGTCGTCTATAATAGTATTGGGTCTTCCACTTGACTGTCAGTGTCAGAAATTGTTGACCTGAGTCCCCTACAGCTCAACATAACAGCATGGCTTTACTTCTTATACTTGGTTTTTATACTTTTCTGATGGATGGTTAAGACCAAGATAAAGCAAGACCTACGCAACAAGAGTTGTAGCTTTTGGATCTGATAAGGTCAGTCAAATCCCCTCAGAATTTATCCTGAGACCCTGTACCTCAGATTGTAGATCCTTTGTCAGTGCCAGCCATGTGGATGAGTCACAGCCATTGCTTGGCCAATGTGCTCTCTGTGAAAGCCTGAGAGAATGTTTTCTCTCCATTTGACTCTCCTTAGCAACACTCTACATCATTGATCACTTTCCTCTTTGGCCCCATAATCTCCTTGATCAGAAAATTTGGGACACTACTGAGTTACAGGATGTTACAATACAAGTTCTCATATGTCTTGAGTTTTAATTGACCTTGGAAGGCTAGAGCCAAAATGTTGGGTGTGCTTGCAGCCCTTCTTTTTTATAATTTGTTCTGAAAACTTAGGTTGTTAACCCTCCAGAAGAGAAGCTTATTATTCTTACTCTACAATATAGACAGTTGAGCTTAACCTCACAATCTGTCTGCATATCAAACGTCTTAGCCCTTACATGGAGCATGTGTTTTCCATCAAATATTGATATGTTAAACTTTGAGTCCTTACAGAATATGAAGAAAAAATTTAAAATTAAAAAATAAAAAACATTTAAAAATAGAAGTAAACAATTACATATTTTTACACAGAAATTTAGAAATCTAATCATATACAGCATTGTAGCAGGACAGTCCTGTGACATTTTTTTTCTTGCCTCTTGTTTTCATTTATTACCCTTTTCAAACAAACATTTACTTGAGATACTGCGTGGCAGTAATTGGTATGATATGACAAGCAGTACATATTGAGAAGACCAGAATGACAGGCATTCCAAGCATGACCATACTATTAGACAATGCTATCTTCAGTGCAGTTGCTTAGTTCACAGGTATCAACATATATTGTTAGTCAGGGTGAGAATCCTACCAATTAAGAACTAGTTTCAAAAACCTACAGAAGATTCTGAGGATCATTGCTTCAACCATCTTGTGCATAGAAATGTATGACTTTGCCCCTGTTATGTTTCCTAGCTTTCCTCCTTGCCCTCTCTTCATTGTTTAATCCTCAATTTCTCACTTTCTTTTTAATTCTGTTATACCTTTCTATTTTTTATTTCTTCTTCTAAGGTTCTATACTAGGGAGACTATGATATTTGCATATGTGGGTCTGGTTTATTTCACTTCTGAGTATATCTTCCTGTGGCATCCACTTAAATATAAAGGCTTCGAGTTTATCATTCTTTATAGCTGAGTAATACTCCATTGCATAAAAATACCACATCTTTTTCATCCATTTCATTCATTCCTTAGGTGATGGGCATCTTGATTGTTTCCAAGATTTAGTTATCACAAATTATGCTGTTATGAACATAGGTACACATATATCACTATGATATAACGTTTTCAGTTCCTCTGGGAAAATTCCTAGTAAGAGAATAGATTAGAAGGGGACTTCCAGTCCTAGTTGGCAGAGCTAATCTTGGCAGGACTACCTGGTCTATGGAGGACTTTCTACATTAGCAAAGAAGAGTTTCTGTGGTTTTTGCTCCTGCTTGAGTCCAAGGCACAAAGTTGGGTACAATTGTTTCTGCCGTTTGACCCATGCTCTGGGCTGAAAGGAAGTGAGACTTGGACTGTGGATGAGTGTCCTGATTTATCAAATTTGCCTCTCAAAATAGACACAACCAGAGACCATACTCCTAAGTGAAATAGTCTGCATGTGTAAGCTTTCTATTGTCTCCCTAGAATAAGGACATGAAAGAGCAAATAAAATCTGAAAACAAGCTAAGGTGAAGCTCAGCAGCATAAGTATCTGCCTGGAAGGCACGATGTATTGTACCCCATGTTGTGCCAACCCCACCACTCTGGCAGTACTGTGCTGGCTCCAGGACCAGGTGTGCTGGTGCCTACTAGTAAGGCTGGCACTGGGGAGGCTGAGACAGGAGGATCACTCTGATCACTATTGGAAATCTTGATTGCTGCTAAGGGACAGGAGACTGTAAATTATGACCTGGGGCATCTTAAGAAGCATCAATTCTCCACCCTTTGCAGCTTCAGCACTGCAAAAGTAAAAGACTTTGCCCTGTAGACAAAGCTTCAGAGAACCATGTTCCAGAGATGCTGGGAATTAGATTCAGAGTGCACAGAGATGCAGGCACCCCACCCTGACAGCCAGGGGAGAGGAGAGCCTGACTGGCATCAGCTCTTAGCATCAACTCTCGGGTGATTGTTTCAGGCACTTGCAGAATGCAAGACTTGTGGATTCAACGTGGGTCCCACTCAGCTTTCACAAAGTCTGGGAGGCCAAGTAGAGTGCCCTGGAGGGAACTGTGTGAAGCTGTAAATACAAAGCCAAAGGTGCTATGAAAATCCCAGAAGTTAGGGAAAAGATAGGATTATGGATCATCTAAGGAAAACTGTAGGATGGAACAAAGTGATTAAGACAGAAGCCCTGGGAGCTACAACCATCAGAAGTACCATGGGAAGGGAACAACCCCAAGCCCTTGAAGTTTAGATCATCCTATAGATTGCTTCAGATGTGTTTGCCTGCTCAATTTCGGAATTGAGTTGGTCCCATTGTGTTGTTTATTGGTTGTGTATATTTGTCCCCCCAATGCCTCATGCAATCATAGGGCTGACTTCAAGAATTTGTGATTAATTCATGATCCACTGAGATTATGGGTATGAGTGCTTCAGGGATTATGGGTGTAAGTACTAAACCTAGCCTGGGATGGATAGCCTGAATGCAATTTAAGGGAGACACACTTGCTCTCTGTAAGTATTGTGGCTGTTACTCCTCCCTTTTGTTCTCTGTTCTTTGCCACTGCCAAGAAAAATTGCTCTCTATCATGAGCCACTCTGCCTTGGAGCCAGCTGAGTATGGACTGAAACCTCATTAACTGTAAGTTAAATAAACCTTTCCTTCCTTCATTTTGAGAGTTGGGTATTTGTCCCAAAAATGAGGGAAGAGTAACTGAGAACTGAGACACTTTGTTTTTCCCTCTTCTTAACTTTTGGAAGAGAAATGCTTGTCTTGTGCCTGTATTTGCATATGGCTCACAGTGAAAAGGTTGCCTTATGTCTCAGAGGAGATGGGTGACACAGGCTTTTCAACAATGCTCAAACTGTTAGGAATTCGGCAACTCTTAGAGATGGACTGAAGGTCTTTTCCATAAAGGGATGTGCATGAGCCTTTGAGGGCCATGGGAGGAGTGTTCCAGCTTCTTTCTGAATGGACCTCCTAGTGTCATACAGTCTTGGGGTGAGGTTTTTGAAGGTGGCTAAATTTAGTTTGTGAATTGTTCATTGTCTGACCCTGACACTGTGGGTGGGAGTGCTCCCCACACCCCAGAGTAAGCACTCTGTATATGGAGGAGGGAGAGGAGGATGCTTACTTTCCCATCCCTTCCTCTGTGCCCTTCCTGCTTTTGCTGTCTTACACCAACATGAACAGCTGCCCTCTGCCATGCACCCTGCCATGAAGTCAGAGGATGGCAGAGGGAAACCCACATAATATAGGAGCAAAGTAAATCTTTTACCCTTCTATAAGAATTGATTAATTAATATTTGTAGACCATTACAATAATATAAGAATGTTTAAATTCTTAAAATTTGAAATATAAAATAAGTGATTGAGATGTATAAGAGGAAAATGAGAGGAATTAGTCATTTGAAACAATTTCAAAAATAGAGTCCAGCCAAGTCAGCAAACCTCAAGGTCTGTCCCAGCTGATGCTGCCAATGTGCTGAGGAGGAAGGTGCTGATTCACCCCCAAAGTCTGTGTGAGCGGCGGGGCACACAGGGGGATGACATAATGTGTTCCAAACGTGTCCCCCACACTGCGTCTGCCTCAGAGTTTACAGCTTGCTGTGTATCTAGGACTTGGAATGAGGCCTACAGGGCTTTGACACAAAGCAGCTGTCACCTCACTGATACATCCCCAGTGCACATGCGCACGCATGCTTGTACCGTGCATTCTCACGACCGCCCCTAGAGGGCAACCTTCCTAGAGAAATGGAATCCCTGCACACAGACACATACCACACAAGACCACTCTATTTGGACATTTTTATTTTGTCTGTTTCTCTTTGCATGGTGGTGGGAACTGAATCAAAGGTCTCATGCATGCTAGGCCAGCGCTGTACTTCTGGGCTCTACAGCCACCCCACCGCTCTATATTTGGAACCTGGGCTCCTCCAAATGACCTTGTCTGACAACTTGGAAAGGCTAACAACATCACAGAATCAGGGCCCAGTTTGACATCAGACTGGAATGTTTTCCCACTAGAAAGTTCGTCTCCCGAGATACACCAGCACTATCATCATGAACTGAAGACCTAGTGTCTTGTGGGGTGTCATGTGCATAGCTCTCTGGACCTTCTGTGGCCTGCATGGTAGATGCTCTAATTGGCCTTATTGTTAGGATAGACAACCTACAGCAGCCTCCACAGGATGCTCCCTAGCTGTGCAAGGGTCTCATCATCATGCGGGAGGTGCGGAGAGAAGAGATGGAGTGGCTGGGAGTATGGTCCCAGCGGATTCCATCGATCTTCCTCTTGTGCTGGCCGGCTTCGTAGTAGATGCCGTTGAGGTTAGACATGCCACAGGCGTCAAACCACCACCCTGTGGAAGAAGGGAACATAAAACACTGACGGCTTTGCTTCCTGGGCACCAGCCAGCTGGGGAGGAAGGTGAGGGCCTGCAGAGCCTTTGCTGAGGTGTGGCCACTAGAGGGCAGCAGAGCTTCTGTCCCTCTTCTAGGTCTCTGCATCTCCTGACATTCCCCAGAATCCTTTGCATCCGTGTCCCTCCCTCACTAGCCTCCCAACCTACTAACTTCCTCACAGCCCCTGTTCCCTCCCTGGATATCTGGTGGCCTCTGTTTTGTCCCTTGAGTCTCTCTTGGTGGTCTCTTAGCGTGGGTCTTCTGTGCGCCTCTCTGGCAGAAGACATCCTTCTCTGAGGGCTGACTCTGTCATAATGTCTATCTCAGGTCACTGTCCCTTGCACCCAGGCCTCTCCTGGCCACGTCCAGCCAGTACTTCCTCCCTAAGTCTCCCTCTGCCTCCCTACTAAGTGCTGTCTCTCCTCACTGTTCTCATTTCTAGCAGCCTCTGCCTCTCTCTGCTACATCTGTCCATGTCTCTATGTCTCAGGTGTCTCCTCTGTCCTTCTTGCTCTGTCTCTGAATCATCCCATCACCCACTCTCCAATCTCTGCCCCAGCTCAGGAGTGCTGCCCCAGCCACAGTTGGTGGGAGCTGTTCCCTGGATACATCCTGATGAACTCTGGGTTAGGAGGAGGGATGTTCTGAAGATCTTACGGCCCTGGTGTCAAAGGCACCTGACCTAACTGACCTCCAGACATAATCTCTGAACAGTTGCAGCCACAGTTGTCATGATCTGCATCCCAGGTGCTGAAGTTGTTGTTCCCCAGGATCAGCAGACCGTTGCGAGATGACACACCGTGGTCCTTGTCCAGAAAAATTCTGAATGTTGCCCTCAGATTGAGATAGAAGAGAGCACAGAGTGAGTTCAATGCCATGTTCCTGAAGGGCCTCTGTTGGGAGATTTGCCCAGGCTGGCCTCTCTACTGCAGTCTCCAAGTGGAGCCTCAGCCTACATTCATTTTGTGGCCATTTTCCTCAGGCTCCTCTATGTCTCCTCTCTCTCACTTTGAAAATACTGAGCAACTGTGTGTGCTGGGCCCACCAAACCTCATCCCCTTGGTCTTGAAGCAGTGTCACAGTGACCATATTGTGTACACTGGATGACAGTTTTGGAGCATCTATCAGGGGTCAGGCACTGTCCAAAGGCCTTTGAAGGGGTCAACTCATCCTTATCTCAGCCTCACAATGCCCTGTCCACAGGAGGAGATGGGGCCCCAAGAACAGAAGAGCCTAACACAATGTCAAGACCAATGAAGGTGACAGCCAGATTGCAGCCCACCGTGGCCTGCCTGGACTCCCACAAGCTGATCTTCCCATGTTCAAGTTCCTGCACTCTTGTCTTGTGACAGCTACTTGTGTCCTCTTGCATCTTCCAGAAAGCCCTCCCTCACGAAATCTGCCCACACCATTGAAACCCAGGGTCCTCATCCCCATGCCCCATGCAGCCCATTAACCTGAACATCACCTGGGAGCCTGGCCAGTGGACTTATCTTCCTTGGCCAGACTCTGTGGTCCTGACAGGCACAACCAAGGCAGTCTGTTGCTGATGGCCATCAACTTGCATTCAAACTCCAGCTCAGCCACTCAGAGGCTGCAAGGCCTTAGAAGATTGTGTCTCTTCATTGAGCCTCAGTATGTGCATATATGCACTTGGGAACCATGAAAACACTGACCACAGCTTTGCTCATTGTGTGCTTTGGTGACCCCAGGATGTAGATGCTCAGGGAAGTGAACAGTTACTGTTTTCTGATACTTGGCCCCTGAGCCTGGCTGGGAGACTGCAGGCAGGGGCTACGCCTGGCACAGGGGTGGGAGACAGTGGGGAGCCATTAATGTTCCATGGGGTGGAAGCAAATGGAGTTCAGATATAGCCAGTGAAGCTTAAGGAATCACTGAACACCAAGGCAGGGCTGCAAAGATGCCCCAAGTAGTGGCTCCAAGGAATGGTTCCTTCTTCATGGAGATTGGGCTGTGTACGTCCATGGCACTCATCCCAACTTTCACCCAAATCTCTGTCTATCTGTGATGAGAAGATGTTCCTCTTGGCCCAAATGACCATAGCCAGCCATGAGGCACCCTGTGTCTTTCAACATGCTTCCCTGATCTCCAGAGCACATTGACACAGCCCCATGCAGAGAGCAGGCTGGTTAGAGATGCCCTGGAGGGGATTCACTGCTGCACAACTGCTACAGTGATTGACCCATTCACCTAGGGTCCATTCACAATCCTGGGTGGGAGGTTAGTGCCATCAGGCCCGCACCCCTAGAAGCCACAGTGGACACCACATCATGGATTAGGACAGCCCCACTGACACACTCTTCAGATGTAATTTAAGCACTTTTATGCAACAGGGCTGTGGAAGCTGAAAGTGAGACAGATCTGGAGTTTAATTCAATGTTCACACATGTGACCTCTCTATTGCAAAGCAACGCAGAGTCCAACAAGGGATCTCAGGATCATGAAGATTGTACTATTCAGGAAAAGCCTGCATGAGTAATAATTTGATAACATGGAATGTGGGCCATGGACAGAAATGCAGGAGACATTGACTCCTACGACCTGCAGTACAGGGTCAGGGAGCTCCCGGGACTGCTTGGTTCCACAAAGAAGCCCAGTGTGAAGATGCACAATTAGCATCAGGAAGCTGGTGTCTATGTGGGAGGGCCACCCTTGCTGGTCAGACAGTGATGGGAGCTCTGATGTCCAGCAGGCTGTGCGCAGAGCCTACAGAGGAAATGACCCAGGAGGCCCAGATGAGGTTTGGGCACACAGTGACCTGGAACCTGTTTTTTAGAGGTGCACAGACACATGGACCTGAATCAGGGAGCACACAGAGTGGCTCACACAGCTCCAACATGTAATGTGGAGGGGTTCCCCACATCCCTGGTGCACCCACTTCACACACACAAACACCCCCACAGCATCAGCATCTTTCTATCTCCTGTTGCAGGATATGCCCACTCTCTGGGGAGTCCTTCCGGCCTGCTGTTTGTATGAGCAGGTCAGGCATACCTCCTCTGCAGTATCCTTCCTCAATGGACAGCATCTCCTCATTTACCAGGCCATGCATTGGGTAAACACTGTCTAGCTCACAACAGAGGCCCTTCAGGAACATGGCACTGAACTCACTCTGCACTCTCTCCTATCTCATCTGAAAGTGGCCTTCAGAATTTTTCAGGACAAGGACAGTGGTATGTGCTCTTGCAACATTGTCCTTCTGTGGAGTGGGACACCAGTGGACATTCTACATCATGCCACACACCGGACTAGAGTAACTGTGAAGGCGTTGATAGGAGGACTGATTCTTCCCCCACATGAACAGGTCAGCACCTGCAGGCACAGAACAAATATCCAGCATTCTGCTCTGTAGAGTGCTGCAGAGGGACGGGTGAATGAGAGCCCTCTGAAGCATGGCCAGGGCAACCTGGAGCTCTGGAGCTCCCTGAGTCCTGGACACAGAAGGAGCACAGAATTGTGCACAGGAGACCTTAGACATTTATCGCACATGCTTACATTGGCAGCATGGACAATTATAATGCACAATTATGCATTTATGTAGAAATGTGACATTTCTGTCCTTGAATATATCATCTATATATCACCTACTGGCCCACCCCAGGACCCCAGGCTTTCATTGTACTAAAGATCCCACCATGATGCTCACCTCAAAGGGTTGTTGGGCAGATTTATTGGAGATTGTAGAAAAAAATTGCTTAACTCTGATTACTGTGCCTAAGTGTACCACAGGAGAGAATGAAGAAGGAGAGGGATAAAGGGAAGCTGTCACCATATACCCATATCCGAAGCTATTCTGCTTTTGAAGCACTCAGCTTCAGAACAACCTCATGGTATTTGCCCAAGCCAGAGCTTCCAAACTTCCAGAAAGTGTCAAGTTCTCCCAGCTCCAATCATGAAGACATTGCCACCTCACCCAGGCCATGCTGCAGCTGGCACAAGACACTTCACCCCTGTGGTGTCACTCAGTGACTGCCTTGGAGTGACAGCCCCAGGAAGGACACCACCCCACAGTCTCCAACCCAAAGTTCACTAGCCAACTCCAGATCTCGTGATGTGGGTCCAAATAGGGGACTGATGGCAAAAACACAAAATGGCCAAGGTTGATCTTTGGTGCAGACCTGCAGGCACTGTCCTGGACCCCAGCCCTCATGACCACTGGGTCCAGAACCCACCTATAAAACTGTTCCTCGTTGTAAACTTCAAAATGCTCAAAGTTGGCGGAGAACTTGTTGCCATCCCAGTCTTCCATCTCCACATGCAGGGAGTAGTTAGTGCTGCTGGTGAGCTGGTGCACCACCTCATTGCCCAGCCAGTACTCCCCAGCTGGGTCACCGAATCCCTATAGGATAAGGAGAGGACACAGTGGGCTGTGTGCTGAGCTGGGAGCAGTGTCCTTGCTCAGCAATGACCTAGGCTAGGCTCTAAGGCCACATCTCCCAACCTACAGAGCCTAAAGATCTCTGTGAACAGCCTCAGTTAGGAGACCCACACTGCCTAGAGGAAAATCATCAACACATTTCTAAAGTTAAAATTTCAATAAATATGACTGAAATCACATTTCCCCAAAGCTCAGAAACCAAAAATAGTAATCTGTGGAGATGCAAATGAAGAGTGGCTACTTTTGGGGTGATTACTAGTTGGCAGAGGGGATTTGTGAGGGTAAAGTTGTTTCGTCAAGTATAGTATGGATCACATGGGTGAGCACATATTCCAAATTCACTGATTCTTACACTTCATATTTGTGCACTTAACTGAATGAGTGTAAACTCAGTTTAAATGAATAAGAATTGTCTTCAGAATAAAGGAAGTGCAAGACAGTGTCCAAGATCCTGACATCAAATGCAAAATTTCAACAACATAGAAGTGTATAAAAGTCAGAGAACATGTTGGCACGTCTTGTCACCAGTGTGCAGAACCAAAAAACCAAAGCTTCTGGCAGAACACGGGTTCAGCACCATGGACAGGACACACAGAACCAGGCTCTCTACCTGTGGGAGGAAGTACCAAATAAGCAGCTATCCAGCAGGCTTTTGTGTATTTCTGCATCTCAACACCTGATTTCCCTTTACTATTTTCATGATTTATTAAAAATATTCAATGGTTTCAGAACACCTACAGCTCAATTTGTTATGTATATTTGACTGTTCATCAAATGCAATAGCAACTACATGCAATAATATAGCTGTATTTCCTTGTGGATACATATCCTATTTCTCCTGCTGTCAAAAAGTTTAAAGAGTATTAATGTCAACTTTCCAAACTTTCTATACTCCAAAGTTATTTTAAGAAAATTGGAAAACAATCAGTAAGCATATCTCATTTCAAAAATCGGATGGTCATTGCACAAGCAATTGCACATCGGAGAATTTATGCTTCTGGTGGGTGATGCAAGTAACAAATGAGAAAGAAATTCATTCATGCAGTGTAGCTAGGGGCTGGGGACTGTGTCCTTCCATCTGACTCTGTTCTTTTCAAAAAAAAACTTTTAGCAATGTGTATTCTGTCTAACATTTGAAACAAGAGTCAACATTTCATTCCCAGGATGTATGTCAGAAGTTTCATAAAGAGTTTCAAATTCAGGGGCGGGGCATCCGGGAAGTGCATGTATACCGGATGAGGGTGTTTGTGGTTCGGTGGCTCAGATGGGCTGATGAAGTTTTCTAGAAAGCTGTGAGGGCAAGCACACATCCATCCAAAGAAACTCCAGAGCCAGGGCTCCAGGCTTCAGAGCCACACACAGCCCCGCCCCAGGGCAGCAGAGTCACCTGCTTGTAGTCCTCCCAGTTCCGGACAAAATTCACTGTGCCATTCTCCCGATGCTGGATGACGGTCCAGGCTCCTCCACTGGGGTCCATCACACAGAACACCTGCCAACAGGGGAGCAGCTGAAATGCCCTGGACACAGCTTGAAGTCACATCCAGAGCAGCACATGTGTCATATGGCAATGGAGTCCCATGCACTGCTGAGCAAAGCTGGTCAAGTTCCTTAGAAAATGCCAGCTCCATCTTTGCTCCCAATGTAGCACTGCCCAAAGTGATGGCCAGTGACCTCCCACAGATGTCTGCTCCTCACTTGTAAAATGAGGATGCTCACATCTTCACCTATTTATGCCTCAGTTTCTCCTCATTACTGTGAGAGCTAAATGAGAGGGGTCCTGTGAATGTCTAGCAGAGGGCCCAATACATTCTAGGAGAGAAGTGAATGGAGGCTCCCCCTCCATAATTCTGCTGGTTGCTGGAAGGATTAAACATGGATGGCATAAAGGGCTTAGCCACCCTGTAGATGTAGGAAAAGCTCTTATTGCTGACCCTCAAAATGCAATATAGTGTGCTGAGAAACTATTATATGTGATGCTCTGTTCCAACCTCTGTAGATACAAATGTGGGTGAGACAAAAACAAAAGCCTTTCTCTCTAAGGGCTACAATCTAACACAACTACACAAAGCAGGTTAACTACTGCTTGCACACAATTTTCTCTATCAGTTTTGTATAAGTTCAATATCCCATGAGTGCTGCTCTGGTTTCTGGCCCTCCACAGGATGAATCAGAGACAAATGAAACTTCATGCTGCCTGATCTGGAGGAGGCTGTGATGGGGCAGAAGAAATGTATCATGCACATTTGGGAGGCTGCAAGGAGAAGCCCACAAGTGACTCAGCCACCCCAGACCCCCTGGGGTGAGAGCTTCCCAGGAGGCACTGAATGGGCATGTGCACATGAGAGAAATGGGGGGTGGCATTTTCCATGAAGACACAAGCAGGAGGGGTGAGGACTCCAAGGAAGGAAAGGTCAGTTGAGGGACAGAAGCAGGACCCCTGTTGTGGGACTGCAGGGTATCCAGGGGTCTCAAGGGGAAAAGCTTTCTTCAGAGGAGAGCTGAGGGCTGGGTCCTGATCTCTATCCTCCCAGGCCAGCTCTCACCTCTACATCACTGTCCCCGAATCTCAATCATTAGCCCCTCACTAAATTCAATCCGTTATACATTTGCTTAAGTTTCCCAATCATATATTCCTTGAAAACTTGTCATGTCTCTTGCTAAAAAATCTTATCAATTCCAAAAATAGAAAATCTTAATCCTTGTGTTTTATAACATGATTTTGAAAATAAATACAAGAAAACAATACCATGAAATCCAAGAGATAAATTGTTGCAAACACAGGGTCTTCAGCTGTTCTTTCCTTAAATGCCCATTTACCAAATGTGTTGAAAAGCACTCCGGAGCAAAATGGGGCTGATTGCTGACACACTGAGAAGGTTGAAAGGAAAGTGCAGAGAGAACTACAGGGCAGGACTGCTGGACAGGTGTTCCCCATCCCATACCCTCTGTCTGTCCCAAGCCCTACCTCACACCCACTTCTCCTCCCTCAACCTCTTCCCCCACCTGATAACTGGACCTTCGAGCTCAGGACGCCTTGGGAGCACTCATTGAACATGGTCATGCCCCCATGGGCCTCTTGCACTAATTTCCTGAATGCAGCAAAACCCCAATAACTGCCCTCAATAAAAACAAATGTTGTGTTGGGCCCCTGGAATTGCAGGATTCACTTGTGCAACTGAGCATAACCTTAGCCAGCACAGAGCTGTTTCCTGCTACCCCAGTGAGAGTCCTCTCTGGAAGGAAGCACTCCTACTAGGAGGACTTGTGCGTATTGTCCCTGGTCACACCACTGCCCTCATGAGCTCTCAACAAGGCAGGGTACACCACTTGCTGGCATCTCAGTCCCTCCAGAAAGCACAATGCTAAGTTGGGTTCTCCTAGGAATCTCCAGACTCAACATCCACACATGAACTCTCACCGCCCCAAGCCACAGCCCCTCTCACCCTCTTGAATTGCTTCAGACTGGGCAGGAAGATGCTGTAGATGCCATCCTTACTGAACCCAAACCTGCGGACAGCCTCACAGTCCTGTAATTTTGGCACAGTGGTTCCTGTGGAGCAGCAATGAGACAAATCAAAATCAGCTGGAGATGAGCAAGGTAATGGAAGGGAGAGGCTGAGACGCCTGGCCCTAGCTTCTATGTGGGCATGAACCCTCATCCTGTCAGTCTGCCCTGCCCACATAACAATGCCCCCATTCAGCAAGAAGCTAAGTGATTGATCGCCCCTTTATAACAACTAAAAGATAGGGATGATAGGTTCCAGATGAGTAGGAATTGCTAAAGTATTTCAGTGATCTTCTAATGACTGAAGCCAGAAAACAGGAGCTTTTCTTCTCAGAGGCCACCTCCTCCTTGTTGGCCACCCCAGTGCTGGATGACTTTCCCACATACACAGGGCAGAACCCAACCAGCTCCTTGCCTGTAATTGAACCTGCCCCTCAAACTTCACTCTTAGCTAAAGTCCATAAAAGGCTCAGCTTTCTTTCTCTCAGGTCCGAGGATCCCACACCCTCTTTTCCCTCAGATTCTCTTCATGTCTTCAGAGTCAGTAAAGGCCTCTCTTATCTTTCCTTTCTCTTTACCACACCACTGAAAAACCTAACATAACCAACGTTTGCTGACTGACAGAGATGCTGGAATCAGGAAGCCTTGGCCCCCAGTGGCACAGCGTGGGTAGTGAGTGCTGAGGGGCAAGCTGGGCCCTGCACTCACTTCTCAACTGGGCCAAGGAGACCCCTGCCTTCCCTGTGCCCTCTTGGGTGTCACACTCGAGCACTCACATGAGAGAAGTCCTTGGGGCTGCATTAGTTCCACATCCCCACTCTATGAGAAAACTGAGGCCCGGGGAGCTGAAGGGTGGCACAAACCAAGCGGGCTGAAGGGTGAACTCTGAATGCCAAATGTGCCAGCTGGCTGCTGCCCTCCTTACTAGCACCATCATCTCCATTGGGAAAATGGGGACTCTGTGGACTAAGGTGGGATGGGTGTGGGCAGACCCAGCCACCCGTGCAGGTAGGAGTGGTCTGCGCAGGCTGCTCTCAGGGCCATGGCTGTGGACATTCTTATTACTTCTCAGTGTTATTTTTGTTGTCCAGTTGGCCAAAAATGTGTACCTTTCCCAGGCTACATCCTTGGAGGCTGAGCAGGGCTCCTTCCTGGCTCCTGCCTTCCACCCCACCCTCCACATCAGCCTCTGCACCAGAGGCTCCACCAGCTCACCTTTGCCCTGCTCCACCAAGTGTTTGAGGAGCTGCAGGCTCTGTTTTAGCTGCTGCTGCTGCATAAGCCTGGGTTTGTTGTTCAGAACTTCCAAGCTCTGGTTGATGTGGGACAATCTGTCCTTCTGTTGGCCCAGTTGCTGCCTCACCTTCTTCCTCTGTCTGGGGAGCCCCACCAGCCAAGGATCCCAGCGAGTGTTCAGAGCAAGCATCTGAGTTTCCCTGCCACTGCAGAGTGGAGAGCATGTAAAAGAGCCTGCTGTTCTGCCATGAAATCAGTGCCACACAGGGCAGCCCAGAGAGGGAAGTGTCCCATATGGGGTCAGATGTCCTTCAGTGTGAATCCACAATATGAGTCTTGTGGGCTGAGTCCATGGTAGAGCAGTGGTCAGGCAGCTGGGACACCAGCACTCGGATAGCCACTGTCTGACTCTACAAGCCCAGTGGCTGAGGGACAGACCTGGGAAGGGAGGACTTTCCTCTCCATCCAGTCTTGCTGACCCTTTCCCCAGACTAAGAATTAAAAACAGCCAGGGCTGAAGACATTGCCACAGACCCCAAATTATAGTGCAGGAAGAGACCATCTGGACACACTCAAATTCTAGAATGCTCGCTGTCCACTCATCAAGAGCTTATTGACAGTGTCTTCTATCTGTGCATTTCCAGGAAACTGCCCAATTCAGAGTGACTGCAATGCCTCAGCTCTTGCCATCTGGATCTTTGGATTGGGGAATGAGAACAAGAACCTCTGCTAATGGGACCCACGTCAGACAGAGGGGCCAGGCTTTACAGCTGGGTCCTGTGTGGAGCTCAGGCATGCAGTGCCTACCTCACCCTATGACAGGCTTGCTCCCTGAGGGTGTTTGCCTCCCCTAAACCCTGACCTTAGGAGAAACCCTGCCCTTAAGGATTCTCCATTCCACTCAAACCAAGATTAAATTTAGAGGGTGTGAGTCAGGTTTCTCTGCTTTATCAGAGCACCAGGACCATCTTTTCATTTGTAATTAAAGTGTGTTCTCTGATGCAGATTTGCATACAATGAAGGGACTCTGACTCTGCACAGTGCAAAGTGGCTGCTGTGGTGTCCTCGGAAAGGGGAGCAGGTGAACTGGACCTGCTTTATGTAGAAATCAGTTATACCCTTGAAAAGAAACAGGGTAAAGGGTGTCGTATATAAATATTATCTCAAAAAGTAGATAAGTTTATCAAATAAGGATAGGAAGAAAAGAAAAAACAACAAAAATTGAGGTGTCCTGAGCCCCAGGAGCAGGCCCTTCCTGCTGTGCTGCACACAACACTGGGCACGCACCTTGGCCTGCCTGGCACCCAGCTCAGTCCCAGCCCAGTCCTGCTGCCTGTGCTCCTCCCAGCATCTCTGGACTCTGAGCCTGGTTCCAGTCCTTCCCAGCAGCGGCCCATACCCAGCTTCAGTCCCAGTCCCACCCACTCACTGGCCCATGTCCAGCTCCAAGCTCAGCCCCATCCCCATCTTCAGCCTGGGTCCCAAGTTCGATTCCTGGCTCAGCTGCTGCTCTTCCAGTACCAAGGCCCACACCCACCTGTTGCTGTGGTGCAGCTGGTTCAGCTTCACTCTCTGGTCTTGCTGGTGCTTCTTCAGCTTATTAATGGTCCAGAATGTCTCCAGCATCTGGTGTTCCATGTGCAAAGTATGGTTCAGACCCTGTACCAGGGACAGGGAGGTGGGCGTTCTGTGAGCCCTGAAGTAATCTACCAGATGCTATCAGCCCACCCACTGGCCTGTCACTCCTGACTCTTGCTGACCAAGAGCCACCCTCCAAGTCAGCCCTCACTGTGATCACTTTTGCACACACAGGTCCTGCCTGAGCACTGGATCTGCCTCCTGCATTTTCCCTCCCCCATCACTGCCTGTAGCAATTCCAGCCCTGCTCCCAGGCCCCAGGAGGATCACTTGCTGCCCTTTAATCTGTGCCATCAGCCACCCCTTGCAAATCAGTTGTGAAGTCCTGCACTGGTGATGTGACTGTAGTTTTGTCACCAATAGAAGCCACAGGTATTCTCAAGTCTCTTCACAATGATAGGGAACATTGCAATCTGTTTGTCCACTTCTCAGCACACCTAAATGATGCAAGAGAGAAAATCTACTGCCACATCTAGTTATTTAATGTATGAAAACAGAAAGACATTCTATGCCTCTGTATCAGAAATCAGTTTTGAAAAACCTTTTGTTTTCTGTATATTCAGACAATTTGTATCTTCTGCAAATTTGTGAGGACTTTTTTTGTTCCGTTTTGTTTTTTATTTTTAGTATTTTGCAGTGCTAGGAAAGAAACCCAGGAGACTACACATGCTAGGCAAGTGCTCCATGGCTAACCACACCCCCAGGGCCTGTATCTTGGACTTTTTTTGGTTGGTTTGTTTGATTTTTGAGATAGGGTCTCACTAGATGGTCCAGGTTGCATTTGATTTTTTTAAAGCCTTCTTGTTTTTAATTTTTCATTTATGTATTTGGTACAGGGTCTTACTATGCAGCTCAGACGCATACTGATCCTCCTGTTTTCAGTGTCCTCAGTGCTGAGATTACAGGCACTATGAACAGACTTGGTTCTGGCTTCAGCATGCCCCTGGAGGTGGGGCTGGTGCAGCATGTGGGTCAGGTGATGAACCTCATCCCTGGACATGCCAAAGCAGGTGCTTAATTCAATGAACTATCTTGCCTTCCCTTGAAAGCCTTCTTCAGAGAGTGGGTCCAGAGATTCACCAGGTACCAGTGAATCCCAGGACCCAGGGAAGGTGGAGACCCCTGAGGAGGCCTTCCTGTGGTCTCTCCATGCTCCAGTTGGATGGCACTACCAAGTGTGAAACGGTTGGCCTGCCTGCTCCTCTGGACCCTGGACACCAGATGCCAATGTGTAGGTGCACACTGGACATGTGCACCTGAAGGTCTGGATGAGCCATGCCTCTTTGAAGGGGAACAGCTTCGAAATAAACAAGGCCCTGAGAGTCTGCAGTGCACCCATGGGCAAGCTTAGGGTCTGACAATGCTTGCTGGAACCTTTGCAATTCAAGGGCAACAGTCTGTAGTATGTCACTTTGGCACTTCAGGGGCATGGCCAACCTGGAGGCTGCAGGACTGGCCTGGTGGGAGAAGCCTGTGGGCGAGTGAGGCCTACAGAATCCACCCTGATGGGCAGGGCTTCTGGTTGAGGACTCTGCACTTGAGGCTGGAGCACTAACCTCACTCACACACAATGAAGCCTCATTAAGGGGCCTTGCTCCAAGCTTGTTTCCTTACTTGTCACAGGGTTCCTAATGCCTCCTTTTGCATGCTGTGCAAGATAAATGAGATTCCCGGGGAAGAGCTAGATGGTACCTGGCCTGTAGCAGGCGCTCTGCAAAGGTGACTGATCTCTGGGCCATCTACCCTTCACAGCCTCCTCTGGCTTCAATATTGCTTTTCTGCAGGCCTAGTGAAGTCTCTGCTCACCTCCACCCTCTCTGGTCTCTCAGAGCCTATACCATGGGTGCTGTATCAGAGCTACCACACGGGCTGTCCTGAGCATGGAGTGAGGAAGCTGTGCCTGCCACAGGCTGGGTGGGCAGCCACAGAGCTGCCATCACTACTGTCAGCATCGTTAAGAGCTGAGCCTGGAGCTCCTCAGGTCCCAAGCAGCTAGGCCTGGAGGTCGTTGCCAAGCTTTTGCCACCACACACAAGGCTGCTGTGACTGTACCTGGACACCTGACACTTAGCTGTCCTAAGTGTCATGGGAGGCATTGCTCATGGGAGGGAATCCCTCTAAGCAGGACTGCTGAGGTCCAGGGTGCAGGCACTTGAGATCTGGACCACAGCTCTAAAATCGCCTTGTACCACTGTAAACAGTCTGATCTAGTAGTGAGCCCCTGAACACCCTGTAGACCCTTCTCTAAAATGAAATAAAATACATAAAACAAAATAAAATAAAATAAAAATAAATAAAACCATCCTTGTAGACACTTAGAAGGGACATCCTATCCTGGACTTGGTGAGGCCAGGTGCCAGCAGAGGTGGTGATAGGAGCCAGAACACAGCCTTACCCCAACACATTCAAGCCACATTTCTCCCACCAACCCCCATAATTCTGCTTGCCAGGTCTCCTTAGCTGTGTCACTACCTCAAAGAAGCCATCCCTGCCCCCACCATTAGGAGTAAGCCCTGGTCCCATCCCACTGTCTTCACCACCCTCTGTCACCCTCCTGGTCCCCTCACTGCACCTCATACCATCTGCAGCCAGCCCAGTATTTCTTTGCCCTGTCCCCCAGGAATATCAGCCCATGGCCCAGTACTTCTGCTGCTTTCTGATGGCCACCTCACTATTCCTGGAGGTGCAGGCATGGAGGACGGACTTTCCGTGTTTCTCAAAGGAGTACAGGGGTCAGCTTGATGAGGGCACTGGGTTTCCTAAGAATAGATATCACACACCTGGAGATAAGGTAGGGCCTGCAGGATCAGCCATGCAAAGGGAAGAGAGAAGAAGCCAGTGAGACAGACAGGGAACCGCCTGCTGGAGCCAGGGCAGGAGAGGAAGGGGAGGACATGCACTCAGAGTCTGGAACAGTGAGCATGCGCAACTGAGTGGATTCTGAGGAAGGAGATGGTGGGGGGAGGTCCTAAGTGGGTTGGCTGCAGGAGGAAAACTCTAGAAACAAACAGACATGGTAGTCCTGGTCTTCATGCAAGTTGTCTAGTATGAGGATGGGGACAAGTGAACATGGCAAGCCAGGACTCCCAAGGGAGACCTAAAGTGCTATTGGTACCTGGCACTGACACAAGAGATTTAGAGCTCATTTTTCCCTGGGCTATGTCCTTTTCACATTTTATATGTGAAGGGACAAAGGTGCCACAACTTATGAGTGACAGAAGATGGGGTTCAATGTGACATTGGGCAGGGAGAGTGGAAGTGTGGATGGACAATTTCACCACGTGTAGAGAAATGGCCTGGGAAATCCCACTACTCTGTCCATTTCATATGTATTAGTTATTCTAATGTTTTAACGTAGGCACGTAGGCACCAAGACCACACTGTTTTGTTCTGTAGTATGCAAGACTAAGCCAAGACCTGAACACTTGTCGTGTCTCATTATGTCTAATTTGGACACAGACTCTTATAAATTGCACAGGCTGGGTAGAACTCTGTTCCTCCAGCCTCTGACCCTCAGACACCTGAGATTACCAACGTGGGCCACCATGCATTGGGAAGTCCTCGCTCATGTGCATGATGCTGGGCTGCTTGTGGCAGAGAACTGTGGCCCCCATCATCCTGCACCTGGAACTCATAACCTGGTTGTTCCCCTCTCTCCCTGGGACAGGATAGACACAGAAGAGATGTTGCGGCATGGCTTCCATGCCTACACAGCGTCATTTTGTCTCTGCCTTCTCCTCCCCCTCTCTGAGCACTTCATCTAAGATAAGTCAGCCACTTAGTCCGAGAGCCTCCCCTGCCCAGGTTTGGTGTCCACATATGACAGTGGGCCTGAGGCACAGACAGGCCATCTTTGCAGTGTTAGAATGTGAGGCCTGCAGTCAGTCTGCCTGGGTTCACGCCCACCTGCCTCACTTGTTAAACCTCAGTATGCACACAACACAAGGGGATCAGAACAGACCTCATGTCCTAGAGTATCAAGAGGTTCAATGCCCCGGGCACCACATGACCCTCTGGTCCTGCCCTTGGGCCCTGGGAAGGCTTAAAACAAGAGGATCACTATGAGACCAAGCTGCGTAGTGAGATCATGTACTTGTGTGAGTGTACACAGCAGCGCCCCCTAGAAGACAGAAGGAGCTATGGTGACTGTCATATTGCCCTGTCCTAGAGCACCAGGCTCCGTCCCAGCGTAATCCTGGGTAATACAGCGAATTCAGGCACCCCACCCATTTGACAGGGGGTTGGGAGGGAATTGCAGGTCCCCTTTGCAACCATTAGCAGAGCTGTGCACCTCACAGTTCCAAGGCTGAAGGGTCCTGTGTCAGCGTACTATGGTCCCATTCCCCCCGCATCACTGTGCATGAGTATCAGAATGTGTAAGCTTGTGCAAGTTGCTAAATATGAACTTATTGAGGAGCAAACTTTCCACTGATTGGGCTCAGATTTAAACAATCCATCAATCACAGTAGCAGGCGTGTCCTCCCCTCCCTTGGAGAACACTCACCTCTGCTCTGCTGGCTGGCACACTATACCTGCTGTCTGACACATCCAGTCCTCTCCTAGCACCTCATGCAGCCCTCTGCACTGCTCAGACTGTCCTGGGGCCAGGTCCTCTTCTCTCAGCCACTCCTACTTAGGGAACCTAGACAGCTGCACACTGGACCCCAAAAACCATGTCTGTGCCCACCCCTCTCCAGATCGAGCCTGCCTCCTTGGACTCTGCCTCTCTGGGACACACAGTGGGTGGTTAATATTGGCAGAAGCCCAGGGACAGTGACCGGATCTTCCAGCAACCTTGGCCTGGCCCATACTGCTGTGGCCCTGGACTCCTACTCTCTGCCTCTCTGCATCTGATCCATCAGCACAGATGCTTCTTGCCCTACAGAATCAGCCCCTCCACCCTCCCCAGCCCCACACTGAGCTGGCCTCCATCTCCGTGTGTCTGATGCCTGGGGACCTCAGGGCCTCTTCATGGGCTGCTGGGGTCCACCTATCCCTATACTCTACTCTGTTACATCTCAAGCAGCAGTGTCACTCCCTGCACACAGCTCTTGTATGGTGCAGTGACATTCAGGATAAAAGCTAAAGTGGACCAGGCAGTCTTTCTTGTTGCAAGTTTTGGATTCTGCCTGTGCCCCTGTCCATCTGCTCTGGACACACTGGTCACATCCCTGTCTTTGGGCAGGTAACAGCATTCCATACTGCAGTGTGGGAGCTGAGAGTCTCCAGATGGCTGCTTCCTTTGCCCTTTGAAATCAGAGCTTCCCTGCACTGAGACAGCCTCACAAATCGTTTGAGCTCAAGCAGCCAGGCTGAGCCACACCCTTCTCTCTTCCCCTCTATACGTTTGTGTCACAATCTGACACAGTAGACATTACTTCATGGCCCTTATCACCCCTTTGTCCAGAAAGGACAAATTGAACTGACCTCTGCCTGCTATGTGCTCACCTAGGACAGGCCTGGCCATGAGCAGTTCTAATGCATAGTTGTGTAGACCTAGCTTCAGTGTTCCAACACCACCCAGTCTGGCTGTGTGGCACCAGACCCATCCCTGCCCCTCTGGAGCCTCATCTTCCAATGCATACAACTCAAATCCCAGGCCTCTGTGCCCAGAGAAGCCTCTGGGTCTCACAGTTCATTTGCTGGTAGGGACAGCTCTGAAGCTGCACCTACTTCAGGGACCCCGCCATACCTTCTGCAGCCTCAGTGTGCTGTTCGTCAGCTCAGTCCTTGCCTGTTCTGTCAAATTTCCAGACAAGACCTTCACAGGCACACTGGGCGGCTGGTTTGTCTGGATGCCATCCACCTTCTGTCCTCTCTCTTGGGCTGCAGTCATGGTGGCTATGAGGAACAGGCCACCTAGCAGCATGTTGGGCCAGGCCAGCATCTAGACACTTGGTGAAGGGGAGAGGAGCTGGCTCAGGTTCCACAGAGGCTGTCAGGTCCGCTGCCCAAATGGAGCCTGGAATACAGCAGTGTGGCCTGTAACCCACAGGACCTGGTGCTCAGAGCCCCTGCAGCTGCACACCACTCTCCAGGCACTACTCTCTTGGCTATTTATGCTGCAAGTCACAGCCACAGGGCTTCCTGGCCTGTCTTCCCTCACCCAGGCTGCCCCTCACCTCTGCACTTTGGTCCCACCCTCCTCTCCATCCTGACCCTAAGTACTTCCACTGGCTTCTCTGGCCCACTTGTCCCCAAGGCTTCAACCTATCCATGGTACTCAAGGTTTCCCTCAGCCCAAAGGAAGCAAAACATGCAGAGACAGGCACAGAGAACACTTGCCATTCCCCCAGTTTCTCCCAGGATATGCATTCTCCCTTACTATCTCTTTGTCTCTCCTCTGGGGTTTGACCCCCTAGGCCAGGCTCTCAAGTGTCAGCCTCCAGGCTGGCCCTTCTCAACCCCTCCAGCATCGGACTTGGGTTCTCTCCATGGCCGTGTGGCCTGTAACCCACAGGACCAGGTGCAGAGTGGGCCAGGGTGAGACTGCAGAGAGGCAGTCCAGCCATATGTTGCCAGATGAACGGAAAATCACCAGGGGAAGCTGGCTCCTGTCCCCACCTCTCTTTCGAGGCCTCAATGACTCTGTACTGGGATGGCCTTGGCCTGCTTGCTGTGACAGTGATGAGAAGTTGTCCTGTCCTGGGCTAGGTTGTCCCATGTCTGGGGTGATTATGGGTCCTGGGGAGGAGAATCTGGAGAGCAGCTATAATGTGGCCTGGTACAGCCCCCACAGTGGGGCATGCCCTAATTCCTGCTCCCCCAGGGGCCAGAAGCCCTCAGTGGGCAGCTTCAGCTCTCTAGCCCCCACCCCTAATCTGTAACACTCTGGAGCCTCCACCTCCTGTCTGAAGACTCCAGTGGGGCCTCAACCTCGGGCCTGTGGGACTTCCAGTCTACTCTTTGAATTCAGGCTCCACCAGCTGTGCACTTTGGGCAAGTCGAGGCCCTGCTAGGTCTCAGTTTCTTCTTCAGAGAGAGGAACAGTCCCCCATGCTGTAGGCAGGAGAATTAACTGAAATAAGGATGAATGGGCTCTGGCTGAGCATAGATTAAATATTTCTTTTTTCATCTTTTTTGAACCATGCAGAAAATATGGAACATGTCACAAATCTGCACATCATCCAAGGAGGGGTCATGCTAATCCTCCCAGTATCTTTCCAGTTCTGGGGTAAGTGCTGCCAAAGTGAGCCCTGGAGTGAGTCTTCCTGATCTCTGACGGTGCAGCACCATCTGGTGCACAGAGTGCAAACCCCATGAACACAGCTTCCCCCTTGTTGTAACTCAAAAATAAGGCAGGCTCAAAAGTTTTAAAAGCACTTTATTTTAGCTGGTACCCAGCAGCAACACCCAGCACAAAGTACCTGAGTGCACCCTGAAGTGGGGGAGAGTGGGGATAATAAAGCTTGAAACCACAAAGCAGTAGAGGAGGAACAACTCAGGAAGTTCAAAAAGCCATGACGTCTTTTGAGACTAAATATGGTTATAGGTCTGGGGTGGGCTTGGGAAACAGAAGAAACATTGGAACTCAAGGGTGGGATGGGGGCTTCAGGAAACAGGTGTTCTGTGAGACAAAGCACATATTGGAACTCAAGGGTGGGATGAGGGGCTTGGGAAGCAGGAAGTCACATTTTACAGCAGCTGACATGGTTTACTAAGACAGCACATACAGAACAGGATGGCAGCACTTTGGTCAGGTTATAACATTCTCCACTGGTTTTTGTGGCCGAGTCAAATCATTGACTCATCAGGAACTTGTAGGCAATGTTATATTAAATTATTTTGACTTGGGTCACCATTGTCAATCTATTCCAACAGCAAGGAACACTAGTTAACAACAGAGTCTGATTGGTGAGTTTTTAGAACTCTAGAACAGGCAATATCCCCCGTGTCCCCACTGGTTTTTGTGCCACCTCTTGGGCTGTAATATCAGTCAGGGAGTTTTTTCTTTTGTCTTGAGATCTGGCCCACAGTGGGGAGCATCTGCCTCTCTCAAACTGTGGCCACCTTGTCTTTTAATTTTGTCTCCTTGAGGACCCAGCCCTATCTGACTGTCTATAATATTTTTATCTAACTTGGCTGCCTGCAAAATTTTCCCTCTGAAGAAGTAACCCGAACTGCCATGAAGGGATTGTGGGCGATGACTGTTCTGGTTTCTTCAAACTGAAAAAGGTCGTAGTTGTTGCCCAGCAGTCAGAGATACTCTCCAGAGATTCTACCTAAAGGCCCTCAATAGACACCAGGCAATTTTTATCTTGGGTAGGAAGAATGGCTTTAAATCTGGAGGAAGCAAAGCCAAAGAAACAATTAAAGATACATTACTGGAGCACATTAATTGTCGGACCTATGGAATTGTAGGTCCATTAGCAGATACTTTTTGATTGGCAAGTGGGGCCACTGGCTGGGTAACTGACAAATCTGCATGGGCATCTATTAAAAATTTAACAGGCTTTTTTATATATTGGCAATTAACATGGGTTCCTTCAGGTTGATAGGGGAAGACCCAAGACCACTCCAATCTGAAACTTCTTCTGACTGTATCATAAACACTTTTTTTTTTCTTCTCCAGCAGCTTTGGATGGTTCTGCTTGAAATATCCCTTCTGTCTGATCCAGGGAAACATAAATTTTTCCTGTTTCCTGACTGACCTTTTTTCCTGTAGGTTGCTAGTATCCCCATTCTTTTTTTTTATCTATAATTTTATTCTGTATCATTTTACTATGAAACATCTCAACTCAGGCAATTTATTTCTGTAAACCCTTTTTAACTTCTGCAGCTTGTGTCAGATATCTGGGTTCCACTGAGTAAGGTACAATTTTTTGGTTCTAAGGCCTTCTGCAGGTAGCCTTGCTCAAAGAATGTGAGGGCAACTTCCCCTGTAGTGGATTTCCTGATGTAGGATTAGGCTAACAGAGGAAGTATCTTTGAGGGCAATCAGCCCTGCCCAAGGAATGTGATGATAGCTTCCTTTTTAATGAAGCAGGAAACCCAGAGAAGACTCAGCTCACCTCGGCTGCATGAGGTGGACAGTTAAGGCCTTACTATATCTCTATCGTATGATAACCTGGGTTTTGGTATCTTTTGAGAAAGAACAAAATTTTCTGAAAAATTACATCATGTACAATCAAAACACAAGCATTTGAGCTAACAGGTAAATGTGTAAACTTTTTGAAGTAAGCGATCATAACCTACTAGCTTTTAGACCCCTTTATTTATGGAGTCTTACAGTTTACTATAAGTCCCTCTAGCTATACTTATAATTATCTCTAAATTTTGAGAACATATGAAAACCAGATTTATATCTTATTTTTACTGTCAATGTTTTTAAGTAATTTAAGTACAACTTGGCATATTTTTCCAAGTTACACTTGTGTTTACTATCAGCATGAAATATCTGAGTTACATCAAAAATCAATTAGGCTAACTTAATATATTTATCATGAAATATACAGTATGCAGTCAGATCAAACTGATGTCCCATTCAGTTTTGGATATGACCACTATTGTAAGCAAGGGGGCACTATGGAGGGATTTTTAACACTGTGGCTCTAAGTGTTTTGTCACAAATATAAAACCTAGCCCTATCTATAGGCCCAAAGTTATTGGACACTGTGTTGCCAGTGTCTCTAGAATTTTTACATTGACAGGATGTTATCTACATATGAACAATATATCTCAATTACAGCTAAAACAAGATGACAATGACTGGAATAAAGATCAAGGTTGGAAAAAGACAAAGAGACCTGTGCCAATATCCAGCAATGGGCTGGGTTTTTTTCCTGTAGTCGTGATTACTCAGGGCTCCTCCATGGAGATGATAGTCTGGCCAGAGGGAGGAGGCAGGCTCAGTGCCCTTTAGTCCTACTGGACCATTGGGGAAGCTGAGTCTGAGCTCTGGGGCCTCTGCCTCAGAGCGCAGTCTCACTTCTAATGGCTGCCTCGGCAGTCAGGGCATGGCTTCTGGGCCTCTTAAGGCAGTCCTTCTTACACTGGCCTGGCTTTTGATAGCAGCAGTAGATCAGCCTCATTGTCACTGAGATCTTCTTGGAGCCTAGAGAATCAGACTTAGGGTCTGTTCTGAGGCTGCAACAAAGGCAGCTCTTTTTGGTCTTTTTGCTTTTTCTCCCTGATTCTCTCCCAGATTCAATTACAGGACATTGTTTTCTTAGTGTCCTATAAAATATCAAGTGAGTTGTCTGGAGCAAAAGCTATCTTTTGTAGCTCTTTTTTAATCTCTGAAGCTGACTAAGTAATGAACTTATCTGTAAAAGTAATCTGTCCCCTTACTGAATTAGCATCTCAAAAAGTATACTTTACCAGATTTTTATTAAACATTTTAAGAAATCAGAGGGGTGTTTATCTTTTCCCTGGTAAATAGCTGAAATTAAATAACTGAAGATTTGGTCTTAGTTCTTTTTAGACCTTCAAGAATACATACTAGAAAATATTTTTTTTATTATAATCTCCTGCCTGGCTATTAGGCCAGCAGGGGTCTGACTGCTTGGGCTCCAGTGGGAGGAGGTAGTTCCTGTTACAGCTAAACCATGATAGACTGGCTGTTTATCTTTTAGTTGTTTTAAAATTAAAATATGACACTTATTTCCAAATGCAACATCAGCTTATAATGCTGCCTGTTTTTTTTTTTTTTTATAGAAGTCAAAGCTTGGTTTAAGATTAGCATTACATAAATATTTTAGCAACTAAAGATTTAACCTTGAAACTCACAGGTGAAACTTATTATCATTTAGCATCACATCTTACATATTGGTAAAAACACAATACAGCTGGCAAACATCTTATTCTCAGTTAACACATAAAGCAGATGTAAGCTTTTAGTGGTCAGGAACCAGTTTCCATCAAAGAACGTTCGGGTATGGTGCCTTAACCCCTTAGGTATTCTCAGTTTCTTTTGACTTACACAACCAGAGATATCTCCAGAAAGGAATCCAGCAGTTTTTCTGGTCAACATTCCATCAGCCACAGACTTCAGTGGGGATTCACCAAAGAATGGCTGGGGAAATCTGTCCTCTGCTTTAAAGAGTCGCAGCTGTTCTAAGTACATTTACTAGCTGGTAGAGTAACCACTGTTTATCCAAATTTTATAAGGAAAATCTAAAAAGCCTGAACAAGATTACCTAAGTACCTTACAGTAAAGGCCTTTAGTCTTTAACTTATCTCTTACTCAATTAAATGGTAACTAAACTTAGGAGAAAAGGTCAAAAATTTTTTCTTTCTCATATTAAATGTTTTGGTCCCATAAGAGTGCTACTTTTGGAGATAGCTCCTGCTGGTGTCACCCAGAAGTCGGTTCTCTCCATTGTGTCTCAGGTTTACTCTCCTGAAGGAGACCTGCCCAGAACACTAAGCCGGGACATGGCTTTTATATGTGTCCTCCTGGATGCACGCAGTTTTGTTTTTGTTTTTGTTTTGTCTCATCTGACCCAGAGATGTGGTATGTGTCCTTCTTCTACAATGATTTTTTTGTTTTTCGCATTAACGCTCATTTTCTAAGGGCTTTACTTAGCTGGAACAATCAGAGGTTTTTTTGTTTTTTGGTTTTTTGGTTTTTTTTTACATGCCTCTAAGAAGGAAAGTACAAAGAGGTAGGAAAATTAGGAGTAGAGTTAAAGCAAGGAAACTGAAACAGATCAGGCCTGACATTCCCTCTAGCATGTAGAAGGGAATCAGAACCAGTCTATCCCAGTGAAACCTGTCCTTCAAGTCTTTAAGAACGGTTGCCTTGCCAGTTAAACAGAAGACCCAATGCTATTATGGGCTACTGGACTCTTTTAGAATATTTTGCTGAGTTTACACACCTATAATATTCAATAACAGAACTTAGAAAAAATGGGGTATACCCATGAATGTCCATTTTGTATTTGTGTATTCCAAGTGGTTAGGATAGATATATAGTTGCATTCTCTTAATGAATAGAATGATTT
>NW_004524613.1:831184-848178 GCF_000260255.1 Octodon degus
CCCTTCTTCTTGAACATCCACCTACCTGAGAGACATCATAGCAGCAACTGTCATGTCATGGCAAGCAGCCCATATTATTCAGAATTCCAGAATGACATGCAAGAAGTCCCATTTTTTATATACAGTCATGTAGGTTTTCTAAGTCCAAGCTGGCTAAAAGTCCCATTTTACAGAAATCTACATAAAATCCACTAGGAAGCTTATTAACCTTACCCTCTCTATTGCTATTGTCTAAAATCGAATAAGGAATACCAGTATATTTAACAACTAGTTCAAATGTAGCATATACAAGTATAAAATAGTCATAAAATGTCCCATTAAAGAAATATCATAACCTTTTAACAATTTTATGTTTTAGCTTAAATTTACCAACACATTTTGACAAATATTTTGCATAATGAATTTATTTGTGTACCGGCTGGCAGGTGGAACAAGCAGGTTCTGAGGGTGATGGTCAGGAGTCACAGCTGCTTCTTGCCAGTTGGAACTGCCAGTGTGACCAAGTGGAATTGTCCAGTTGTCTGGGAATGGTGTCCAGAACAGCAAACATTGAGTCATTTCAGGGGATCAGCAACGGACAGTGGAGGATGTGGGCTCTGAGTCCTTTGTGGGTCTAGCAGGGGGATCTCGAGAGTGTGACAGGGAGAAGGATGGGGGAGAAGAAGGGCTTTTTTTGGAGCGGGGAAGCTAAAGGGGTCAAGAAGGGAGGCCATAGGGTGGCGGTTTACAGCCTTGATAAATTTCTTGATCCAGGTGGGTGGATCCTGGATAAGGTCAATCCAGACTTATGTGTAGATGATCTGATCTGGATGGACAGACAGGTCAAAAAATGACTCAGCGAAGGCCTGAGCTCTGGAGAGAACAAAAGTGCCTTTGGGAGGCCAAGAGACATTAAAGGAGGGCCATTCAAGTTTACGAAAAGCCCACAATTTGCTAGGAAACACAGGTTCTCCAAATCCTTTTGTCTCATTCTCTGAAATCTTTAAAATAGTTAAGGACCAAGGTTGGGGTGTTGATGACACAGAAGACATTTGTCCCATGATGGTCGGGGATGGACAAAGAAAGACAGACAAACACAAATAGACCGAACAAAACTAAAGACAAAAACAGACTAGCCCAAACCAAATCTCAAAGAGAAAACAGACCGACCCAAACCAAATCTCAAAGAGAAAACAAACTAGCCCAAACCAAATCTCAAAGAGAAAATAGACCAGCCCAAACAAAATCTCAAAGAGAAACCAAATCAGAAGGTGCCCCCTCCACCAACTGTTCAGCCACTGAAACAAACGTGTGCACTAAACCCAGTAAAAGGCCCGTTGTTATCTTACCTTGTTGGCACCTTGAGATGTTGAACCAGAGAGTTGAGTTCCCAAGGGAATCCCAGATGAGCCCCCAAATGTTGTAACTCAAAAATGAGGCAGGCTCAAAAGTTTAAAAAGCGCTTTATTTTAGCTTGCACAAAGTACCTGAGTACACCCTGAAATCGGGGAGAGTGGGGTTTATAAAGCTTAAAAACACAAAGTAGGTGGGGAGGAGCAACTTGGGAAGTTCAAAAAACCATGGCGTCTGTTGAGACTAAATATGGTTATAGGTCTGGGGTGGGCTTGGGAAACAGAAGTCACATTGGAACTCAAGGGTGGGATGGGGGCTTCAGGAAACAGGTGTTCTGTGAGACAAAGCACATATTGGAACTCAAGGGTGGGATGAGGGGCTTGGGAAGCAGGAAGTCATATTTTACAGCAGGTGACATGGCTTACTAAGACACCACATACAGAACAGGATGGTGGTGCTTTGGTCAGGTTATAACACCCCTTGGAACCTGGACACCTCTCCCCCTGCTCCTTTTCTGCAGCCGGGGCTGACCACTGCTCACTATTGTGTCTTTCCTTTAGTTTTTAGAGTCCTGGGGAAGAACTGAACAAGATTAGGTGCTTGTAGACAGTGGGGATCCAGAGCCTTGCCAAGGGACAGAGGACACTGAGCCAGGTGCAGGGCTTAGTCCAGAAAAGGAGCTGCCCATAGCCCCAGGCATCATGTTCTCTGGCTCTGGTAGAGCTCCCAGCCATGCCTCACACCTCACTGCACACAGGGCCCTGCTGTACAAATGAGGGAACCTTGCCTGGAGCAGAGGAGTGATTTACCCAGGGTCACACAGCCTGGAAGGGCTGGACTAGGAACTGCAGAGTGAGGAAGGCTCAGCCACACTGCCTCTGTTTTGCCTCCTGCTCCTTGTCCTAGCAGTGCGAGCCAGGCCCTCTCACCTCACCTTTGTGTCTGTGCCCTGCAAATGGAATTTGGCAGTGTGGGCTTAGAGGTCATCAGGGGGCACCAAGATGACAGTGGGAAGTTCCCAAAACCAGAGATCCATTTGGTCGAGCTGGTCAGTGAATGCATCAATGAATGAGTGCATGAGTGAAGGAATGAATGAATGAAAGGTGCCCTCTTCTCCATACAGGTTTGTAAAATCAAGGTGGTGCACACAATTTTAAGAGTCACAAGGGTTATACATTTAGAATTGTTGTCTTCAAAGTAGTTGCTCATATTACAAGACATAGGCTTGAAAAACTGATCAAAAATATAGGCATGTACCTTTCTTTTCAATGAACTAACAGCAACTAGTAGAACAACTATTTTAACTATCCTAATTTGCATTTTCCCTTCCATCTTTTCTCCTTTCCCCCATTCCAGATTCTCTTTCCTTCTGAGCAGTTCATTCCTGTTTCACAATGTATATTGTGCATTTGGCATCTTACTTACCCTTTCAGCTTTTTACCCGAGGAAAACAATGCTTCCACATATGAGTTTGCTTTATTTCACTGATGAATATGGTCTCTAGTTGCATCCATTTCCACACATTATCACAAGTTTATCATTGTTTATACCCAAGTAATGTTCTAGTCTATAAAACACTACATCTTTTTTTCCATTCCTAATTGGGTGACCCTCTGGGTTGTTTCCTAGATTTAGCTATGACATTGTGCTGCTGTACAAATGGGTGCACATATGTCTCTGGTATGATGGTTTTATTTCTTGGTGGGAACTCAGACTGCTGCAACCAATACAGAAATCAGTGTGGAGGTCCACAAAAAACTAGAAATGAAGGTCCCATTCAATCCAGCCATTCTGCTTCTGGATATTTCTCTGGAAGAATTAAAAAACATCATGTCACATCTGAAATTCTTGATAAATTCCCAGCAAGGGGCTCTGTGCTGTCTGCACTTAGGCAGCCAGTCCTGCCCAGATCTTCAGCCTACCTCCCTGCACTTGCCCCTGGCCTGGATTCTCAGAGACCTGTTCTTCCCCAGAGAACCCTTTCCACACTTTTCCTTCGGCCATTTATTCTTCCCTGCCACTTATTCTGGATGATGGGGGCCAGTCCATCTGCGTAGGAATTTTGCCCCTCCCACTGACTACTGGGTGTCAGCTCAGCTGAACTGCTTGATGTGCCTACCTTGGCTTCTCCTTCTGTCCAGCGAAGTTGGTAATAGTAACTCCCTGTCGGTGTTGTTAAACCATTATAAAGCTGATTCCTCTAAAAGTGTTAACACAAGGCAGGCACCTGTATGTGCTCTATACATGACAGTTTCCAGCATGGCCCTCTGCTGAGGTCTAAGTGTTTGTGTGCCCCAAACTCCCCTACTGACACCAAGGTGATGGTGTACAAGAAGACTTCGGGGTGACTATGTCATATGGTGAGGTGCTCAGGAACACAATCAGTGCCCTTATATGAGAGCCCTATCCAAAGTGCCTTACTTCTGCTACCTAAGAAAGTACCACCTTGGCACTGATAGGAGCCCCCACCAGGCCACAACCTGCATGTGGCTCCTGGCACTTACCCAACCAGAGCTGTTGTTTGAGAGCCATATACTCTAGCCTGTCAGACCTGCCCAGTGGACAGGACACCTCTGCCATTGTCCATCCTAGCTGTCTCATCTTCTGCAGATGGCAGAGCAGCATTGGGAACAGAGCCTCCCTTTCCATTGCCTATACCCCCTCCCAGCCCTGTGGCCAGTCTCCTGTCTGTTCCCTGTTCTTTTTCTGGGATCTGGGAAAAATCAAGCTAGGATCACAGGGCCATTCCTGCAATCTTACACCTTGGCACAGCCATGAAGAGGTAGATATCGTAAGTCTTTCAACATGAGTAAATGCAAACTACAGCCCTAGGAGGCATTTCTAACACTCATGATCAGGACTGCAGTGATGAGCACTGGCCACAGGCACTGGGGAAACATGGAGCAACCTGTGCCCAGGCATTGCTGGAGGAAATGCTACAGCCGCTTTGGTGAGCTGCCCTACAATTTCTTAGCAAGATAAATATATGTTTACCATTAAACTTGGCAATCTCCTTTCTTAGAAAGAAAACAAGTGTCCACACTATATACTTGTGTGCATTATTCATGATGCCCCCAATTGAACACAACTTGAATGTACAAGCAAAGGTCAATGGAGAAATATATTATGGAGCACCCTATGTACTCAATGGAAAATGATTAAGCAATGTGAAGAAAGCAGCTATGGACACACACAACACAATGTGGGCAAATGCAGTAAGCACTGCCCAAAAATCAAGAGTGTATGGAGAGATTACACACAAAAGAACCTCTAGAAAATATAAGTCTAATCTGGAGTGAAGTCAGCAAATCAGAAGTTGTCTAACCTGGGCACCGCAGGGTAGAAAGCGACCTAGAAGGGGCACAAAGTAACATTTTGGTGTGGTTACAATGGATGGGAAGGAGGCTGTACATTTGAGTAAGCTTTAAAAAAAAGAAACTGGAACACAAAATGAGAGTTTGTGTGCTTATTATACCAATTGCTTGTTTATAATAGCCTGAAGCTAAAGCAAGTAGTAATGGCTCATGGTACTCTTCTCGGATCAGAGGTCTAGTACAGGTCCCAGATGTCCCAATCAAAGAATTGAGCAGCAAAAGCCAAGATTTATCTGGAAGCACAGTCCATTTGTTAGGATCTGGACAGTAAGAAGACTCCAAGGCCCAGAGGGTCTCAAGAATTAGGAGAAGGATTGAGGTGTTGGCCTGAAGTTTGGTCTCAGCCAGTGAGAGGCTTGGCTCTGGCCTCCATCACCCACCATTTCTGACCTTGGGGTTTTCCACCATTCCTGACCTTGGAGAAATTATGATGGTATCCAGAGCCCAAGATTTCTGGGGGTGGGGTGCTTGCAAGCTTCATAGCCAGTGACATGGGAATCAGGACTGGGACCAGTAAGAACTGCAGAAGACCATGGGGCACATGTCAGAGGCTTACTGTGTATGAGCTGGGTTACTGGATTGCTTTCCCCACAGGTTTAGTCCTAGTGTCCTGATACCTGACTAAGGTTTAACTCATAAATTGGACTTATCCAGAAAATGGCTCTAGTTGGTGACACCATTATCTCTCTCTGGTCCTTTCCTTAGCTACATTCTCTTCAGTGTCAGTAGAAGGGAGAAGCCTCTTGGTGGTCACCCGTGGAGGAACATCTGGGTGACTCTCCTTGAAGGAAGAGCAGTTGTCTCTATTTTGGCTGTGCATGACTCTATATCCATGTATGAATAGCTACAAAGCTCGCTAGGGTTTTTCCTTATCCTTTCCATTGGCTTTAAGCAATGCATGTGTTCTAGAGGAGGTGCTGGTGCTAATCTTTGAAGACAACAATTGTGTTTCCCTGATAACCCACATTTCCTGCTCACTAATATGAGCTGGGTCAAGACAGGATTAAGAGCCAGTATTCCACACTCTCATCTGGGATTACGCCTAAAGATAGAGGTGAGGCCTTACTGAAGCTTGAAAGGTTATACATCAGAGCTGAAGCACCTGACCCCAAAACAATAAATACTATCTCAATAGTATAATGGAAGTTACTTTTTCTGCATATCCTTCTCTGCATATTGCAGAGGTAAACGCAGGCCTCCTACCTAGCCCAGCTCACAGTATTCATCTCCTTCCTGAATATCTCAGTCATTTATCCTCAAGCCATTGTTCCTTCATGATTGAGTAAAACCCTGGTTCAGCTCTAGGTTGAGGCCTTGGTTCTGGATAGCCATTGCTACAGCTGGAATAGGACCTTTGGCTCCCCATAATTATAAATATGCTTTAGTATCTTTATTTTCTCTGTGGGTTGCACTGTAAGTGGTAAACTGGAATTAACTTGGTGGGATTCCTATAATGTATCTTTAGGATTACAAATATAAACTTCTTGGACAGAGACAAGAATGACAGAGGGCTTGTTACAGTCTCCAGTGAAGCAGGGTACTATGCTGAGCAGGAGAGGAACATTGGGCACTGCATCATGTGACCACTGTGGAGCAGTGTAGTGATACAGAGGAGAGGCCTCCTAGATGACAAGGACTAGCAACAGCAATTGAAATTCACTTATCTGAAATGCAGCACATTGGTCATGCTTTCCTTGGGGATCAGCTCTGGGTGCTGCCATGTGGTGTGAAGAGAAGAAAAAAATTACACATGATGACAAACCCTACATTCTTGCAGACTGAGTCAGGAGGATCACAATTTCCAGCCCAGCCCGTGCAATCACTTCAGACCAAGTCTTCAATTTTAATAGATAAGTAAGTAAACCTACAAATAATAAATAAATGGTGAGGAATATGGCTCAGTGTGAAGATGCTGGGTTCAGTCCCAGCACTGGCAGGAAGTCAGATGCTAAGCACCAAAGCTGCAGTGTCCATGTCCTCCCACACCAGTTGCAGGAGCAGAGCCAAGTCCTCTGTGTCCCAGGCTCAGATATGTTGGGCTCATGTCTCCACCTTCAGCAGAGTGGATCTGGGAGCCGGTGGGAATTCCTCAGTTCTCTGGATCTGCCTGCAAGGTCAGCTGATGGCCATTCTGTGTGAGCACATAGAGGAGGTCTTGACTGAGGACTGGACAGCCCAAGCCAGAGCCCAGGACACAGCAGGCTTTGGTGAAGTTGGATGAAGGCAGCCTGGACCTTCTGCAGGGCAGGGACACTCCCCCACAGGCACCACCTCCTGTGTAAGCAAGTCACCGGAGAGCTGACAACAAGATGAAGTTCTGAGGGTTGCAGAAATTCCCCACTGCCTTTTTGCCTAAGTGGATTTTTCTAAAGTACACACGGGTTAGAGGCATCCCCAGGCTTCTGCTGCTGAGCTCCTTCATTCCTCAGGATGTGCTCACATTCAAGTCATTCAGACCCAGTTAGTGTCATTGCATTGGTGGTCCCATCAGCCTGGATCACTGTCCCTTGAGGCCTTTCTAGCCTCTGCTTCTGCACTCAGAGGTCTAGCTGGGCACCCCTCAATATGTAGCTTTTCCCTCCTCCCCACCTTGCTTTCTCCACATCTCCCTGACCATCAGACACTGTCTTTTTTAGTTCTTCAACAACAGAAATCCAAACAACATGGTTCCAAAAGCCCTGTACCTGACACTTGTGGAACAAACCTATTTTCAGATCTACTTGAGAGATATCTAGACAACTCTGATTTCTGACATAAGCCAGAAGAGTAGAAGATGCAGACGCTGGTCACCCTTGGGCTCAGGGGCACCAACCATTCTTTTTCACAGCAGACTGCTCTGAACTCCTGAGTGCACCTTTTCTCCTACATGTAGTTTTTTATTCATTTTAATATGAAAAAATATAAAATATCAGTGAAACAGTTTCAAAATACATTAGTAGGACAGTTACAATACTAATACATTCCGTATTGTTCTCTTCCTAGCATTTATTCAGAGGACAAGATGCAGACGAGATATCTTGTCTAAACAGTATTAGCAAAAACATTTATTCTCTGTGAAATAAGAGAAAGTAGCTGTATGTTGTCCTAACTCTCTTGTGAATACAAATTTTTTCTACCTGTTTTTGTTTTCCACAGCAAACAGTCCTTTATTTACACTTTCATGAAGTTAGCAACACAAGACACTAGATTGCGTAGCAACTGATAGGAAACCTTAATCAGACAGGATGTTCATCTCAGGAATGAGGTAGCTTGTTTGCTTTAGGCACTGGGCCAAGTCCAACCTGCATATATTTGATCAATTTCCTAGCTTCATGGCTCCCAACATATCCCTCTTGTTCATTTTGTTTTTTCAGAAATGGGTGTTCCACTGCTGTTAGAAAAGCTATATTTGGAGAAAAAATTAAAGGACCTTTTGAAACTTGAGACAAGTCTAAAGATTGTAGGTACTTTAATTCAGCAAAATACACCAATATAGTCCAATATCCACAATAGTAATGGGTTATCAGCAGAACTGTCAATTCTCAGAAGTTGTTGACTTAAACATTTTACAGTTCAGGATATTAATATAGAATTACTTGTTGTACCTCATGGTTATACTTTTCTGCTGGATGATTAAGGTCAAGTTAAAGCAAGACCTATATAACTACAAATGTAACCTTTGTATCTGACAAGGTCAGTCAAATCCCCTCAAGATTTGTGCTGGAACCATGTAGAGCAGCTTGTAGATCTTTTGTCACTGTCAGCCATCAGGATGAGTCACGGCCATTGCTTGACCAATTTGCTCTCTGTGAAAGCCTGAGAGAAATTTTTGGTGACTCTCCTCAGGCACACTATACATTGTTGATCACTTTCCTCTGTGGCCCTAAATCTCCTTAATCAGAAAATTTGGGACACCACTGAGTTATAGGATGTCACAGCACAGGTTTTCTTATGTCCTGAGTCCTCAGTGACATTGTCTTCTACTTTTAATGGCCCACATATACTCTGTAGAGCTTGCTTCTTTCCCTGCTTCTAACAAACAAAAGTCTTTCTGGATTTGGTGCTTATCTTCTGCAATTATTTCCTCCAGAGAGAAGAACCTAGAACAAATCTCTAGAATAATTCTTCAACACCCTAACACCCAGCGACACACTGTGGTAAGACATGAGGAACCAGGTAAGGCTCTTCTACTAAACTTGCGACTTTGTGCTTGCCAGGCAAGCACTTATGCAGCAGAGCTTAGACCCAGCCCTTTCACTTCCTTCCTGCCTTAGGAAAGCCAAAAGCCACTTCTGGCCTCTTCTTTCCCAGAATAAACTTTCTGTTTGTGAAAGAAACAGGAAGCAGGAGGTTCATAAAAATTAATGGAAAGCAGAGTGTCTTGAGAAATTCACTCATGGCTCCTGGAACAGGTTTCCCAGTCACTCACTCTGTGGCAAAAAGAAGGGGAAATGCATGATCCACTGAAGAAGGTCTGTCTACGGTAGGTCTCCCCTTTTCAGTCTTCATTCCCGATTTCAATCAAGCATATATGAGCCCATTATGAGTTAAAGGGAGCTGGTTACTAGATCAGTGGTGGAAAAGATTAGTCAGGGTCTACGTGTATGATCTAGAATTTAAGGTACTTATTTATAGCTCAAGTTTTCATTCTTCTAGCCACTTTCTTTGCCCATCTTGCTCTGGGCAATAATTTTTTTCTCATAGTACTTAATCTAAATTTAATTCTTTCCCAGCAACTGGAAACAAGGAGTTTGCAGAGGTTGGAGCTTGCAGATTTTTGAATAGTCATAGAATTTTCATTCTTCCTTCTGAATCAGCCTTTTGATTACCCTAGGAGACCTCAGGCATGTCTCTTTTGGTACCTTTAGAGTACAGGATCTTCTTAGTGTTAATCATAGAACATGATGCAGACATGATATCCTGTCCAAATACTATTAGTACAAATCTTACTTCTCGTTGAATTCAGAGAAAGTAGCTGTATATTTATCCTAATTATTTTGTATATACAAATACAAAATGATCCTTCTTTGTACCCCCTTTTTTGTTTAGTTTTGTTAGAAATGTTTACTGCATTGCCATTTGAATATTGTAGGTGTGTGAATTCAGCAAAATAATCCAATATAGTTCAATAGTCCATAATAGTAGTGTCTTACCCTTAGGATTAGCAATGTCAGAAGTTGTTGACTTGAGCCTTTTACAGCTCAGCAAATTAATATGGCTTTACTTTTTATACCTTGTTTTTATACTTTTCTCCTGGCTTGTTAAGACCAAGATAGAGTTTTCCCATCCTGCGCGGCTTGGCGAGATCTGGGCTTCTCCCAATATAGTGGCCCTGGGCTCAGGGTGACTCCAGGAGACGACGGGGCCTTCTCGCTCTGGTCGAGACCGCGACGCGCCACCCCGCGCTCGCTCGTGCTTCCCGACGCCAGCGTAGCTACAGCCCGCCGCTCATCTGCGACTCTGCGGCGTCGCCCCGGCCTGCAGCCCCTGTCAGGAGGGCTCCACAGCCCTCGGCGCCAACCGACAGCGGCAGCTGGCGACGAGTGCCGGGTTCTCAGTGGCCCAGGCGCACCGTGTCCCAGCCGGCTTCCGGAGAAGGCAGCGCGGGTCCCGCATGAGCCCCGGCGGTGGGGGCAGCGACCGGGAACGGGGCGGTGGCGGGTGGAGGCGGCGGGCGAGGGCTACTACGACCCGAGAGGCTGCATCCCAGGCACGGGGGCGACGACAGGGATTGAACTCAGGACCTTGTACTAGCCAGGCAAGCGCTTATTCTACTGTTAAAAATCTATAAGAGGCTGATTTTAGAATTCACCAGCTCCTCAGAAGTTTGGCGAAATATGAGTTATTAAGTCTATGATCAGATCAAGTTAGCAGCTAGACTCGTGTGACAACCCGTTTTTAATCAGTGACTCAAAGCTGTGATCACCTTGATGTCACCAAATGGCCACAGCTAGTAAAAGATCAACAGGAGAACCCCAGTCTGAGACATTGAAGCTAGCCAAATGAAGCGAGCAGTTGCAAAGCACCTAATAGAATGCTACTGCCACCAGTTGACTGAGGGCTGTGGAAATGAGGCCTGCACTAATGAGTTTTGTCCAATTTTCCTTTGTATGGATAATAATTCAGTAGCTATTAAAGCCTTCGAGCTTTATAAGATTGATGCAAAACTCTGTGATCCTCATCCCTCCAAGAAAGGAGCAAGCTCAGTGTACCTTGAGAACTGAAAAGGTACCCCTAACAACTCTGAGATAAAAATGAACAGGAAATATGAAAAAGGAGCTAGAATTGATTTTAAAGATATGACTTATCTTACTGAAGAGCTGGTGTATGAAATTCTTGAAATATGTAGAGAGAGAGGGGATTATTCCCCTTTAATCCGTGTTATTGGAAGAGTTTTTTCTAGTGCTGGGGCATTGGTAAAGAGCTTTAAGAAGGTCAAGCAACACACCAAGGAAGAACTGAAGTTTCTTCAAGGAAAGGATGAAGATGAAAAGAAAAAAGCTGCATGTTCTGTGGCTGCTGCTATGGAAGACTTCTTCCAGGATAGGTGATAGCTCACAGGGAGACAACAGTTTACAAAAATTAGGTCCTGATGATGTGTCTGTAGACATTGATGCTATTAGAAGGGTCTATACAAGATTACTCTCTAATGAAAAAATAGAAACTGCCTTTCTTAATGCACTTGTATATTTGTCACCTAATGTAGAATATGACTTGACATAATATAACGTGCATTCCCGTGATCCTAATTATCTGAATTTGTTCATTATTGTAATGGAGAATAGGAATCTCCACAGTCCTGAATGTCTGGAAATGGCATTGCCATTGTTTTGCAAAGCAATGAGCAAGTTACCCCTTGCAGCACAAGGAAAACTGATTAGACTGTGGTCCAAATACAGTGCAGACCAGATTCGCAGAATGATGGAAACATTTCAGCAACTTATTACTTACAAAGTCATAAGCAACGAATTGAACAGTCGAAATCTAGTCAGTGATGATGATGCCATTGTTGCTGCCTCAAAGTGCTTAAAAATGGTTTACTATGCAAATGTAGTGGGAGGGGAAGTAGACACCAATCATAATGAGGAAGATGATGAAGAGCCCATCTCGGAGTCCAGCGAATTGACACTTCAAGAGCTTTTGGGAGAAGAAAGAAATAAGAAAGATCCTCGAGTGGATCCACTGGAAACAATTTGGTGTTAAAACTCTGGACTGTTGAAAATCACATATCTCTTTTGAGGAGTTCATTAATGAACCACTGAATGATATTCTAGAAATGGATAAAGATTATACTTTTTTTCAAAGTAGAAACAGAAAACAAATTTTCCTTTATGACATGTTCCTTCATATTGAGTGCTGTCACAAAAAATTTGGGATTATATTATGACAATAGAATTCACATGTACAGTGAATGAAGAATCACTGTTCTCTACAGTCTAGTTCAAGAACAGCAGTTGAATCCATTTTTGAGACTCAAAGTCAGATGTGGCCATATCATAGATGATGCACTTGTCCAGCTAGAGATGATTGCTATGGAAAATCCTGCAGACTTGAAGAACTAGTTATATGTGGAATTTGAAGGAGAACAAGGAGTTGATGAGGGTGGTGTTTCCAAAGAATTTTTTCAGTTGCTTGTGGAGGAAATCTTCAATCCAGATATTGGCATGTTCACTTATGATGAACCCACAAAGTTGCTTTGGTTTAACCCATCTTCCTTTGAGACTGAGGGCCAGTTCACTGATTGGCATCGTGTTGGGGCTGGCCATTTATAATTGCATCCTGGATGTTCACTTCCCCATGGTTGTGTACAGGAAGCTTATGGGGAAGAAAGGAACTTTTTGTGACTTGGGAGACTCACATCCTGTTTTACATCAGAGTTTAAAAGACTTACTGGAATATGAAGGGAATGTGGAAGATGATATGATGATCACTTTTCAGATATCACAAACAGATCTTTTTGGTAACCCGAAGATGTATGATCTAAAGGAAAATGATGATAAAATTCCAATTACTAATGAAAACAGGAAGGAATTTATCAATCTGTATTCTGACTACATTCTCAATAAATCAGTAGAAAAACAATTCAAAGCTTTTCGCAGAGGTTTTCATATGGTGACCAATGAATCTCCCTTAAAATACTTATTTAGACCAGAAGAAATTGAATTGCTTATATATGGAAGCCAGAACCTAGATTTCCAGGCACTAGAAGAAACTACAGAATTTGACGGTGGCTATACCAGGGACTCTGCTGTGATTAGGGAGTTCTGGGAAATTGTTCATTCTTTTAGTGATGATCAGAAAAGACTCTTCTTGCAGTTTACAACGGGCACAGACAGAGCACCTGTGGGAGGACTAGGAAAATTAAAGATCATTATAACCAAAAATGGCCCAGACACTGAAAGGTTACCTACATCTCATACTTGCTTTAATGTCCTTTTACTTCCGGAATATTCAAGCAAAGAAAAACTTAAAGAAAGATTGTTGAAGGCCATCATGTATGCCAAAGGATTTGGCATGCTCTTAAACAAAAAAAAAGGTAGAAAAACAAAAAAATTTTAAAATTTAATAAGTATAACAAGAGGGATAAACTTCATGGTGGTAGTGTCCCAGAACAAAAAGACTGTACGCTAGAGAAACACAGTAGTCATCTGTGTCTGTGCCTCCCTTCTTCATTGGGGACATGTGGGCTGGAACAGCAGATTTCAGCTACATATATGAACAAATCCTTTATTATTATTATAATTATTTTTTCGCGTGAAAGTGTTACATATTCTTTCACTTGTATGTACAGAGAGGTTTTTCTGAATATTTATTTTAAGGGTTAAATCACTTTTGCTTGTGTTTATTACTGCTTGAAGTTGAGCCTTTTTGAGTATTTAAAAGTATATGTACCAGCGAACTGCTCTCCCAAGGACAACATTGCCACCATTTGTAGACCATGTGACCTTCAAGTATGTGCTATTTTTTTTAAATCCATGTATCTAACTCAAATCAGGCACCTTTTCTTTTTCTTTTTATAAATGGTTTGCTTTTTAAACTTGAAGTCTTGAAAACAGTGTGATGCAAGTACTGCTGTTCTAGTGCCCAGAGAGTTTTCTGTGCAAAATCTTGCAAATCAATAAAGATGGAATGGAGAACTTAAAAAAAAGACCAAGATAGAGCAAGACCTGTAGAACAAGAAATGTATTGGATAAGATCAGTCAAGTCCCCTCAGGATTTATCCTGTTACTCTGGACTGCAGTTTGCAGATCGTTTGTCAGTGTCAGCCATGTAGATGAGTCATGGCCATTGCTTAACCAATTTGCTCTCTACGAAAGCATGAGAGAATGTTTTCTCTGCATATGACTCTCCTTAGGTATATTCTATGTCATCAATCACATTGCTCTGTGGCCCCATAATCTCCTTGATCAGAAAATTTGGGACACAAGTGACTTACATGATGTTACAGTATAAGATCTCCTATGTCTTGAGTCTTCACTGACCTTGAAAAGCTAGGGAAAAAATGTTGGCTGTCCTTGCAGCCCTTCTTTGCTCTAATTTTTAGTCTGCAAACATAACTTGTTCACCCTCTAGAAGACAAGCTTATTATTACCCTACAACATATGCACTTGGGTTTAACTCACTATATATCTCAATATCAAACATCTTAGACATAACATGAAACAAGTATTTTCCATCTAGTATTGATATGTCAAAATTTAAGTCTCTACAGATTATGCAGAAAAAATTTAAAAATCAAAAAATATTTTTAAAATGTGAATAAGCAATTATATACTTTTACATGGAAATTTAAAAATCTAACCATATACAGCATCGTGGCAGTACAGTCCTGTGACTTTTTTTCTTGACCTTTTTCATTTATTACCCTTTTCTGAAAAAAAAACATTTAGTTGAGAGACAGTCTGGCAATAATTAGTATGTCATGACAAGCAGTATTTATTTAGAAGACCAGAATGACAAGCATTCCAAGTGTGACCCTTCTATTACATATTGCTTTCTTCAGTGCAGTTGCTTAGTTCACAGGCATCCGCATATGTAGTTAGTCAGCGTGAGAATCCTACAAATTAACTGCTAGTTTCAAAAATCTGCTGATATTTATCAGGATCATTGCCTTGCCCATCTTGTGCATAGAAATGTATGGTTTTCTCCTGCCATTTTTTTCCCGGATTTTCTCATTGCCATCTCCTTGTTGTCCAATCCTCAAGTTCTTGCCTTCCTTTTAATTGTGTTATAACTTTCTATTTGTATTGCTTCTTTTGAGTTCTTATACTAGGGAGATTACATGATATTTCACACATGTAAGTCTGCTTTCTTTCACTTATGAATATATCTTCAAGTGGCATCCACTTAAATATAAATGCAAGTATGTCATTCTTTTTAACTAATTTCATAGAGAAAAAAATTTCAATGAGACAGCTTCAAAATAGGTAAGCGGGAGAGTTACAACAGTTAATACATTGCATATTGCTACCCTTGTAGTAGTCATTCATAGCTCCAAATGCCAACATAATATCCTGTCCAAATAAGTTTATCATTCTTTCTAGCTGAGTAATTCTCCATTATATAAATATACCACACCATTTTCTTTTTTGTCATAATTTTATTGATATACAAGTAGCAATGTGACAATTTCAAATCAAATCAGTAGTACAGTTTCAATAATGAACACAGTGCATACATTCTTCTTAGTGGTTAATTGCTGCACAACAGGTGGACTTGATATCCTATTTACAAACACCATTAGAACATATCATTCTATTCATTAAGACAATGTAACTATATATCAATCTCAACCATTTTGAATACACAGATACAAAATGGATATTCATCTGTATACCCTCTTTTTGTTAAGTTCCATTATTTGAATATTATAGGACTGTAAACTCAGCAAACTATTCTAAAAGAGTCCAGTAGCCCATAATAGTACTGGGTCTTCCACATAACTGGCAATGTCAGAAATTGTTGACCTGAGTCCCCTATAGTTCAACATAACACCATGGCTTTACTTCTTATATTTTGTTTTTATACTTTTCTTCTGGATGGTTAAGACCAAGGTAAAGCAGGACCTATGCAACAAGAGTTGTAGCTTTTGGGTCTGATAAGGTCAGGGAAATCCCCTCAGGATTTATCCTGAGATCCTGTACCTCAGATTGTAGATCCTTTGTCAGTGCCAGCCATGTGGATGAGTCACAGCCATTGCTTGGCCAATGTGCTCTCTGTGAAAGCCTGGGAGAGTGTTTTCTCTCCATGTGACTCTCCTTAGGCACACTCTAAATCATTGATCACTTTCCTCTTTGGCCCCATATTCTCCCTGATCAGAAAATTTGGGACACTGCCGAGTCACATGACATTACCGTACGATTTGTCTTATGTCCTGAGTCTTAATTGGCCTTAGAAAGCTAGAGCCAAAATGTTGGCTTTCCTTGAAGCCCTCCCTTTTCTCTAATTTTGGTCTGCAAACTTAGGTTGTTAACCATCCAGAAGAAAAGGTTATTGTTATTACCATACAACTTAGGCTGTTAAGCTTAACCTCACTATCTCTCTGCATATCAAACATCTTAGTCACAATATGGAACAGGGATCTTTCATCAAGTATTAATATGTCGAACTTTAAGTACCTACAGAATATGATAAAAAAAATAAAAATTAGAATATATTTTAAAAATAGGCATAAAGAATTATATACTTCTCATGTTTGCACATAAGTCCAAAAATCTCACCATCTACAACCTTGAAGCAGGACAGTCCCACAATATTCCTTTTGCTATCTCTTGCTTTCCTTCACCACCCGCTTTTTCTTGAATATCCACCTACCCAGGAGACATCTTAGCAGTAACTGGCATGTCATGACAAGCAGCCCATATTCAGAATACCAGAAAGACAGGCACTCCAAGCATGAAACTACTATTACAAATTACCATCTGCAGTGCAATAGTTTCATTCACAGGTATTAGTATATATAGTTAGTCAGGGTAAGAACCTTTCCAATTAAGTGCTAGATTAAAAAATCTTCTGAATATTCTCAGGATCATTGCCTTGCTTATCTTCTACATATACCTGTATGGCTTGACATTGTCATGTTTCCTAGCTCTTCTACTTTCCCTCTCTTGATTAGTTGGTTCTTGAGACTCTGCTTTCATTTTCCTTCTATTATATCTTTCTATTTATATTTCTTCTTTTGAGTTCTTATACTAGGGAGACTATATGATATTTACACATGTGTGTCTGGTTTATTTCACTTATGAGTATAGGTTCAAGTGGCATCCATTTCAATATAAAGGCTTGGAGTTTATCATTCTTAATAGCTGA
>NW_004524613.1:851407-870560 GCF_000260255.1 Octodon degus
AATTTCCCTCTGAGAACTGCTTTCATTGTATCCCATAAATTCCAATAAGTTGTGCTTAAATTTTCATTGAATTGTAGATAGTGTGGAATTTCTTGTTTAATTTCATCTGTGACCCATTGGTTGCTGAGTAGGATGTCATTTAATTTCCACATATTTAAGGGTTTTTTTCCGGTTTCTTTTGTCATTTATTTCCAGTTTCATTGCACTGTGGTCAGATAATGTGCATGGGATAATTACCACACCATTTTTATCAATTCTTCATATGATGGGCATTTTGAATGTTTCCAAGTTTTGGCTATCACAAATTGTGCTCTTATGAACATAGGTACACATATATCACTATGATATGATGTTTTCACTTCCTCCATGAAAATTCCCAGTAGGGGGATTGCTGGCTTGAATGGGATACCCAGTCCTAGTTTTTTAAGGAGTCTCCACACTGATTTCCATAATAGTTGCTCCAGTCTACACTCCCACCAGCAGTGGAGAAGGGTTCCTTTTTCCCCACAGCCTCTCCAACATATGTTATTGGTTGACTTCTTTATGATAGCTATTCTTTCTGGAGTGAGATGGTATCTCAGTGTTGTTTTAATTTGCATTTCATGGATGGATTGTTATGTGGAGCAGTTTTTCACATAATAATTTGCTTTTTTTAATTTGGTCTTCTGAGAAGTGTGTGTTCATGTCAGATTCCCATTTCTAGACTGGGTCTTTAAATTTTGGAGGCCCTAATTTTTTTTTAGTTCTTTGTAGATTCTAGAGAGCAGACCTTTGTCTGAGTGTTTATGTCAAGATTTTTTTTGAAATTTGTGGGTTGTCTTTTCACTTTGTTGGTAATTTCTTTTGATGTGCCACAACTTCTCAATAAGAGTTTGTCCCAGTTGTTAATTATTTCAAGTATTACCGGTGCGATTTGATATTTGTTCATGAACTTTTTGTCTAAATTTATGTCTTCAAGAGTTCCTCCTACTTTCTCTTTGAGGAAGTTTAGTGTTTCTGTTTTAATGTTTAGATCTTTAATCCACTTTGACTTTAGCTTAGTGCATGGTGATACACCTGGGTCAAGTTTTCATTTTCGGCATGTAGACAGCCAGTTTTTCCAGCAGCATATGTTAAGGAAGCTATCTTTCTTCCAGTAAGTGTTTTTGAGGCCTTTATTGAAAATCAGGTGACTGAGTGTATTCTTAGAGGCCTCTGAATCTTGATTCTCAAGTCTATTTTATTCCCAGTACCATTCTGATTTTATCACAGTAGTTTTGTAGTATAATTTTAAGTCACGAATTGTAATGGCTCCTGTCTTATCTTGTAGCCCAAGATTGCCTTTGCTATTCTAGCTCTTTTCTGGTTCCAAATGAATTTTAGGAACAATTTCTCTAGGTCTGGGAGGTGCGTTGGTGGTAGTTTGATAAGGATTGCAATTAAGTTGGTACAGCAATTTTGGGAGTATGGCCATCTTCACAATGTTGGTTCTTCCTATCCAGGAGCACAAAATAGCTTTGCATTTTCTGAAATCCTCTATGATCTCTTTTTTCAGAGTACCATAATTTTCCTTTAAAAGTTCTTTGACTTCTTAAGTTAGATGAATTTCAAGGTATTTCATTTTCCTTGGTGCTATTGTAAAACGTATTGTTTCTCTAATTTCCCACTCAGTGTGTTTGTTGTCTGTGTAGAAGAATGCTATTGACTTTTGGGTATTGACTTTGTATCCTGCTATGCTACTGAATTTTTGGCTTAATTCTAGTAGCTTCTTGGTGGAGTTTTTTGGGTCTTCCAAGTAAAGTATCATGTCATCTGCAAATAAAAGATAATTTAACTTCTTCTTTGCCTATTCTTATTCCTTTTGTTTCTCTCTCTTGTCTAATGGCTCTAGTTAATGATTCCAAAACTATATTGAATAGGAGTGGTGATAGAGGACATTCTTGTATACCAGATGTGAGAGTAAAAGATTTCCGTTTTCCCCATTTAGAATTATGTTAGCCATTGTAGTGTCATTGATGACTTTTGTTAGATTGAAATAGAGGCAAACTATTACAATTTTCTGTAGAACTATCAACATGAATGAGTTTTGGACTTTGTCAAGAGCCTTTTCTGCATCAATTTAGATGATCATGTGGTTTTTGCATTTGCCTCTATTCATATAGTGTATTGCATTTATAGATTTGCGTATATTGAACCATACTTGCATCACAGGAATGAATCCTACCTTGTCATCATGTATATTCTTCTTTATGATTTGCTGTATTCTATTTGCGAGGACATTATTCAGGACTTTTGTATCTATGTTCATAAGGGAGATTGGCCTGTAGTTCCCTTTTTCAGTTGCATCTTTCCCTGGTTTTGGTATCAGCATAATACTTGCCTCCAGGAATCATTTTGGGAGTTCTGCTTCCCTTTAAATTTCAATGAAGAGTTTGAGGAGTGTTGGGATTATATCTTCCATAAATTTCTTGTAGAATTCAACTGTACATCCATCAGGGCCTGGAATTTATTTGTCGGTAGAGTTTTATTACATTTTGTATTTCATTGAGTATTACAGAGTTATTGAGCATTGTTATATCTTCTTGATTCAGTTTTTGTAATTTGAATCTGTCCATTTATTCTATGTGAGTAATGGTTCTCAAAGTAGCTAATGATAATCATCTGAATTTCCACTGAGTCTGTGGTAGTTATACCCTTTTCATTCCTTATTGCTTGTATTTGAATTTTTTCTTTCTTCTTTTTGATGAGGTTAGCTAGGGGCTTATCAATTTTATTTAATCTTTCCGAGAACCAGATTTTTGATTCATTGATTCTTTGCACTGTATTCTTCATCTCCATGGAATTAATTTCTGCTCTAATCTTTACGATTTCTTCTCGTCTTTCGGCTCTGGGCTTGGTTTGCTCTTCCTTTTCTAGATTTTGGAGGTGCATCATTAGAGTATTTATTTGTTCCCATTCTATTTTCCCAATGTGTGGGTTCACAGCTATGTATTTCCTTCTGAGAACTGCTTTTATCCCATCCCATAACTTCTAATAAGTTCTACTCACATTTTCATTGAATTGTAGATATTGTTGAATTTCTTGTTTAATTTCATCTGTGACACTTTGGTTGCTGAGTAGGGTGTTATTTAATTTCTATGTATTTTGGGGGTTTTCTCTTTTCTTCTCCCATTTACATCCACTTTCATTGCACTGTGGAAAGATAAAATGCATGGTACAATTTCTGTTTCCTTGCATATACTAAGCATGACCTATGGACCAGTATGTGGTTTATTTTAGAAAATGACCCATATGCAGGTGAAAAAAATGTATATTCAGCTGTTATTGGGTCGAACACTCTATATATATCCACTAAGTCTATGTTCCAAACTCTGGTTCAGTTCTGCTACTTCTTTGCTAATTTTTTGTCTGCTTGACCTATCCTTTTGTAATAAGGGGGTGTTAAGCTCTCCTGTTGAGATTGTGGTATTGGATATTAGATTTCTCAAGTTCATTAAGATTCATCTTATATAGTTGGGTGCTCCCATGTTTGGTGCATATACATTTATGAGTGTTACCTCTTCCTCTTGAATTTTTCCCCTAACTAGTATATAGTGCCCTTCTTTATTTCATTTGATCATTCCTGGTTTGAAGTTGAGACTGTCTGAGAACAGGACTGCTACCCCTACTTTTTTCTGAGGTGCTGGGGAATGTAGTATTGTATTTCATCTTTTGAATTTCAGTCAGTGAATTTCTTTTTCAGTTAAATGTGTTTTTTGTATGCAGCATATTGTTGGATTTTGTTTCCTAATCCTCTTTGCCAGTCTATTTCTTTTAATTGGTGAATTGAGTCCATTTACATTGATGGTTATAATTCAGATGTATAGATTTATGATCAACATGTTATTTACCTGCTATTGTTTAGTCCTTTTTCTCTTGTGTTTGATTGTGTGCCCTATTTAGTGGGTTCCTTCTCTTCTCATTCATGGAGATCTGACCATTTTGGTCCCTCTCTAGAACATCTTTTAGTAGTCTGTGTAGGGTTGGCTTTGTCATCTTCAAATTCTTTAGTTGTTCTCTGTCATGGAAGTAGTTCATTTCTCCGTCAAACTTCAAAGAGAGCTTTGCAGGGTATAGCAGTCTGGGATGAAATTTGTTTTTGCAGATAACTTGAAGTACTCTGCTCCATGCTCTTCTTGTCTTCATGGTTTGTGAAGAGAAATCTCCCATTATTCTGATAGGTTTTCCTTTAAATATTTTGTGTTTCTTTTCTCTAGTGGCTTTCAGTATATTGTTCTTGTGCTGGATTTCTGAGATGTTGACTACTATGTGTCTCAGGGTTTTTTTTTAATTGGGTTGAAGTTATTTAGAGTTATGTATGCTTCACTTGTCTGAATGCCAGATTGTTTCCTCATATTTTGGAAGCTTTCTGCTATTACTTCTGCCCATATTCTTTTTATATCATTTGTATTGACTCCTTCTTTCTCATTGATGCCTATTAGTCTCACATTGTTCATCTTTGAGTCATCTTGCAGGTGATTTATTATCTTTTCCTGCATCATAGTTGTTTTTAAGAGAGTCTTTGTTACCTTTTCACTAGCTGTGACAGTGTCTTCAAGATCTGAAACTCTATCTTCACTTTCACTCAAACGGTTTTGCAAGCTTGTGATTGAGATTTTAAGTTCCTCTATATCTCTTTGACTCTGCTTCATGTGATCTATTTCTTTCCTGTATTGCTCATTCAAGGAATCCATTGTTTTTCTAATCTCCTCTATTTTTTCAGTGTCTTCTTGAGAAGCAGTTATTAATTCTTTTAGTTCAGAGATTATTTCTGATCTAATTTCCTCTATATGTTTCTACATTTGATTCTTTACTTCAGACGCTATTAATTCAGAGATTTCTTTTTTTATTTGAGATTATTTTAATCTGAGTTCCTCTATACTTCTCAGCTGTTTTTCCTTTTCTTGTGATGCTATTAATTCAGATATTTCTTTTTTATGTCAGAGATTAATTCTGATCTGAGTTTCTCTATACCTTTCTGCTATTGTTTCTTTACTTCAGACGCTATTAATTCATACATTTCAGCTTAGCTAGTGTCCTCTGCACTTGTTCTAGGTGAACTCAAGGCCTGATATTGCATTTAGTTCCTTCTCTTTCTCATTTCATATAGCACTGACCTCTGACGTTTGGTGTAGAGCTTTGGTGCGGCTATAACCTTAGCACTTACTGAAATTCGGGTGCAGACCTATTGAGTTTAACCAGTTGTGCCTGGTTTGGGTCTAGCTGTTGTGTTGAGCTCCTTCCTGATGCAGCCCTTGGAAATGAACCTGTTTTGCCCCTCTGGGCTCCTCTGTTGTGCCTTTGGCCCAGGGGGCGCAAGGGAGCACAGAAGCTCTCCCACACACTAGCGGGGCCTGGTCTTGGGCTGGGTCTGTGGAGGTCCTAAGTGCACAGCAGAAGTTCTCACTCACTTGGTGGGCTTTGAAGATGGGCTCTGGAGGAGTGGAGGGGTCCTGAGGGTGCAGCAGAGGGTCTCACTCATGTGGCATGCCTTGCTTTGGTCTGGAGAGTTCTTGTGGGCACATGGGAGCCAGAAGCTCTCCCAAACACTCACCGGGCCAGGGCTTGGGCTGGATATCTCATTAATGATGTTCTACCTAACATTAGCATGTGAAAATCAAGTGACAAGTATCTAACTCACATTCAATATTGTAAAGATTAAAGGTCAATATTAATGAGGAAATACTATTTCGACTTCAGGTATATGTTCCACCTCCTGGCTTTTCCCAACAGCAATGCTTAGTCAGGAATATTAGCTGAGCTTTCTGATAAGAATCCTGGAAGAAGAGGTTTAGCTTCATTGACCAGTTTAAAACTGAAAATTGCATAACCTTCTTGTAGTAGATTGACAACTCATGGTTAATTTGCAAAGCCCAGCTGAAGTGAATCAGCCTGGTGCTTGGTGTGGGGGAAGCACTTGAGGATGGTTGACAATGTAGAAGGAACTGGAGAGGAAGAAGTGAAGCTGTTGGGAGCTGTTGGTTCTCCTGGAGGAGCTCATCATGCTACCTTCCCCCCTGAACTCGACTGTACTTAACATTTGAGGAGCGCGGTATTTTACTGTTTCTGAGAGAGTTCTCTCTGGGAGAACTCTGGTCCTCACTTTGCACATCACTTCCTGGGTGCAGAGGGGAAGATGGTGCACTTCTCACTGTCCTGGAGAAGTTTGCAATGCTGGTTTTCCTGACATCAAATGAGTTGCTGAGGATAACTGTGGTACTTCTCAGGAGAGCTCTGATTCTTACTTTGAGTGTCACCTTTGGGCTCTAATATTGATCATACCACTTACTGCTACAGATCCTTTATGCCCCTGGTGCACATTTTCTAGCTTCCACCATTGACCCTTGAAACTTTTCAGCACAAATTCATGAAACAGACTTGTGTGCTGCATGGTCGTGGCCTTGAGATCTTCAGCAGGACTCAAGCAGGACACTGCTGTGGGATCCCGGCTTGAGCTCAATGCTCTTGGACTTTAATATGGACAGATTTTCTGAGCTGTCTTGTAGATGACACTTTAGTTGACTATTGAAAAATGATCGAGTAAATTATATGTCTATATTGTATTGTTGCCCTTGCAAATACCAAACTGCAACGTTTCCTTTTGGTGTTCTTGAACGACAGTGAACCTCTTCAGTGTCCTGCAGCACCAGATCACTATGCACTGACTGCTGCACATGCCTAAAAGATGATTTGTTCACAAGAGTAGCTACCTTCTGGGCTATAGTCATCAATAAAACAGTGTTAGTATTCAGTTTTATACTGATCTCAGGAATATCTAAAACCATGGCCTGATACTTAGTGAGTCATTCACCCATGAACTACAGCTAACCATGTTTTCACCAAAACAGTTCGGGCCTGAGGAGACCTTATGACTCCTAGCCTTTACCACAAAGTTGATGTTGTGATTTCTTACTTTAAGGACCACTATAGCTGCTGTCGCACTCAGGCAGGGTGGCCATCCAGCAGCTGCTCCATCTACTTTCTTTGATAAGCAAGCATGTGGGCAGGTTCCTGACCCAGCCTTTGGTCAAACCCCCTGACACTTCTCAGTTTTCTAATATGTAGAAAAAAATTCTGAGGTCACATATCTCTGTCCTGTGGCCTTAGCGAAGGCATGCATCATTTTCCCAGGGACATTGTAATTCACTTTTCTCCAACCTAGGGGGACAGGCTCAGGACGTTTTTTACCCTCACATACAGGCTTTGCAATTGGGCCAAATTAGGTGTCTAGAGCCTACAATACCCTGCTTTTCCCAGCAATGAGCAGGTCAGAGCAAAAGCCATTGTGGTGTGGGCACTGTCAGCAGAATTGTCAGGATTCTCAGAGAATCTACCTTTTGTAGTCAGTAGTTTGCAACAGAATAGATTTAAAACAGGTCACGTAAATTTATAAGGTTATCCTGCAATATTTACCCACAAAGTCAAATGTAGAAGGGGCAAAAGATCTGCTGCATGTTAGAAATCCAAAGAATCCAACCAAGGGCCTAGAGTCCATGGCAGTGTCCCCATGAGTCCAACTGAAGGCCTAAGATCGAGAGCACTGTCCTCTTCAAGTTCATATTGAGGGACTGAGGAATTCAGTAATGAAGACAGAATGGCCTGCCCTGGAAAGCCCAAGGGCTAGTACTAAACGCTAGAGAATCTGTGCTGAAAGGCTGAAGGGTCAGTGTCAGTAGGCTGCACTGGACCAAGAAAGCAACATTCAGAAGAAAGTGAAGACTAGGATTAGCCAGGAAAACAGCAGCCATCCCCAGTGCCAGTGATGACCTCAGCTTTTCCAACAGCAAGATCAGCCAATCTCACATCAGGAATTCCAGCTGGGAAATCTTTCTCTTGGGAAATTGGCACTGTGAAGCCTTCCCCTCCTGGTCTCCTCTATGCAGTTTTGACAAAAATCTTCAGGGTTGTCTCCCAAGCCTAGAGTCATGTCTGGCTAAAGCCAGACACTCCCATTCAATACCACTTTTACTAATCCTCCACATGTCTCATTTTTGCCCTGCACTGCAAAATGTCCATAATGAAGAAGGGAAGACCATGCAGATTGCACATCTGTGCTGCCTCTTCTCAAAAGGGTAGGTCAGTATTGGGCTTAGAGGTTGGCTTCCCTGAGCCTACGACCCTATCGTAAGTATACCCAGACCAAATGTGATATGGGCTCAGGAAATGCCCTTTAGCTCCTGACGGTACAGCCAGAGCAGGTGGCTGAGAAGGCCATCTCTGGGAAGGAACAGCTGACAGGGGTGGAGACCTCTACAGCCTCATCTCTGAGTGATGATATTCTGTGTATGGATCAGGCTTCTAGAAAAATGGCATAAAGACTTGAATATAAGGCCCCTCCAAAAATTTGTCCTGAAGGTACAGATAATAGCTGAAATATGGCACCTATTTCAGGTTGTCAATGACTGGCCATGTCTAATTTTCCTCACTGGGTAACTAGGTCATTTCTTTACCTAAAAATATAAGATGATGTTTTTCAAGGATCACAGAGGGTATCTCATTCTAAAACTTAAATAGATACCTGAGAAGGGAGTCAGAAAAAATACATGGGATTTTTCTCATCTGCAGATAACAAAAACAAAATTAGAACCTATAATTAGCCTCCATGGTATTTACCTGATCCAGCTGCACTTTCCTATGGGAATTTCAACTGGAAGGGCATTCCTTCTCAAATCTCTCCTGATCAGGTTAAATTTCAAGGAGACAGCACATCATTACTTTTAAGTGAGACCTAGAGCTTCTTCCTCTGCACCAATCATATTTCTCCTACAACACAACTCAGCTTCTGGGTGAGGAGCTCAAAGGTGTGGTGCCTTAGTGCCCAGCTGACCCTGAGCCCATTGAAAAGGGAGAAACACCCACTTCTACAGAAAACTCAGTTCAGCAAATTGAGCCACAGCGCATGCATATCTGGAGGCAAACATCTGAAAATGGAATCAGGCACTATGTAGATTCTTCCAACACAGATTACCCATCATTTTATACAGCAGCTTCCACTTAAACCCATGGATATCACAGCAACAGCAAAACTGAGATTTATAAAGATAACACCAAATCAATTTAGTAAACTACTCCAGGAAGAAAGAGGTCCAGACAAGACTTTATGACACAGAGCAGTTGAGGCAGGGAGAGGTGGTTCCACTGCTCACTGGCCTGCAATCCCCAGTGACAGGAGGATTAACAAGGCCAAGTTCTCTCTTCCCATGCAGGAAGATACTGTAGACTTCAGCCCTGTTTTGAGTTGTCCAGAACCAACAACTAAGGTAATGGAGCACTCTTATACATGAATATTAGAGGACAGTGTGAGAAAAGGAAAAGAAAAGTAGCTAAACCACATGGAAAGTAAGTAGTCCATATGAACCCCTGACCCCTGAGGAAGCACAAGCAATGTTGACACTCAACAAAGAGTAGCCCAAGTCCAGGGCAAGAAAAACAGAACTACACAGAGAAAAGCAGGAGTTCAGAAGGGTGAGGCTCTCACCTCCTAGTCCCCACAATAGGCAGCTATGTCAAAGCATCCATGTGCCACCTTCTCCCCTGCTCTGTCTACTGCTGCTTATCCATGAAGAAGTCTATCCTACAGACTCCAAAGTGGTCCTGTGTGTGATCAACCTCATGATATACACTTAATGGACTAGAAGGAACGATCCTGTCCCTCACAATGATAAAAGCTGTTTTCCCCATGGTCTGTGCTTCTCCAGATGACAATTGATCCAGCTCTCCACAAAGTTACCCAGTTTTTAATCCAGCGGGAAAATGATAGGGTATCCCACAGCCAGACCAATGCCAAACATGTGTAGTTGTGTTCTCTCAAATTGAAGAATAAATTATAAGTAAAAACAGAGGTTAATGTAAAAAGAATTTCCTGAGAGAGATATTTTTGATGGACAGGAGAGAACCTTAAAATGTGTTTACCATAGGCTCTCATCGGTTAGGAAATTTACACAGCAAAATCACCAGGTTGGTACAGAATCATGAGGTGGGCACAATAGGGATCAAAACTATGATGAACTCAAGGAGATTATGGGACCACAGAGGAAAGTGATCAATGATGTAGAGTGTGTCTAAGGAGAGTCACAGGGAGAGAAAACATTCACTCAGGCTTTCACAGAGAACAAATTGGTCAAGCATTGGCCTTGAATCATTCACATAGCTGACACTGACAAAGGATCTACAAAATGTGGTACAGGGTTTCAGGGTAAATCCTGAAGGGATTTGACTGACCTTGGCAGATACAAAAATACATTTCTGGTTACATATGTTTTACTTTATCTTGGTCTTAAGCATTCCGCAGACAAGTATAAAAATGATGTATAAAAAGTACAGCTATATTAATATGCTGAGCTATAAAAAGGCTCAACTCCACAACTTCTGACATTGCCAGTCCTGTGGATAACCCACTATTTTTATGAACCACTAGACTATATTACTATATTTTGCTGAACTCATGCACCTACAATATTTAAATGGTAATTGAATAACCATCTCTGAAAAAACTAAAGAAAAAAGGGGGATATAAATGAAGGACCGGGGGCCAGGGAGATGGCTCAGTGGAATAAGTGCTTCCCTGGCAAGCGCAAGGGCCTGAGTTCAATCCCCGGTTCTGAAAAATAAAAATAAAAATAAAAAAAATGAAGGACCATTTTGTATCTGTATATACAAAATAGTTAAGAGGGGCTGGAGAAATGGCTCAGTGGAATAAGCACTTCCCTGGCAAGTGCAAGGGTCTGAGTTCAATCCCCGGTTCTGCCCAAAAAAAACAAAAAGATAGATATACAGCTACTTTCTCTTAATTCAGTGAGAAGAAAGATTTATACCAGTAGTGTCTGGACAGGATATCATGTCTGTATCTTGTACTATGAATAATCACTATGAAGACAACAATATGCAATGTATTAATTATTGAAACTTGCTTACCAATTGGTGTTGAAACTGCCTCATTGTGATTTGTTTCTCAATAAAATTAATTTAAAATAAAATAAAATAAAATGAAAAAATATTTTAAAATTAATAAAGAATTCATTGGGTCTTTGGATTTTGAGGGCCTGACTTTTACAATTTTTTATATTTTCTAGATAGAATTTCTTGGTCTGAAGGACAGTCTGCTAAAATGTTTTTCCCAATTCATGGGTTTTCTTTTCACTCTGTTGGTGATTTCTTTTGGTAGCATGCAGAAACTTTACCAAAACATATGATCCCAGTTGTTGATTCATTGATATATTTTCTTTGAAGTTTGGTTTTTGTTCATGAACTATCTACCTGCCCCTATGTACTCAAGGTTTGTACCTATTTTCTCCTCCAAAATATTTACTCTTTATCTCTGGCATGGTGAAAGCCAATTTTTCCAGTGCCATTTGTTAAAGGCTATCTGTCATCCAGTGAACACGCTTGGCCCATTAGTCAAAGATAAGGAAGCTGAGTGTATTTGTATTTGTATCTGCATCTTATAACCTGTTGCATTAACCCTCAGGTCTGAAAATGCAACATTAATTCATGATCAAAGCCCTGCAAAAATTGGAATAGATGATCTTACCCCAAGTTTATAAAAACTATCTATGACAAGCCAAAAGACAATATCATATTAGATGGACAAATACTGAAAGCCTTCACTTTTTAAATTTTTTTCCATAATTTTATTGAGAAACAAATAGCAAGGAGACAGTTTCAAATCAAATTGGTAGGACAGTCTCAATAATCAACACATTGCATACGTTCTTCCTAGTGGTTAATTGCTGTACAAGATGCGGACATGATATCCTACTTACAAACACCGTTAGAACAAATCCTTCTATTCATAAAGAGAATGTAACTATGTATCTATCCTAACCACTTTGAATACACAGATGCAAAATGGACATTCATCTGTATACCCTTTCTTTGTTAAGTTCCGTTATTTGAATATTATAGGTGTGTAAACTCAGCAAAATATCCTAAAGAGTCCAGTAGCCCATAATAGTATTGGGTCTTCCACTTGACTGGCAATGTCAGAAATTGTTGACCTGAGTCCCCTACAGCTCAACATAACAACATGGCTCTACTTCTTATATTTTGTTTTTATACTTTTCTGCTGGATGGTTAAGACCAAGGTAAAGCAGGACCTATGCATCAAGAGTTGTAGCTTTTGGGTCTGATAAGGTCAGTGAAATCCCCTCAGGACTTATCCTGAGAATCTGTACCTCAGATTTTAGAACCTTTGTCAGTGTCAGCCATGTGGATAAGTCATGGCCTTTGCTTGGCCAATGTGCTCTCTGTAAAAGCCTGAGAGAATGTTTTCTCTCCATGTGACTCTCCTTAGGCACACTCTACATCATCAATCACCTTCCTCTTTGGCTTCATAATCTCCTTGTTCAGAAAATTTGGAACACTACCGAGTTACATGATGTTACAGTATAAGTTCTCATATGTCTTGAGTCTTAATTGACCTTGGAAGGCTAGGGCCAAAATGTTGGTGAAAGCCTTCACTTTAAAATCAGGGACAACACAAGGATGTTCACTGCCTCCACTCCTATTCATTATAGCTCTGGAGTCATTAGCCAGAGAACTTAGACAAGTAAAAAGAATGAGGATTGGAAAAGAAGTGAAATTATCATTATTTACAGATCACATGATACTGTGAAGAGAAGACCTCAAAAACTCTATCAAGAGTTTGTTAAAGGTTATCTTAATTCCAGTGAACAAAGTTAACACTCAAAACTCAACAGCATTTCTGGACAGAAACATGGAACACACCAAGAGAGAAATTAGGGAAATCACTCCTTTCACAATAACATCCAAAAATAATGAAAAACTTAGGAATCAATTTCACAAAGGAAGTAAAAATTTATACAGTGAAAATCACAGTACTCTGTGAGAGAGACCAAAGGGGATTTCAGAAAATGGAGATGTATTCCATTCTTCTGAATAGGAAGAGTCAACATTATGAAAATGCCATGCTTCCAAAATTGGTATACAGATTCAATGCAACCCTAATTAAAATACCATTACTATGCCTTACATATCTAGAGGAAACTTTCCTAAAATTCCTCTGGAACCATAAGAGACCTAGAATAGCAAAAGCAATCCTGGGCAACAAGGGAAAGGCAGAAGGCATCAGCGTCCCTATCTTGATGTTACACTACAAAGTTACTGTAATACAGTCACAACGGTTTTAGGCAGGGCTCCAAGATGCAGTCATCCAGCCTCAGCCTGACAGAGTGTTAAGGATGTCCCACGTGGGTGTCTGTGCCCAGCTTTGTCTTGCATTTTATCTTGACCCATTGCTATAGTTTTAATTTTTCTCTGTGTATATGCCCCTTCAAATTTCAGCAAAAAAAAAAAGTTTAGAAAGGAGGAATCCTACAAATAGATCCCACAGTGTAATTCCCTTACATTAACTCTTGCTGAGCCTCTAGAGGTCAGGCACACATTCCTCACTCAGATTTGTGGAAATCCTTGGCTGTGTTTCCTGTGGATTATGGACCTTCCTTTATTTTCACATGTTCTTCTTGGATAGAGTGCTTTGGAGATGTGCCCAGGCCTGGGTCACAGGGTGGGCTCATTACACAAAACTATCCCTCAACCCTCCTAGACCAGGTGGTCTGGAGCTCATGAGTGGCCCCATAGTAGAACAGCACAGAGGATTATGTGTTCAGCACCTGCAAGCAGAACTGTGACAGACACTATCAGGTGAGCCCCTGCACACTCCTGTGAGGTTCCAGGTCTCAACAGCCTCAACTAATCCAAATCCTTGCTCCTGCCTGAGGAGCCCTAGACAGCTCACTGGGAGTCTCAGTTCCCAGTAAAGCTGGGCAATAGGCTGGAAGAGAGTGCTTGGCCAGGAAGGATTCTGAGCACGTGCAGACTTCCCTTCCAGCAGGGCAGATGCAATCTCCTGCTTCAAGGGCTCACAAGCCCCCTGGGAAGCCAGTGGTCATGGTTTTCTCCAGGGAAAGTCTCTTTTTTAGGGACCTGGTACCTTCTCTATTTACAGCTCTATTGTTTCTAATGTCTCTCAACTCAGGTCTCAGTACTCTGTTTCTAGGAATCCACTCTTATGGAAGAGATTATTGAGTTTTCTGGCAAGCAGTGTTCTTGGCAGCCTCTTAAGTCCATTTCATTTCTGTGAGCTCAGTAGTCATGTCCTCACTTTGGCTTCTGATGTTATGAATTTGAATCTCTCCTTTTCTCTTAGTTTAACTACAGGCTTGTTGATTCTGTTTATCTGTGAAGAAAACAGATTTTTGTTTAATTGGATTTTCTCTACTGTTTGGTGGCACTCCACTTCACTGTTCTCTAATCTTTTGTATGTCCTCTCTCTCCTAACTTCAGGTTTAGAAGGACTTTGTTGCTGTTGTCATTCCCAAAATTGTGTCAGCATTGAGGGAGTATGGTTTTTGATAGGTTCTTGTATGAAATGTTGAATTAGTATGGTGGTCATCTGATGTGGCTGAAGCCCTTAAAAGAGCAGCTTGCCTTCCTGGGGACCACCTCACCCTTTTCCTCCAACCTGACTCGGGGAGTAATATCCTTTCACTCTCAGCTCCTCAGATAGCTCTAAATGCCCCCCTCAAGCTCTGCCCATAACAAAGTCCATAGAAGCCTCAGCTTTCTTTATCTCCGCCCACAGGTTCTATCTGCCCCATCTACCCTCAATCCTCTCCATGTCTTTGGAGTTGATAAAGGCTTCCTTTATCCCTTCTTATCTCTTTACTCTCCTGCTTAAAAAAAAACCTATCATATAGGTGCCTTGTGACTTGGATAGGCAGGATATGAGTCTTCTTGGGGCCAAAGCCCCAATTCTGAGCCCCCTGCCTATTAACTGAGCTTCTCTCCTCTAGAATCTGCCTGCTCATGGTTTCCAGCCTGCCTCCAACACTGGTCCATCTCATTCTGTTCAGATGAGCTGTGTTCCATCAATATTTCTGGTCCTAGATATCAATCTGTCTGCAGGGTTTTTGGCAGAGGGTGACTACCCTTACATCTTGCCAAAGATGAGTCACTTCCCCTCCCAATTTCTGAAACATGCAGGCCTATGTCCTGAATTCTCTCTGTCCTGAGGACAAAATAGAATGTGTTCACATCCCTTGGTAGATGCTCTGAGGCAACACAGTCCCCCATGGTCCCTGAGGACTCCTGCATGATTCCCAGAAATGATTGGGAAGATCAGGCTTGGGAATCGTCCATTCTTCATTATTTTGGGAAAGGTAATAACCTCCCTACAAGTCTGGAATCCTGATTCAGCTCAAATTTGGTCACCAGGGGAAATATTCATTTCCAAACCAAAAAAGACACTTTATTGGCATGCTTTGGTCACAATCTCAGCTCCCTTGACATTCAGGAGGTCATAAAATGCAAAAAGTTGATCTTTTACTGCTCATCACATTGGCCACGTATAAATTTCACAATGGCAGCCAATCCATTGAGGAGAAAATTTTAACCCCTTAAAACTCCTGCTATCATAATAGCAAATGGTCAGAAATCCCTTAAAAACCTTCATTTACTCAGAAGACATGCCCCTGTGACCCATACCCGCAATCTGCCCAGCCTCCTCTTGCTGCCAGTCAGATCAGATTCCCCTATACCCCACCCTATAGAGTAATCACAGGAGTCCCCCAACCACAGCCTCCAGCAGTGGGTCCCAGTGCCAATGCTACTTCACTTTCTGACACTGTCAACTGCTCCTGGCTTCTGTCTCACTTAGCACCTTCTCCCCCTTTCTCTCATCTGCCTGTGCTTAACAGTCCTGCACTACTTACAATCCTCACCATCCCCTTCCCAACTTCCACCCACAGTCTCTTTTTCCTCCAGGTTTTTCACTTTGAGGCAAAGTGTTATCCAGAAACAACTAATGGCACATTTTTCCCCAGCAGCGTATGTCCCTCCCTCTGCTATCTGGCTGACGGCAGGGCAATAGCCCACTGAACACACTATCCCACTCTTTCCAATGGAGCCTGCTGCTCACCTCCTTCTCCCCATACTCACACTCAACTTCTCAGCCACCTCTTAGTGATCTCCTCTTATAAGCACAAGAGATTCTGAGGCTGCAAAGCTTAAAAATCTGCAAAAATAAATTTCTGTCAGTTGATAAAAGTTACTCAAAAGTCGTGTCAGGAAAATATGAACTTCTTGATAGCCTGCAAATCCACAATTTGTGAGTTTTTAGCTCTACTCTATTGTGCTATGCCTGCTCAGTTTGCTTGGTCCTACTTAAACTTGGTAGCAAAAAATCATATTAAATATAACTGAGAGGCTTTTATAGTTTTCAAATTCTTCTTATAAGAGATCTCTGCTAATGGACCTGCAAGAGTTCTGACTAGTCTTTCATAATCACAAACTGAAAAAGGTCATCATAATTTCAGCTGACCAGAAATATATTTGAGTGCACTCTGATTTTGTAAAGGTGTTCATTTCTGTGCTGTGTATTTGTTTATGTGTTTATATGTCCTTCTGTGAACAGCTGTTCCTCTTTATAATTGAGCTTGAAAATATACTTAGAAGCATACAGTCTCCTGAGTTACAAGCTGTGATTCAAAACTGTCCCACACCTCTCATGGAGAGAGCTCTTCTGCAAAATTTTGACTTCTTTTTCTCCTCTCTCCCCACAGTGCTCACCCTATAAAGTTAACCTGCCATCCATTTCCTCCCTTCCTCTTCACTTGTCGACTACATACCCTAAGACAATTCCAATCTCATTCACGCCACACATGCTATTTCTATGTTAGTGTGCCCAGAGATCCCACAGCCTTCCCCTGTACTCCCAAGTACCCATTAGCTACCAAACATCAGAGGAGACTCAAGCCCATCATTCAAATACCTCCTTACTAATGAATGTTTTAGAAATTCCCATTCACTGTATACTACCCCCATTTTTTCTGTACTCAGTCCTAATGCCTCTTATTCACCCTGTGAAGCCAAACACCTACACTGTGCTTTCTCATATCCTTCCACTACTCACTTTATAATCCTAGACCTTAAAGATGGCTTCTTCACCATACCCTTATGCCCAGATTACCTAACATAGACTGATCCAGACCCTTTCTGATCTCAACAGCTCATGTGGACAGTCCTGCCTCAAGGATTCAAAGATAGTCCTTGCTTCTTTAGCCAAGTTCTTGCTATTGATCTCAAGAACTTTGATCTCAAGCACAGCCTACTCCAATATATTGATGAGTGTCTCAGTTACTTTTTACTCCTTGATAGACAAAATATCTGACATCTAGATTAAGGAAGGAATGGTCTATTTAGCTCAAAGTTTGTAGAGGTTTCAGTCTATACTTGGCTGGCACATGGCAGAGAGAAGCAGTTCACAGCAGAAGAAAACAGCAAAGAGCTAAGGGAAGGGCAGGAGACTGTGGCTTCTAGCCACCTTGTCTCATCTCCTTATATTTTAAATAAGTTACCATGGGGTTGGCCATGTAAAACTCACACAATATCCATGTCCTCCTCTTGCACAGGATGAAGATGTTTACAACTAAGAATCCCAGCTGTCTGCTGAGTCACTTAAACTTCTACACTTCTCAAGCTGACACAATGTATCAATATATAAAATAAACTCCTCACCTGCTCCCACTCTCATGAACTAGCCCAATTACACATAATTACTCCTCTCAATTTTCTGTCAAAATCAGGTTATAAGGTCTCCCCTACCAAACCTCAGATAGCTTTATCAAATATCTAGGCCTCGCCCTCACTCCCACTACACCTGTGGTTACTGCTGATCACAAAGCCTTCCTTCATGACCTTCAGGTGCCCACCACAAAACAGAAGTTCTCTTCTTCATTGGTCTGGCCAATTTATTTCACCTTTGGGTTCCCAACTTTCTTTCCTGAGCACAGCCTCTCTATAAAGTGTTAAAAGGTTCCCTGTTAGAGCCCCTTGACCCTGGTGCTCATATAGATTCCTTCTTTCACAGGTGACAACAGGCCTTCCTAAGGGGACCAGCTCTCTCTTTACCAATCCAACTCAGCCTTTTTCTCTATACACTTCTTCTCAGGATCACAATGCAATGGGCATTTTACAACATCAAAAGCGGCCATCCTTTCAGGTAGTAGCCCACCTTTCTAAACAACTAGACTACAGGGTTCAAACACAGATTCCATGTCTCCACACTCTCATAGCAACAGCCACACTGACACAAGAGACAAAAGTTCACTTTAGGACAATCTATCACAGTCTACTCACACCATTACCTTGGGGAGCTCATCACACATAAGGCAGTTCCAGCCCAATGACTCCTTCTCTTCTACAACAGATCCACCTAATTTCCATAGAAGACATTCCACATTATTGCCATCTACCAGTCTATACTTGGCTGGCTCCCAAGCAGAGTGGCATATGGCAGAGAGCAGCAGTTCAGACACAGTTCTGTTGAGATCCTACAGATGACTCAGCTCCCATTTCTCACACTGCTAACACTCCTTTTCCCACAACCTCTGACGCATGGTTCATAGATGATAGCTCAATAAACACAGGCACCCAGAAAAGAGCAAGATATCCTATAGTCAGTGGGTAAACCACAATAGAGGCAGGCCCACTACCACGTGGGAGATCTCACAACCCCTACATGCACCCTCACACTAGCCAAAGACAGGACTATAGGCATCTAAAGACTCTTAAATTTTTGTTCTTGTCTCTTTTTTTCTTTTGTTACCTTTTTCTAAAATTTATTTTAAAGAAAGTATACTAATAATTGATATATTAGAAATGGTACAGGTTACCATTTCTGATATCATATCAATTAGTACTATACACTCTTTAAGTCAAACTTTTTTTAGAAAGGTGAAAAACAGAGATAAGAACTAAAATTTTAGGTTTCTTGAAAACAAGTGGTAATATCCAACCATATATCCAATATTACATAAGATAATTATATCTGCTAGTAACTATAACTATATCTGCTAATCTGAGAAAGATTTGACTGTAAAATAGATAATATATCAACCATTCTTAATCAGCTATTCTTTGATTGAAAATCTGTAACATATATACTGTGGTATGTTGCTGTCTTTGTTTCTGCTTTTTGTTCTCACTTGGTTTTTACTTTTAAAAATAAAATTAAATAAAGAAAAGTTGCGAGGATTTTCTGCCGAGGTCCGGGAGCCCCCAGATCCAGTCCTAGCCCAGGTCCGGAATTGCTGCCGACTTCCGGGAACCCCCAGAC
>NW_004524613.1:873845-886180 GCF_000260255.1 Octodon degus
AAAAAAAAAGAAAAAAAAAGTTGCAATATAGCCATTGTTTAATTTTTTATTATTATTTTGAAATTATGTATCATGTGCACTGTCACTGCTACTCTGTTACTTGTTTTTACTCTTTAATATAAAATTAAAAAGATGTACTTAATTACAATAAAAGGAAATGATACACATTCAGAAGACCTACATGACAAGTATTCAAAATTGGTTTTTGTGTTACACTTAGTGGTCCTCAATGTAGTTGCTTAGATCCCATTATCAGCATACAGAATTAGTCAAGGTGAAAATTCTACACATTAACTTCTATTTTCAAAAAAATGATGGAAAATCTTTAGGATTACCTCCTTACTTTTGTTGACATGTTCTTGGGATGAACAGAGGCCTTCCAGGGTGCTGAAAACACTGCAGATGTACTTACAGAGGATTTCATGCAGGATATTATCCCCAAATTTGGGCTTTCCCATCTATCCATTCAGACAATGGCCTGACATTATCCCCCAAATCTTTCAACAGGTTGTTTCTGGTGTCGACATCACTGGGCACCTACACATACCTCATTGCCCATGTCCTCTGGGAAACTAGAAAAGGCCTTTAAGGGCCCACATCACAAATTTATCTTGGAGCTGCATATGCCTCAACTTCAGTTCTTCCCTTTGTCTCTAACTACACTCAGGACACTTCCCAGGGCACCCACACTCCTAAGCCCCTAGAACACAAACATCAAAAACAAAAAAAAATCAATATTCATCCCCCTCACCAAGGTCACAGTGAAATGACAAATTCAGATTGTAGACCCCCCTCCTTGCTTCCCCTCCTGTGTCCTTTAATCATGAAGACATACGTACTCATAACATACTGTCTTTTCAAACTTTTTTCAAGGTTTCTTCAGTCTCTGATGTCGGCCTTCACTAATGATGAATTTCTTGTCTTATCTGAGACACCTGGCACTAGCTTCTACATGAGGGTCAATTCTCAGCCAGTCAACTCTCCTTGCTCCAAAGATGATGCCCCCATTCAGCAAGAAGCAGTCTAACAAATATGTTGCTCCTTTCACAACAACCCAACAAGAGGAATAATAGGTTCTGGCCTGAGTTTGAATTGTTGAATCACTAGGGTGCTCATCTAATATGGCTGAAGCCTTTCACACAGCAGCTGGTCTTCCCAGGGACCACCTCCCCCTTCTTCTCCAACCCAGCCCAGGGTGCAATGCCTTTCACCTTCAGCTCTTCAGATATTTCTAAACAACCTCCTCAAACTCTGCCCCTAACAAAGTACATTAAAGCCTCAGCTTTCTTTCCCTCACGCCAGAGGATCTATCTGCCTACCTGCCCTATCTGCTCCATCTGCCCCATCTGCCCTAGATCCTTTCCATGTCTTTGGAGTTAATAAAGACTTCTTTTATCTTTCCTATCTTATCTTTCCTATATCCTCACTGTGCTGTTGAAATCCCTATCACTCATGTACTGGAAACCTTTCTTCCTTGTCAACAAGGGTAGTCATAACAACAAACTGTGCCCTAAACAGTGCTTTGCTTTCCTTCAATTCAGAGCATTCTATATTATCCTTTTCATGCTCTCCAAATGTTTTACAACATTTTGTGATTTCTTTTTTGATTCATGGATTGTTTACAATTTCTTTTTCTTTTTTGACACAAACTCTCACTATACAATTCAGTCTGCCCTTGAACTCACTTTGTAGTCCAGGCTGGTCTCAAACTCTTAGCAATCCTCCTACCTCAGGCACTGGAGTGCTGAGATTGCAGGCATGCACCACCATGCCTGGCCTGGTTTATTTATTCAGTCCATTGTTCTGAGGTAGAGTCTCACTATGGAAACCAGGTTAGAATTTGGTCCACAGTAAAAACACATTTAAAACCCAAAAATTGATAATACACAGCACTCCCTGCCCAGCTCCTCACTGCAAGCTGAGAAGGTGAGCTGGAGAAGGCCACACCAACCCCACAGTGCCCACCACAGAGCTCCTGGGGAGCAGGAGGAAAGTGTGTTCGTCCTGTTCAAGTCCCAGGCCCACTCCAATCCTCCATGCTAACTCTTCCTGGCTGCATTTCATCCAACAGCTGGGCACAGTGATTCAGGGGAAGCCATGGTGCCCTTGCCTGTGAATCTCCTGTGAAAGCTGCCCACAGCCAAGATGGAACCCCACCAGCAGACATCTGGGGGAGCTCAAGTGAGTTTAGCACATCTCTGCCCTGCACCTTTTTTGGTTCGGGTGCACAAAATGAAAGAGGTGTTTCCTGCAGGCTGCCTCTGAGGATGGCAACATCCTAACCCTAAGGGGAAGGGTACCAATCTGGGACTGAGGAGGCCTGGGTTGAAGGAGACACAGTAATAGGCCTTTTGTCACACAGGATCTGCAGGGAAAGGGACAGCATTTCCCCCATGCTGCCCTTCTCCAGCTTTTTCTCCCAGCCCCTTAGAGCCCAGCAGAGCCTCGACACAGCATGAGCTCCACAGGTCCTCAGCACCAAGCACCTCACAGCTGGTGGGGGAACTAAAGCCACAGAAGGGATAACACAGGGAGTGGGGCAGAGCTCCAACACCAGGACTGACACACATCTCCACAGGAAAGCTTTGAAAGCTCGCAGCACTAGCTAGAGATAGACCTGGAGCCCTGGAGCTGGAAGGGGTGAGTCCTGCTGAGGTGATGCTCCCAGACCACAGGGAGCCCTGGAACTCCTCTCAGGCTGGAGAATGATGACTACCACGCGGGACCAGCCACCCCGTGCTGGGAGAGCAGATACGGAAAGGACGGAGCCTAAGTAACATCTTTGAATCCTGTTCTTGATTAGCAGTGTCCTTGTCCCCCCTCCATAGACACTTGCATACATACACAGAGCTCCTTTCTTCGCTGGACAGGTGCCTAGGGCGCCCTCTAGTGCCTGTAGCTTGTACTAACAACTCTGTGTTTCTCAGTTCTCAAGATTCAGCCTGGCCTCTGAGGGCAGCTCTGTAACCCATTAGCAAAGGATAGTGATGTGCCCAATCTCACAAGTGTAGGCCTTGAATGCTCATTTGTGAGCCAGCACTGACGGCACCCAGAGTTTTTACAGCACTTGACTGCCCCTGAGAATCTATGAGAAGCTTACAGGGTGATAACTTTTTGAGGATGTCACAGCTGAGAAACACACAGAAAGGAAAAAGGGAAAGGGACTTTTTTATATTTCAGAACACAGAGTGAATCTGGGAAAGATGAACAATTCTCTAGAGTTGAACAAAGGGAGACTGAAGCTCTTGTAGCCTTTGGCGGGGATGGAGTTTGAGGGGGATGTTTACATAGACCTGGGGAACTGACTGGGGTCTTCTCTGAAGCAGCAGGAAAGATGAAAGGAAATTTCACCATGGACTGAGTTGGAGAAGTGAGGGGGTGGTCTCTGAGAAGATAAGCTGTGGTTTTAAGTGTTGAGCCTTATTAGGTGACAATAATTTAGCAATTCATACTAGGGCCAGAAGCGATCACATGGTGTGTGCTTTGGCCCAGGAAGGTGCATTTTCAGAAGTCTACCATCAGTGTAATGGGCACGTGGGAAGTGCTCACCCTGCTCCAGCCTCCTCTCCTTGAGAGCTTCAGGAAACCACGCTCGAGCTCTGTGACCCTGGCCCTGCCCAGGGGTGTAGTCGGGGCCCAATGAGACCATCTCTCCTAAAATTCTGGTGGCACACAAAGGTCTGGCCTGGCTTCCTGACCTAAGGATGATTCCAGGTGTGGAGGGTGGCCTGTTGGGTGCACTTGCTTCCCCCAAAATAAGAGTACAAAGCCACGAGCAAGCCCTGCATGCAGTGTGCCTCATTTTGCTCTCAGATGCATACCCCGTCCCTCTGCCGGGCTCAGCACGCCATAGGGCCTTCTCCACTCTGACACACCTTAGCAGGGCTCAGAAGCCAGAGCACCAGATGCCTGGACCTCAGCTACTGTGTATTCAGAAGAGATTTGTGTCTGAGCAAGAGCTGGTCTCAGGACTTTTGCTTATTCCAGCAGCCAAAGGTCGTTCACTTCTCCAGTCTGTTTTTCTTTTAGCTGCAATCTCCACTCCCTCCATGAATGGGGACAAGTGTCATTGATGACTATGGAGATAAATAATCCCTGGACCTATGTCTGCTTGCCCAATGCAGCACATCTGCCAGGGAGTCGAGACTGCTAAGGGCTGGCACAGATTGAACACTCGAAACCGTGCTCTGTTTCAAACTGTACCTAACCCAGCATGGGTAATTCTAAGTTAGCTCCTGGGCTGCAGAGCCAAAGCTTTCCAGCCCACTGGCTTCTCCTCAGAATTGGGATGGGGACCTAGAGGGTTCTTGTTCAGCAGAACTTGAAGAAGTGACCTCAAGGTGACACATTAAGCTTTCAAAACATGAGCCTGAGAATGGAAACTAAGTAGCTGCATCCTCACCTTCCCCCATCCCATGTTTTAAAGAGAGCTTCCTCAGGAAGCTGAAGCCAAGAAGACACCTCCCCCTGGACTTCTGGGGGCCTCAAGGCCTTTGTCCCCCTCCATCCCTGCCCTCTGACTCCCATGTGAGCCCTGCTCTGATGCTTGGTTTGGAGGAATTATTTCAGGCACTGGGGAAGACAAGGGGATTCACCTGTGCCCTAGTCAGGGTATCCAGACTCCAGACAGGGACTGAAGGATGAGCGAAGGGAAACATCATCCTCTGACTTACAGCACTTGCTGTCTGCCCCATGTCTGCTGAGGTGAGGACAAGTCAGAGACTATGCTGAAGGGGAGACCAGCCCTAGATGGCCTGCACTGCTACCTGTTGTCCAAGGGCATAGATGGAGGCAGAGGAACATGTGGGTCCAGCCTCTTGCCTCTGTGACCCACTGATGGGCCTGAAGTTGTCAGTGCAGGGAGTTTGGGAAGTCACAACAGCACCAGGAAGGTGATTGCCAGCAGTGTGTGTCCTCATGCCTTTCCCCTCACACACACAGACTCTGGAACCCTGATCCTCTTCTTTTCTTTCCTAAGCATTATTTGAGCAGCTCTACCCTAAAACACCTCCTTGCCATTTCCATCTTGCCCTTGTATGAGGTGCAGAGATAGGGCAACCCAACATGTGCCATGCCCCACAGAGCTGTGGCTAAAACACAAGTTTTCTTTTATAAGTTTATTATCTTAGATGGTTTTGAGACTCTGAGGCCAGTGGCATGTTAGAAACATAAATAAATAACCTTATTTTGGTTATTTGATATACCTATCAAAATGGATGCAACTAGAGACCATACTCCCAAGTGAAATAGCCACATGGGTAAACATACTATTGTCTCCCTAGTGCAAGGACTGGAAAGAACAAATAAAATTTGAAAAGGGGCTGAGGAGATAGTGCAGCAGCGTAAGCCTCTGCCTGGCAAGCACAAGGTTCAGTCCATTGTACCTCATACCATGCCCAACTTAGAACCTCAGGCACATCGAGCTGGTCTTGTTACCAAATGTGTTAGTGTCTGCCTGTAATCCCAGAGCTAGGGAGGCTGAGACAGGAGTATCACAATGAGTCCAAATTGCATATCAAGACCCTGTGTGAAAAATAAAGAATGAATGAAAGAACCTGAAATGAAAAAAAGGTGCTGTGAAAGGGTAAGAAACTGCTCAAAGGTAAGGAACAACTGGGATGAGGGACAGGAGAAAAACAAGAAGGAAGGGGAAAGAAATGTGTATGTGAATCCATACGATAGCTTGGATAATTGTACTGCTGATTTCTGCTGGTCTACTGAAAGGAGTAGTTAATGCTTAAAGTTTTCTTCTCTCCTCTTTTTAATTTTTTGACCAATTTTGCATGCTTATAGTTGGTAATTTGGACAAATAACTTGAAGGCAACAATGAGCATCATAATTGTTGAGCTCCTATCATTCCGTTTAGTGAAATTCTTTCATGCTTTCAATGCATTTTACTATTTTTTATTCTCTTTAAAAATGAAAAAAATAGAGACATAGAACGAGCCTAGGGCCAGCCAGTGTGTAGGATAGCTTTTGTGCTCCCCTGCATCCTCTGGACCTCTCCAGAACCAACTCAGGCCCACCACATGAGTGCAACCTCCCACAGCACTATTGGGACACCTCCACCCCTCCAGACCCAGCCCAAACCCAAGCCCAGCGAGTGTGTAGGAAAACTTCCAAGCTCAACTGCAATGCCTTGACTTCTCTAGACCCAACCCAGGCCCACCACATGTGTGAGAACTTCCGCTGCTATGCTCTCCAGACCCCTCCAGACCCAGCCCAGGCCCAGGCCCTGCAACTGTGTGGGAGAGCTTCTGCACTCCCCTGCATTCCCTGGAAGCCTGCAGACCCAGCCCATAACTGGCATACAAGTCTGGGGTGAAACTCAGCAGCTGAAGCCCCTGCAGAGAGACCAGGGGCAAGAACTGCGCAGCTAATACAGAAGCAGAAAATCTTGCAAGAAGGGTGCAGCAGGTTCACTTCCAATGGCTGTAGCAGGAAGGAGCTGAGCACAGCAGTAAGATTCAAGCCAAAAACAAGTGGATGAATTCCAACTTCATAGATCTGCACCCCAATTTCAGTAGGTACTAAGGTTAAAACTGCAACAACAATAAGCTCCTCATCTGGAGGGTTAACAACCTAAGTTTACAGAAAAAAATTAGAGAAAAAGGAGGGCTGCAAGGACACCCAACATTTTGGCCCTAGCCTTTCAAGGTCAGTGAAGACTCAGGATATATGAGAACCTGAACTGTAACATCACGTAACTCAGTTGTATCCCAAATTTTCTGATCAAGGAGATTATGGGGCCAAAGAAGAAAGTGATCGATGATATACAGTGTGCCTAAGGAGAGTCACATGGAGAGAAAACATTTTCACAGGCTTTCACGGACACCAAATTGGTCAAGCAATGGCCATGACTCATCCACATGGCTGACACTGACAAACGATCTACAATCTGAGACATAGGGTCTCAAGATAAATCCTAAAAGGATTTGACTAACCTTATCAGATGCAAAAGCTACAATTCTTGTTACATAGGCCTTGCTTTATCTTGATCTTAACCATCCAGCAGAAAAGTATAAAAATACAGCATAAGAAGTAAAATCATGTTGTTATGATGAGCTATAGAGGACTCAGGTCAACAACTTCTGACATTGCCAGTGAAGCAGAAGACCCAATACTATTATGGACTACTGGACTATTTTGGAATATTTTACTGTGTTCACACATCTATAACATTTAAATGATGGAACTAAACAAAAAAAGAAGATATAGATGAATAATCATTTTGTATCTGTGCATTCAAAATGGTTAGGATAGATATACAGCTACATTCTCTTAATTCAATGAATAGAGGGATTTGTTTTAATAGTGTTTATAAACAGGATATTATGTCTGAATCTTATACAACAAACAACTATGAGGAAGACACTGTAACGTGCTTAAAAAAAAAACTGCACCAAAGATCTACACCAAAGGTTAGAGGACAATGCTACACAAAATGATAAAGAGAAGGAGCAAAATGCAATCTCAGGCCCCAAGACCACACAAAACAAGTGCAGAGGACATTAGCACAGAAGAAATTGGGAATCACACAGCTGAAATGTGTGAATCAATAGCATCTGAAGTAAAGAATCAAATGTAGAAATATATGGAAGAAATCAGATCAGAAATAATCTCTATAGTAAAAGAATTAATAACTGTTTCTCAAGAACAAATTGATAGGGGGCTGAGGAGATGGCTCAGTGGAATAAGGACTTCCCTGGCAAGCACAAAGCCTGAGTTCAATCCCCAGTTCTGCCAATAAATAAATAATTAAATAAGTAAATAAATAAATAAAATCTTTTTTAAAAAGAACAAATTGATAAAACCAATAGAGGAGATTAGAAAAATGATGGATTCCTGAATGAACAATACAGGAAAAAAATAGATCACGTGAAGGAGAGTCAAAGAGATACAGAAGAACTTCAAATATCAATCACGAGCTTTCAAAACAGTTTGAGTGAAAGTGAAGATAGAGTTTCATATCTTCAAGATGCCATAGCAGCTAGTGAAAAGGTAAGAAAAGATCTCTCACAAACAAACAGGATGCAGAAAAATATAATTCCTCCCCTGCAAGATGATGCAAACATGAACAATGTGAGAATACTAGGCATCAATGAGAAAGATGGAGTCAATACAAATGACATAAAAAGAATATGGGCAGAAGTAATAGCAGAAAACTTCCAAAATATGAGAAAACAATCTGACATTCAGACAAGTGAAGAACTCCAAATAACATCAACCCAAATAAAAACACACTGAGACATATAATGGTCAAGATCCCAGAAATCCAGCACAAGAACAATACACTTAAAGCTGCTAGAGAAAAGAAACACATCATATTTAAAGGTAAACCCATCAGAATAAGGGCAGACTTCTCTTCACAAACCACGAAGGCAAGAAAAGCATGAAGTAGAGTACATCAAGTCCTCTGTGAAAACAAATTCCATCCCAGACTGCTATACCCTGCAAAACTCTTTTTCAAATTCAATGGAGAATTGCAATGCTTCCATGACAAAGAAGAACGAAAGATTTTCAAGATGACAAAGTCAACCCCATGTAGACTATTAAAAGGTGTTCTAGAGAGGGACTAAAATGATCAGAACTCCATAACAACAACAGAAGAAACACACTAAATGAAGCAAACAATTAAACACAAGAGAAAAAGCAGTAAGCAACAGCAGGTAAATAACATGTCAATGGTAAATCAATACATCTCAATAATAACCATCAATGTAAATGAACACAATTCACCAATTAAAAGAAATAGACTGACACAGTAAATTAAGAAACACAGTCCAACAGTATGCTGTATACAAAAACACACTTAACTCATGAAGTAATTCATAGGCTGAAAATCAAAGGATGGAAAACATGCCCCAGCACCTCAGAAAAAACCAGGGGTAGCAATCCCATTCTCAGTCTCAACTTCAAACCAAAAATGATCAAACAAAATGAAGAAAGCCACTTCATACATACATACTAGTCCATAGGTCATGCTTAAGTATATGCAAGAAAACAGAAATTATCCCATGCATATTATCTGACCACAGTGCAATGAAATTCGAAATAAATGACAAAAGAAACCAGAAAAATACCCTAAATGCATGGATACTAACACCCTAATCACCAATCAATGAGTCACAGATGAAATTAAACAAGAAATTCAACAATATCTACAATATAATGAAAATTCCACCACAACTTATCAGAAATTATGGGATGCAACCAAAGCAATTCTCAGAGGGAAATTCATAGCTGTGAACTCACACATTAGGAAAAGAGAATGGGAACAAATAAATACCCTAATGCTGCACCTTCAACAACTAGAAAAGGAAGAGCAAACCAAACCCAGAGCCCAAAGACGGGAGGAAATCATAAAGATTAGAGCAGAAGTTAAATCAATTGAGATGAAGAAAACAATTCAAATAATTAAAAAAGCAAAAAGCTGATTCTTTGAAAGGCTAAATAAAATCGATAAGCCCCTAGCTAACCTCATCAAAAAGAGGAAAGAAAAAATTCAAATACAAGCAATAAGGAATGAAAAGGGTGTAATCACCACAGACCTAGTGGAAACGCAGAAGATTATGAATAGCTACTTTGAGAATCTTTGCCCTCACAAAAGAGAAGATGGACAAAATGGAAAGATTCCTAGAAAGCTGCAAATTACCAAACCTGAATCAAGAAGATATAACAGCTCTCAATAACTCAATAACAGCCAATGAAATACAACATGTAATAAAAAGCCTTCTGACAAACAAAAGTCCAGGTCCTGATGGATTCACAGCTGAATTCTACAAGAAATTTATAAAAGATATAAACCCTACACTCCTCAAAATCTTCAATGAAATTGAAAAGGAAGCAGTCTTCCCAAACTCATTCCTGCAGACAAGTTTTAGGAATATCTTTCCATTTTCTGAAATACTTTATGATGTCTTTTTTCAGACTACTGTAATATTCCGTGAAAATATCTTTGACTTCTTAAGTTAAATAAATTTGAAGGTATTTCATTTGCCGTGATGCTATTGTACAAGGTATTGATTCCAAAACCAGGGAAAGATAAAACTAAAAAAGAGAAACACAGACCAATCTCCCTCATGAACATAGATGCAAAAATAATCAATAAAATCCTAGAAAATAGAATACAGCAAATCATCAAGAAGATCATACAACATGACCAGGTAGGATTAATCCCAGGGATGCAACGATGGTTCAATATTCAAAAATTTATAAATGTTATACACTATGTTAATAAAGCAAAATCTAAAAACCACATGATCATCTCAATTGATGCAGAAAAGGCTTTTGACAAAGTCCAACACTCATTCCTGTTCAAAGTCCTACAGAAAATTGGAATAGAAGGCCTCTGATTCAATTTGATAAGAGGCATCTATGACAACCCAATGGCTATTACAATTAGAAATGGAGAAAAACTGAAATATTTTACTCTCATATCTGGTACAAGACAAGGATGTCCTCCATCACCACTCCTATTCAATATAGTTTTGGAATCATTAGATAGAGCCATTAGACAAGAGGGAGAAATAAAAGAAATAAGAATAGGTAAAGAAGAAGTTAAATTATTGTTATTTGCAAGTGACATGATACTTTATTTAGAAGACCCAAAACTCTTAACCAAGAAGCTACTAGAATTGATGCATAAATTCAGTAGTACACTCAAATGTCAATAGTATTCCTCTACACAGATAACAAAAACACTGAGAGGAAAATAAGAAAAGCAACACATTTTACAGTAGCACCAAGGAAAGTGAAATACCTTGAAATTCATTTAACTTAAGAAGTTAAAGATCTTTTCAAGGAAAATTACACTACTCTGAAGAAGAGATCATAGAGGATTTCATAAAATGGAAAGATATTTCCTGCTCCTGGATAGAAAGAACCAACATTGTGAAGATGGCCATACACCCAAAATTGCTGCACAGATTTATTTTTTTTCAAAATTTTATTGATAAACAGATAGCAATGAGACAGTTTCAAATCAAATTGGAAGTACAGTTTCAACAAATAATACACTGCTGCACAGATTTAATGCAATCCCTATCAAAATACTGCCAACATAAATCACAGACCTAGAGAAATCATTCCTAAAATTTATTTGGAGCCAGAAAAGACCTAGAATAGCAAAGGCAATCCCAACCAACAAAGACAAGGCAGGAGCCATTACAATTCCTGACTTAAAATTATACCACAAAGCTACTGTGATAAAATCAACATGGTATTGGCAATGAAATAGACCTGAGGATCAATGGAATAGATTAGAAGATTCAGAGGCCACTACTAACACACTCAGCCACCTGATCTTCGACAAAGTGGGAAAGCATGCTTACTAGAAGAAAGATAGCCTCTTTAACAAATGCTTCTGGAAAAACTGGCTCTCTACATGCTGAAAACTCAAACTTGACCCAGGTCTATCACCCTGCACTAAGCTAAAGTCAAAGTGGGTTAAAGATCAAAGCATTAAAACAGAAACACTAAATCTTCTGGAACAGAAAGTAAGAGGAAATCTTGAAGACATAGGGGTAGGCAAAGAGTTCATGAACAAATGTCAGATAGCACAGATAACACTTGAAAGAATTAACAACTGGGACCAACTCTTATTGAGAAGTTGTTGCATGCCAAAAGCAATTACTGAGATGACCCAGTGCTGCGGGATCCTGAACAGACCCAGAGCGCAGGCCCAGCCAGTGAGTGAGACAACCGGGGCCACAGGATCCTGAACAAACCCAGAGTGCAGGCCCAGCAGGGAACCCTTCAGCAGAACTCCCTGCAAAGAGGCTAGAGGTAACACCCACCCGACTGATTCAGGAGCAGAACATCTTCCCAGAAAGACACAAAGGATTCAACTCTAATGGCTGCATCAGAAAGAAGTGGAGCACAGCAGCCAGATCCAAACAACACCCACCTGGAAGAATCGGAACTTTGTAGATCCGGACCTGGTGCTAAGGTAATAACTCTATCTAACCTCTACACCAAAGGTCAGAAGATAGTGGTATACAAAATGACAAAGAGAAGGAACAAAATGCAGTCTCAGGCCGCGAGTCCACCCAGTACAAATGCACAAGACACTAGCACTGAGGAAACTGGAAATCACACACCAGATATCTCTGAAATAACAGCGATGACAGTAAAGAATCAGCTGCAGAAAAGTATAGAAGAAATCAGATCAGAAATAATTTCAGAACTAAAAAATGTAGTGGTAACTATAATCAAAGAAGTACTAAGTGCTTCTAAAAAATACACTGATAAAAAATAGAGGAGAATATAAAAATGATGGAACCCCTGAATAAACAATTTAGGAAAGGAATAGAATCTATGAAACAGGTTCAAAG
>NW_004524613.1:887689-891900 GCF_000260255.1 Octodon degus
TCAGAGGATGAAACTAAAGAAATGAATACATATATGAAAAATGCTCCACATCACTAGCCATCCATGAAATGCAAATTAAAACAACACTGAGATACCATCTCACCCCAGAAAGAATGGCTATCATAAAGATATCAACCAACAACAAACATTGGAGTGGCTGTGGGGAAAAGGGAATTCTTCTCCACTGCTGATGGGAGTGTAGACTGGAGCAACCATTATGGAAATCAATGTGGAGACTCCTTAAGAAACTGTATTATTACTCAGCTATAAACAATGATAAACTTGAAGCATTTATATTTAAGTGGATGCCACTTGAAGATATACTCATAAGTGAAATAAATCAGACCCACATGTGTAAATATCATATAGTCTCTCTAGTATAAGAAATCAGAAGAAGAAACACAAATAGAAAGGTATAACACAACTAAAAGGAAAGTGAGAATGTGAGGATTGAACAATGAGGAGAGGGTAAGGAGAAAAGCTGGGAAACAGGAGAGGGACAAAGCCATACTTTTGTATGCACAAGATGGGCAAGGCAATGATCGTGAGAAACAGCAACAGGTTTTTGAAACTAACAGTTAATTGGTAGGATTCTCAACCTGACTAATTATATATGCTGATACCTGTGAGCCAAGCAACTGCACTAAAGATAGCAATGTGTAATAGAAGGTTCACACTTGGAATGCCTGTCATTCTAGTTTTTTAAATACATACTTCTTGTCATGACATTCCAATTATTACCATACTGTCTCACAAGTAAAAGTTTTTTTTTAAAAAAAATGGGTAATAATTGAAAACAAAGACACAAGAAAAAGAAATGTTACAGAACTGTCCTGCTACAAAGCTTTGTATGGTTAGATTTCTAAATTTCTGTGTAAAAATATGTTTGTTCCTATTTTTTGAAATTTTTTTCTTTATATTCTTTAAGGACTTAAAGTTCAACACATCAATACTTGATGAAAAATATCTGTTCCACTTTATGCCTATGATGTTTAATATTTAGACAGATAGTTAGGGTAAACCAAACTGTAAATGTTGCAGAGTAAAGGAGGGTTAACAACCTAAGTTTGCAGATCAAAAATTGGAGAAAAGGAAGGACTGCAAGGTCAGCCAACATTTTGGCCCTAGCCTTTCAAGGTCAATGAAGACTGAGGACACAGGAGAACCTGTACTGTAACATCATGCAACTCAGTTGTGTCCCAAATTTTCTGATCAAGGAGATGATGGCGACACAGAGGAATGTGATTGATGATGTATAGTGTGCCTAAAGAGTGTCACATGGAGAGAAAGCTTTCTCTCAGGCTTTCACAGAGAGCAAATTGGTCAAGCAATGGCTGTGAGTCACCCACATGGCTGACACCAACAAAGGATATAAAAAGTATGGTACAGGGTTTCAGGATAAATCCTGAGGGGACTTGACTAGCCTTATCAGATACAAAAGTTACATTTCTTGTTATATAGGTCTTACTTTATCTTGTTCTTAACCATCCAGCAGAAAAGTATAACAACAAGATATATAAAGTAAAGCCATATTAATATGCTGAGCTGTAAAGGGCTCTAGTCAACAACTTCTGAGGATAACCCATTACTATTGTGGACTGCTGGACTGTGTTGGATTGTTTTGCTGAATTCAAGCACCTAGAGTATTTAGATGCCAATAGAATACCTATCTCTGACAAGACTAAACAAAAAAAGGGATACAAAGAAAGGACCGTTTGTATTTGTCCGTACAGAATAGTTAGGATAGACATAAAGTTACTTTCACTTAATTTAATGAGAAGAAAGATTTGTAGTAATAGTGTTTGAACAGCATATCCTGTCTGCTTCTTGTACTATGGATAACCACTAAGAAGATAACAATGTACAATGTATTACTTATTGAAAATGTACTAGTAATCAGCTGTAAAACTGTCTCATTGATACTTGTTTCTCAATAAAACAAATAAAAAAATAAAAATCAAATAAAATTACCATATTAAAAAAATAAAATAATTTAAATATGTACTTTTGTCATGACATACAAATTACTGCCATAATGTCTCATGAGTAAATGTTTGTTTAAAAAGAGGGGGGTAATAAATGAAAATAAGAGACAAGAAAAAATGTATCATAGGGCTGTCCTGCTACAATACTGTATATAATTAGATTTCTAAATTTCTATTTTAAAAATATGTAACTAAACAAAAAAGGGGATACAGATGAATGTTCATTTTGTATCTGTGTATTCAAAATGGTTAGAATAGATATATAGTTAGATTCCCTTAATGAATAGAGGGATTTGTTCTAATAGTGTTTGTAAATAGGATATCGTGTCAGCATTTTGTAGAGCAATTAACCACTAGGAAGAATGTATACAATGTGTTAATTATTGAAACTGTCCTACCGATTTGGTTTGAAACTGTCTCATTGATATTTGTTTCTCAATAAAATTATGGGAAAAATAAATAAATAATAAAATATGTAACCGTTTATTCCTATTTTTTAAATATTTTTTATCTTTTTAATTTTTTCCTCACATTCTGCAGGGCCTTAAACTTTAACATATCAGTACTTAATGGAAAATACATATTCCATGTTCTGTCTAAGATGTTTTATATTCACACAGATAGTGAGGTTAAGGTCAACTGCCTATGTTGTAGGGTAATATTAGTAAGCTTCTCTTCTGGATGGTTAACAACCTAAGTTCACAGACCAAAAATTAGAGGGAAAAAAAAAGCTGCAAGGACAGCCAACATTTTTTTCCTAACCTTCCAAGGTCAGTGAAGACTCAGGATATAGGAGAACCTGGACTGTAACATCATGTAACTCAGTTGTGTCCCAAATTTTCTAACTAAGGTGTTTATGCAGCGACAGAGTAAAGTGATTGATGATGTAGAGTGTGTCTAAGGAGAGTCTCATGGACCAAAATCATTCTCTCAGGCTTTCACAGTGAGCAAATTGGTCAAGCAATGGCTGTGACTCATCCACATGGCTGAAACTGACAAAGGATCTACAAACTGTGGTACAGCATTTCAGGATAAATCCTGAGTGGATTTGACTGACATTGTCAGATACAAAAGTTAAATTTCTTGTTATATATGTCTTGCTTTACCTTGGTCTTAACCATCCAGCAGAAAAATATAAAAATAAAGTGTGAAAAGTGAAGCCATATTAATATGCTGAGCTGTAAAAGGCTCAAATCAACAATTTCGGGCATTGACAGTCCTATGGAAAACCCACTACTATTATGGGCTACTGGACTATATTGGAATATTTTGCTGAATTCATGAACCTACCATATTTAAATGACAATGGATTACCCTTCTCTGACAGAAATAAGCAAAAAAAAAAAAAGGGATACAAATGAAGGACCATTTTGTATCCATATATTCAAAATAGGATAGATATACAGCTACTTTCTCTTAATTCAATGAATAGAAAGACTTGTAATAATAGTGTTTGTGGACAGGATTTCATGTCTCCATCTTGTACAATGAATAACCACTAAGATAACAATATGCAATGTATTAATTACTGAAAATGAACTACTAATGAGTTTTGCAACTGTCTCATTGTTATTTTGTTTCCGATAAAATTATTTTCAAAAAATTAAACAAAAATAAAGTGAAAAAAATTATGGAAAGACCCAGTCCTAGCCCAGGTTCGGTGAGTGTGTGGAGAGTTTCCTGCTATCCTGCCCCGGCGGGACCAGTCCCAGGTCAGGCGCAGCATTGGCCAGACCCTCTCCCACCCCCTTGGGCCGCCCCCCACCACTCCCAGGCCCAGGGAGTGTGTGGAGAGCTTCCTGCTACCCTGCACCAGCGGGACCAGTCCCAGCCCAGGTGCAGCATGAGCTGGACCTTCTCCCACCCCCTCAGGCAGCCCCCCACCACTCCGCAGTATCTTCCCCACGCCGCCCACCGAGTAGGAATTTCTGCCCAGTTCTGGAAACCCCCAGACCCAGTCCTAGCACAGGTCTGGTGAGTGTATGGAGAGCTTCCTGCTACCTTGCACCGGCGGGACCTGTCCCAGCCCAGATGCAGCATGGGCCAGACCCTCTCCCACCCCCTTGGGCCACCCCCCACCACTCTGGAGCATCTCCCCACCTCACCTGCCGAGTAGGAATTTTGCGGTGTTCTGGGAACCCCCTGACCCAGTCTTAGCCCAGGTAAAGTGAGTGTGTGGGAGAGCTTCCCCTTCCCCCTACTTCACCTTGACCCCTCCAGGCACAG